>NC_141878.1:556789529-557100724 GCF_056163025.1 Triticum urartu | reverse complement strand
CTTCGCGCACGTCCCCCACCTACGTGGGTGTGTGTGAGAGATACAAACCTAGACAAATGGATTGCGCGTTCGTGAGTGTTTTTGTTTTGGGGGGGAGGTTGATTTCGTGAATGTATTTGTGGGAATATGTGTCGATGACATCTCAAACAAAATTTTGCATGCAATGTGTGTGAAATGGAGGCCTATCCATATCATATATAGAGTGTCGGGCTATCCACAAGAAGAGAGGGAGGGGTCATATATATCGATAGAGTCGAAGAGAGGATCAAGTGGGTGGGTGCGAGATCGATGAAGAGAGCCATTGAAATTGTGTGTGTGTGTGTGTGTGTGCAAGTCAAAGATATAGGGCAACTGACCTAGCTACTGGAACATTAGAGGGCACAGGTCAAGTTTGTGTGTGGCAGGGAGACATGACTAGAGTGCTTGATGTATCGGTGTGTGTTTGTGTGGGAGGGGGTGGGGGGAGTGGTAGGCAGATGCCTAACTATAGAGGTAGAACAACTCGTATATGTGTTGAGAAGGAGAGACCCAGCTATGTCTTGAGGGAGATCGGTCGACATCCATACATAACTGAAGGTTGGGAAATAGGATGGGACAGAGAGAGGAGAGGAGAGAGAGAGAGAGGGAAGGAGAGGGGTAGAGTGCTGGATGGGTGATGGAGTTGCTTCTCGAAGATGGTGGGAGAGGCCTACTAGACAAACTGAGGGTGGAACTGCAATATTATCAATAAGAGTGGGGATGTGTTTCTGTGTGTGCCTGTGCGTGATAGATCTATCGGGACACATCCATGGATGATGAAGGGGAACCATGTGTTTGGTAAGAAAACCTAACTAGATCAATAGATCAATTGTTGTTTGTCGGAGGAAGGGAGAGACATAACTAATGAGGTAGATCGATCAACGCATGGGAAAAAAACGAGTTATAAGGACCTAGCTAGCTATATGTATAGCGGGAGATCGGGCGGTGTACATCCATTTATTAGAGGCAAATAAGGCCCGGCGAGACGGATAGACAGAGAGAATGGAGCTAGGAGTTGGTGCGAGAGGCCCAGCTAATAGCTAGATAGGGGGAGGAGTGTGCGGTTGTGAGATCGATGAAAAGAGGGGCGAGATTTTACACGTGTGTGGGACCGTATGAGAGACACGAGGCAAGGACACATAAAGGAGGAGATTGAAGGTGCGTGTGTATGTTGTAGGCAGACATTGCTGGAGAGGTTTATCGATCGGTGTGTGTCGGAAAGGAGTTGTGGACACTATGGGAGAATGACCTAAAAAATGAATGTGCGCTGAGGGAGTCCTGGATTAGGGGGTCTCCGGACAACCGAACTATATCCTTTGGCCGGACTATTGGACTATGAAGATACGAGATTGAAGACTTCGTCCCGTGTCGGGATGGGACTCTACTTGGCGTGGAAGGCAAGCTAGGCAATACGGATATGTATATCTCCTCCTTTGTAACCGACCTTGTGTAACCCTAGCCCCCTCCGGTGTCTATATAAACCAGAGGGTTTTAGTCCATAGGACAACATACAATCATACCATAGGCTAGCTTCTAGGGTTTAGCCTCTTTGATCTCGTGGTAGATCAACTCTTGTAATACTCATATCATCAAGAACAATCAAGCAGGTCGTAGGGCATTACCTCCATCAAGAGGTCCCGAACCTGGGTAAACATCGTGTCCCCTGCCTCCTGTTACCATCCGCCTTAGACGCATAGTTCGGGGCCCCCTACCCGAGATCCGCCGGTTTTGACACCGACATTGGTGCTTTCATTGAGAGTTCCACTGTGTCGTCACCATAAGGCTTGATGGCTCCTTCGATCATCGCTAGCGATGCAGTCCAGGGTGAGGCTTTCCTCCCCGGACGAATCTTCACATTCGGTGGCTTCGCACTACGGGCCAATTCGCTTGGCCATCTGGAGCAGATCGAAAGCTACGCCCCTGGCCATCAGGTCAGATTCGGAAAATTGAACTACACAGCCGACATCCGCGGAGACTTGTTCTTCGACGGATTCGAGCCCATGCCAGACACGCCGCACAGTCGCGACGAGCAAGACGTAACTCTGCCATCGGACAATGTTCGGGAGATCGCATCCGCAGCTACTCCGGCCGTTAATCCGGAGCAAGTCGCGCCATCCGAGAGTGGAGGGATAGACCCCTCCATGGAGGCCGCACTCTTAGTGGCGATAGAGCCAGATACTGACTTCACCTCTTTCGAGAGCCACATCACCGAACCACTGGATTTATCCCCGGCCACAGACTCCGAGCCGCCTACATCCGTGCCTGTCGAACCCGACGGGGCGCCGATCATGGAGTTCACCTCCGCGGATATGTTTCAGCACTCACCTTTCGGAGATGTGCCAAATTCATTAAGGTCTCTCTCCTTGTCAGGAGAACATTGGCCGAACTATGTCCAGCTAGAATGGGATGCGGACGACGAAGAAATTCGCTGCCCACCCACCACCCACTTAGTAGCCATTGTAGATGACTTAACCGACATGCTCGACTTCGACTCCGAAGACATCGACGGTATGGACGACGATGCAGGAGACAAACTGGAACCACCGCCCACAGGGCGCTGGACCGCCACTTCATCACATGACGTATACATGGTGGATACACCCAGAGAGGGCAATGACAAAGAGACAGCGGAGGATGCCCCCTCCAGGAAACCCAGGCACCGACATCAGCGGCGCCGCTCTAAGTCCCGCCATAGCAAAAAACAGCGATAACAGCGCAAGAGGAAATAACAGTCCAGTCGACTCTAGAGGAAACGACGACTGCACTACCCCGGTGGCAGAGCACGATCAAGATGCAAACTGCAAACATAGTACGGATCCGACATCCGAACACGCCGCCGCCAAGGATAAGCCTCATCAAATCCCGCCTGGGGAAGAAAACAGTCCGGATGAAGATGCACACATCATCCCGGAAACGCACTTGGAGCAAGAAAACCTCCATAGAAGGCTTATGGCCACAGCGAAGATCCTGAAGAAACAGAAGCAAAGGCTCAAGGTCGCACAAGATACGCTCAACAGCAAGTGGAACAAGTAACAAAGTATGGTGGAAGTTACCATAAAAATAGCTATCCAAAGCGCAAGCTATTACCGGAATTCGACGATGAGGCCTTAGAGCCCATACAGCCGAAGAGTGATACGGCCAACCGGCCGGATCCACCACCTTGTGAACGCGATAGAGCGGCTAACAAAGTCGCGCATAAGTCAACACACGATCTACGTGAGAACTTGCGTCAAAAACCCGGCGCGACCAGATCCATCTATGGATCTAGGAAGCATGCTACGGTACAAAACCAACACCGAATACTACAACCGTCCGAACACCATGGCGCATCCCAATACAGGTGTGCTACACACCCCTTATGTTTCACTGATGAGGTGCTGGATCACGAATTCCCAGAGGGATTCAAACCGGTGAACTTAGAGGCGTACGACAAAACCACATACCCTGGAGTCTAGATAGAGGACTTCATCCTCCATATTCATATGGCTCGTGGAGACGATCTCCATGCCATTAAATACTTGCCCCTCAAGCTTAAAGGGCCAGCTCAGCACTGGCTGAAAAGCCTCCCCAAAAACTCAATTGGAAGTTGGGAGGAGCTCGAGGACGCTTTTCGGGCCAATTTTCAAGGGACTTATGTCCGACCTCCGGATGCAAACGATTTAAGTCATATAATCCAACAGTCCGGAGAGTCCGCCCGAAAGCTTTGGAACACGTTCCTCACCAAGAAGAACCAAATTGTCGACTGTCCGGACGCTGAAGCCTTAGCAGCTTTTAAACACAGCGTCCGAGACGAATGGCTCGCCAGACACCTCGGTCAAGAAAAACCGAGAACAATGGCAGCCCTAACAAGCCTCATGACCCGCTTTTATGCGGGCGAGGACAACTGGTTGGCCCATAGCAGCACCAGCGACCCAAGCACATCTGAAGTCGGGGATGGCAATGGTAAACCACGACGCAACAAAAACAAGCGTCGAAATAAAGAAGGTAGCCCAGATAACACGGTGGTAAACGCCAGATTCAGGGGCTCCCGACCAGGTTAGCGGAAAAAGCCTTTCAAAGGCAGCAGAGAAGGACAATCTGGCCTAAACAAAATTCTTGATGAACTCTGTCAGATTCACGGCACCCCAGACAAACCTGCAAATCATACCCACAGAGAATGTTGGATCTTCAAGCAGGCCGGTAAGCTAAACGCCGAACACAAATGGGAAGAGACACCAAGCGAAGATGAGGATGAGCCTCGCCAGCAAAGTGCCGGAGGACAGAAAAAGTTCCCACCAGAGGTTAAAATAGTAAACGTGATCCATGTGACAAAGAGGAGAAGCAAGCATACACTCCGAGGCACACGCGCCATAGAGCCCATCACCCCTAGGTTCAACCCCTGGTTGACCTGCCCGATCACTTTTGATCATAGGGATCACGAGAAAAATATCTGGCACGAAGGACTGACGGCCTTGGTGTTAGACCCAATGATAAATGGGTACCATTTCACAAGAGTCCTCATGGATGGCGGCAGTGATCTAAATCTGATATATCAGGACACAGTTTGCAAAATGGGGATAGACCCGACACAAGTAAGCCATAGTAATACTACCTTCAAGGGAGTAATACCAGGCCAAGAGGCCCGCTGTACGAGCTCTCTACTACTAGAGGTGGTATTCGGTTCTCCTGATAACTTCCGAAGCGAAAGGTTAACTTTTCACATCGCCCCATTCCGAAGTGGCTATCAAGCACTACTCGGAAGAACGGCTTTCGCTCATTTTAATGCAATACCGCATTATGCTATTCTCAAGCTTAAGATGCCCAGTCCACGTGGCATCATCTCAGTTAGCGGAAATACCGAACGTTTCCCACATACGGAAGAGGATGCGGCGGCTCTAGCAGCCGCAAACTAGACGGCCTCACCAACCAGATAAATGGTAGGTCGTCAAGGCCACGGACACGGTCAAATGAATCTGGCGTTCCATCATATATACACGAAATTGGTTTGATGATCAAACCCTCATGAACAATACCAAGGGCTTCCCGCGTGTAATCATGGCCAGCCTGGCTCAACTTGGCTTCTCTTGAATTTTGATAGTTCATTGATAATAACCAACTCTTCTTTTTGGCACGAAAACTTTCACCTAAGTTCTTTCCTTTTGCAGATGACAATCGTGCTACACCCGTCCAGGACACGGCACAACGGAGACACGGGCGCAGACGTGCAGCAGGGACCCGCCCAAAGGTTTCTTTTTAGATTAAGACCATGCGTAAACCTTTTTTACTGTCTCTTGTTGCTCACATCCTCTGGATACTCCACACAACCGAGAAGGATGCTGGCATTATTGGCATGTGGCCACGTCAGGATTTTGCACGTACCTGGACACATGGGATTTCTTATTAAGGGCATTGTTTAGCCCGATATATGTTATAAAGACCAAACACCTTAGGGAGTGTTCGGCGTCGCGAGTTTGACCCTATATGCATTAGCTCCAAATCATGTCTTTGGTCACATGTTGGGTTTGCCCGGCTCCCATGTTTTGGTACCTTACGTTCTGTTATATCGGCTAAGGTAGCACTAGGAGAACTACTGCGATTGTGCCCTGGTTCATCCGGACGAGCACCTCAGTAGAGAAAGCCGAAAACTGACTGTCATGATATAGTGAGAGACTGGTCAACTACTCGATGACTCATCGGAATCTTCGGGATTCCTCCGCATTAACGAAGGGCCATTTCCCGGTCATGTACGTACGCGCCCCGTATTCGGACGAGCGCAGAAGTACCAGGGGCTATATAGTAGCCCCACCGTCAAACTCCTATGGCTAAGTGAAAGTGTTAAAGCAATATAGTCCGATTGCCTCGTTCGCTGTGCTATCACCTCCTTAACGGACCAAGACATTGGATCAAGTCTGGATATGGATTTTCTGCGAACACCCCCGCATTATATGCGTGGGGGCAGAAGCCGACGACTGCAAACTTTCAGGTTATATACATATATACATAAACGGCCGCACAGGAGGCATCATAGTACTTTCGGGTAAAAGTATAAATACAACCTTGATAATTCAGTAAAACATTGTTTTTACAATGGGAATACATGTCACTAGAACATAATATTCTTCGAGCATTGAGCCTCTATCGAACGAGCGCCTTCAAGAACTTCTTCAAAGTAGTGCTCGACAGCCACTCGGCCTACGGTCGAACCCTGTGTCGCAACAGCGGTGGCCTCCATCTCCGCCCAGTATGTCTTGACACGGGCAAGGGCCATCCGCGCACCCTCTATGCATGCCGATCTCTTTACAGCATCGATGCGTGGCACATCACCAAGGAATTGTTGCACTAAACTAAATTAGCTATTCTGCCTTGGCCCTCCCGGCCACAGGTGATCCACAACGGACCTCATGGCAAGTCTGGACAACCTATGGAGCTCGGCCCACTCGGCCAATTGCTCATTCAACAGCAGCAGAAGGACTGGAGCATGAAACTGTGACCAGAACAACTTTTCCACTTCGGGACCTTTTTGATCCTTGAAGTACTCGGCCGCATCAGCAGCACTTGCAGCCAAATCCATGTAGGCATCCGCAGAACTCCATAGCCGGTCCAGAGGAGCATACTTCGGATCTCCGAACTTAGTCCGCAACAAGAAGGGCTTCCCAGACACGATACCTGCAGCTTGATTCAGCTCCTCCTTCATCGCTCTAATTTTGGAGCGAGCTTCCTTGGCAGCCACCAGGGCCTTCTCCAGGTCCGTCGCCTTCGCCTGGTTTTCTTCTTCAAGAAGCTGGTAACGGTCAGCGGCATCTTTTTACTCTACAACCATCTTGGCTATTTTTTCCTTGCTCTCGCAATGCGCGGCCTGTTCGGCCCTTAACTCTTCGGCCGCCTTTAGAGCAGCCGCATTGCTACTCCTTGCTTGCTCCTTGGCTCGGGCAAGCTCCGCATGAAGGGTCTCCACGGTTGCAGCTCCATCTGCAGTCACAACATATTAAAGATACTGGCATCATGCTACTCTTATTATGTGATGATCACCAGAGAAATCACTCACCCTGTGCCTCGTCAAGCCGCTTGTTGACAAGAACGATGTCGGCATCTGCCGCATCAAGTTGCCCATTTAGCTCGGCAAACCCATCAGTCTGGCTAGCCACCGGAGCTTCATCCACCTGCACATAAAGGCGGTCTGGTTATTACCTGGGACTATGATCCTCTGTTTGCCGCCGTTTTCGACGACAACCAGAGTCTCAGGGCCTACTATCTGCATAGGGCACACCTAACATGTGCGGTACTGTTAAAAACATACATTATTTCATGTACCTCGAGGCCTTTCAGCAGAGTCATAAAGGCTTCATGCAAACCGCTTTCAGCGGATGAAATCCTTTCAATTACCGTACCCATTAGTGTACGATGTGCTTCCGAGATGGTCGCTTGCCCCAGAGCACACTGTACGGACCCTTGCTGTCGCTCTCCTTAGGAGCCGGATACTGGGGATTCCGGGTAGCCAAAGGGTTATCCTCTGGCCTTAGTGGATCCGGAGATACCCTTCACGACGACACTTCAAGGTCGCCCGCTTCCTGAAGCGGGGTGTCCGGGGGAGGCGTTTCGCTCTCCATCATCTCCGGAAGAAGATCCCCCGAAGATGAACTCTGTCGAGAAGGGCTACGATCCGGACTACAATTTATAAGCATCGGTTATTGTCTTCGGAAGTAAGGTAGGATATTTCCACTATTAAGTAATTTTTGATTACTTACATCTCGGTAGAGGGCCGATCCCCGTGCGGACATTGTGCGGCAAGAATACCCTCTGAGGCAGGACCCTCTGATGAAGATTTCTTCTCGCGTTTGGAAACTTTAGTTTCCGGATCTTCAGAGGTAGTCCTCTTCCTTCCCCAGGGAGAGAGAATGTCATATCCTTCCCTTTGATTGTCCTCCCTCACGGAGGTGCTCATTCCCCCGGCTGGAATAAGTAGCGAGCGAGGCCCACTTTCGCCCTCTTTATTCCCCCCATCACCTTCCTTCGAGGGCACTGGATAAGGCGCCGGCTCGAGCATCTTGTCCAATACCGGATTTTCCAAGCCCTCAAGAAGGGGGGCAGAACACCTGATCATCATCGCCTTTGTTATCCACTCCTGGTCAAAAAGTGGCTCTTTAGAATGATGCCACGATAAATAAAAGGACAGTAGGTTCGACATGGGATTACTTACTTGGGCAGCGGGGCAGTTGCAGCTCAGACCCACGTCCTCGGTGGTGTCTGGGCACTCTATTTGGGGTCCGAAGAACGATTTGTACATCTCTTCGAGCATTATGCCGAGGAAATGCTGAATAGCTCGCGGTCCTTCCGGGTTGAATTCCCACATGCGGAGGGGCCGGGGTTTGAAAGGCTGGATTCGACGAACTAGCATAACTTGCATTACCATAACCAGACTGAAATCTCTCTCAAAGAGATCTCGGATGCGGCTCTACAGTATTGGCATGTCCTTTGCTGGACCCCAGCTCAGCCCCCTGCTGATCCATGACATCAGTTTCGGTGGGGGGCCCGAGCGAAAGGTGAGGGCAGCTACCCACTTGGCACTTCGGGGAGCTGTGACGTAAAACCACTCCCGCTGCCACAATCCGGACACCTCTGGGAAGGAACCCTCTGGCCATGGAGCGTTAGCAATTTTGCTTATTAAAGCACCTCCGCACGCTACGTGCTGCCCCTCGATCATCTTCGGCTTCACATTGAAGGTCTTGAGCCATAGGCCGAAGTGAGGGGTAATGCGGAGGAAGGCCTCACATACGACAATAAATGACAAGATGTGAAGAAGGGAATCCGGGGCCAAATCGTGAAAATCCAGCCCGTAATAGAACATAAGACCCCTAACAAAGGGATCTAGAGCGAGGCCTAGTCCTCGGAGGAAGTGCGAGAAGAACACAACACTCTTGTTGGGTTCGGGAGTAGGGACGACCTGCCCTCGGGCGGGCAGCCTATGCGAAATTTCGGCGGTTAGATATCTGGCCTCTCTCAACTTCTTGATGTCCTCCTCTGTGACGGAGGAAGGCATCCACCAACCTTGAAGGTTGGATCCGGACATAGTTGAAGGTCCAAAGCACCTGAGCTAAGCTTTGGGTGTTAGAACTCGAGGCGGGGGAATGATTCGATTGAGCGTGGGAGGGAAAAAAGAAAAAACATTGTCCCCTTTATAAAGAGGGTGAATATCAGGCGTCCTCCTCATGGCCGTTTGGAACTTGCCTAAGATCTAGGAGTCATACCAACATGCACGGTTGGGTTAACCACGTTTGTATTCATGAGAATCCCGTGATAAGGGGGACACGATCTCTGCTTTGACAAGACGTGTCAAGAAAACCGCCTCGCGTTATGTGCGGAGCTGGTTGAGAAAAACGGTTCGAATAATGACCGGGCCATGGCGTGATGTCATGCTGTCAAAACGTGTCAGCAAATTAGATTTGTGGAAATATTATTCTCTCTACGGTGGTATATGGAACTTATTTCGCAGGGTCGAACACCATCCTTGTATTCAAACTCTTCCTGGTGTATTCGGAGGAGGAACCCTCCTTGCAATGCCGAAGACAACACTGCACCAGACTCATCGTCATTGAAGCCTGGTTCAGGGGCTACTGAGGGAGTCCTGGATTATGGGGTCTCCGGACAGCCGGACTATATCCTTTGTCCGGACTGTTGGACTATGAAGATACGAGATTGAAGACTTTGTCCCGTGTCCGGATGGGACTCTACTTGGCGTGGAAGGCAAGCTAGGCAATACGGATATGTATATCTCCTCCTTTGTAACCGACCTTGTGTAACCCTAGACCCCTTCGGTGTCTATATAAACCAGAGAGTTTTAGTCCATAGGACAACAGACAATCATACCATAGCCTAGCTTCTAGGGTTTAGCCTCTTTGATCTCGTGGTAGATCAACTCTTGTAATACTCATATCATCAAGAACAATCAAGCAGTAGGGAGGGTATTACCTCCATCAAGAGGGCCCGAACCTGGGTAAACATTGTGCCCCCTGCCTCCTGTTACCATCCGCCTTAGACGCACAGTTTGGGACCCCCTACCTGAGATCCGCCAGTTTTGACACTGACATGCGCGATGTATAGAATGCTGAGGGAGGGGGAGGGCGAGGAGGGTGTGTGCATGCACGAGAGAAAGTTAGTGGTAGCTACAAAGGTTAGAGGATTGTGTGGGTGTAAGAGACTAACAAAGATCATAATTTGATATGAAAGTGTTGGTAATATCATGCATGTGGTGCCTTGCATTGCTTACTGTATACATCAAAGATGTCATCTGCTTAGTTTAGACATGCTTTGTGTCAATGCCATCTGTTTAGTTTCTTTATCATATATGTGAATCATGCAATGCCATCTTGTTTAGCCAGGCATCATATATGTGAATTTTGCAATGCCACCCTAGTTAGCCAGTCATCTTATATGTGAATTATACCATGACATCACTTTTTTATTACATGTTAAATTTGTCAAAAAATTTAGTACATTCAATTACTCTTCCTGTGCATCAGCCATTCAGCACGGTCATGGAAAAAAATCTGGAGTGGAAACAAGGTCTTCAGAGCATACAATGCTATCTGACGAAGCGCATGTCTTGCTGGTTACAGATAGCTCCTCAAAGGAGGATTAAGAGACAGATGACCAGTCCTATTCCCCGCCGAGGTGCATGCTCTAACTTGGCAGGGTTATGTTGCTCATATCGTGCGTATGGTATCTTGCATTGCTATGTCATTTGCTTAGTTTAGACATGATTTGTGTGAATGCCACCTGTTTAGTGTCTAATTACCATATATGTGAATTATGCAATGACATCTTTTTGCAAGACATTATATATGTGAATTATGCAATGCTATCTTGTTGCAATGCATTATATATGTGAATTATGCAATGCCATGTTGTTTAGCCAAGCGTCATATATGTGAATTATATCATGCCATCCTTTTTTGTATTTCTCATTGCTTTTGTCGACAATGTTTGTATATTCAACTGCTCTTCCTGTGCATCGGCCATTTGAATTGGTGATGGAGAAATCTGGAGTGAAAACAAGGTCTACAGAGCAGATAATGCTACCTGGTGAAGCAGATATGTTGCTGGTTACAGATAGCTCTACAGATGAGGATTCAGAGGCAGATGACCAGTCCTATTATCCCCCTGAGGTGTATGCTCAAACTTGGCAGGGTTATATTACTCATATCATGCATATGTTGTATTGCAATGCTTAGTTTTTACATCATATACATGATACTGGATGCCATCTCCTTAGTTGACACATCATATATGCGATTGCCCTCTGCTCACTTCCTTAGTATATAAATAATATATATGAATTATATCATGCCATGATGTTTACATAGATAGCATGTATCTGAATTATGGCATGCCAACCCATTTTCTAAAGACATAATATAGTTATATCATCTCATCCTGTTCACATAGTCATCATATTTTGAATTATGTCATTCTATCCGTGAATTATATTATGCCATCATGTTTCCATCGACGACATGTTTGTGATTTATGGCATGCCAACCAATTTAATAGACACATCGTATAGTTATATCATGTCATCCTGTTTACATAGTCATCATATTTTGAAGTATGTCATTCTATCCTGTTTAGTTAGCCATCATACATGCGAAATTGTGTCATGCTATCCTGTTTAATTAGCCATCATATATTTGAAATTATGTCCTGCTATTTTGTTTGGTTAGACAAAATAATGTGAATTATTTCATGCCCTGTGTTCTTCCCTACTATCCATTGCACCTATCTATCCTACAATGTCTGTACATTCAATTACTTTTCTTGTTTATCTGCCATTTCAATTGGACGGGGTGATGGCAGTATCTGTGGGAGTAAAAACACGGTCTTCAGAAAAGATCGTGCTACCTGTCGATGGAGATAGAACCACGGTTGTACTTGCCCAAGAACCAGCCCCACCACACCCACACATAACCCATACTCACGTAGATTGTACCCCTACCCAGTTGGACAGAGAACCAGCTATACCCCTTCTAACCCCAACCCCAGCAGATAGTAACCCAGTTTGCATTGACACAGCACCATCTCCACCACAGAGCACCCAAACACGAGCAGTTAGTAAGGCAACTGCAGTGCCCAAAGCACGAGGACCACCACTCTGAACCCCAAGTCAACGCTTAAAGCAGAAGGAGAATTGTTCTCAGGTCAGGTTCTGTAGCTATGGTTCATACTACTTTGCTCTTGCATCACTGTATTTACTCATACCAACAAATTTCAAATTTGAAGGATGCAATTGAAACTCCAATGAAGCAACAGGTATGTTTTAAACCTATTTCTTTAATGTGTTTGCTGTTGTAACTTGCTCCTATGTTGATTTCAGTTTCAATTGAATAAATAGTTATGTTCTCATGCCACGCACATTACAAGTGTTGTTATTGCTGTGTAGTTTCCCACACTTATATTCTGTCTATGCTGCTTTGTCTTAAATAGATATGATTCGAACTGTATCTATCTTGATTTGGCAACATAAACTAGAATGATATAGACCATATAGTGACCATACTGCATAGATATATGTTTGTTTCGTGCTGTTATCCTGTCCACCTTACTACTGAACTGGTTTACCAAAATGAGTTTCATATACTACATTGTAAACATGTGATGTGTTTGTTTGTTTCTCCTTTAGAACGCGGATAAAATATTGGAGAAGAGTACCCCGTTATGCAATGGTAAAGGAAGTAATGCATATCAGGTTCAAGATAGTGAGACATCCCTGTTGTTCTCCAAGAAAGCTGATAAAAACTATATTGAAGACACCGAGACAACCCCAAAGTCCTGTCTTAATGTAGTGCTCGAGTTACTGGCTACTACTGCTGGCACCAGCTCTTCGAACTCGTTGCCTGAATCAGTTCGGCTTCTTGAGTCTCAACTTCAAGTTGAAAGACATCGATCAGATGTTATGCGACAGGAAGCCGAAGGACTGAGGAAGTCCCTGCAGAATTCAGATGCATACTTTCTGGTGCAACAACAAGTGCTGGAGCATTTAAGCGCCAAAAATGAGAAAGTTAATAAGCTCGCTAAGGATCTTGCCAGCATTATGGGTACCCAGGATATTGTTTCTTGAGCTCTTCTGAAGTGGTTTCAGTTCTGGACTTGTTTTGTTGCGGCGTTTATATGCTACTTTGCTCCCTATATTTGCACTTGTGGCGAACTTTGATGCCCAGTGGGTGTAATATGTGTAACAGCCATGATAGCCTAGCGTAAGTTGCTTGCTTATTTATTTCCGTTGTCTTGTTTATTTGTCTTCTTGTAGTCAGTGCAGTTCTTTTTCCGCGGTTTGCTAGTGGCCGCAATAACCTATTTTTTAAAACTAGGGCACATTAACAATGGGCTACATATTTACTGTAGTTAACATGGGCCTCCTACAGGTCGTAGAAACAATGGGCCTTCTAAGGGCCGTAGAAACAATGGGCCTTCCACGGGGCATAGACACAATGGGCCTTCTATGGGCCGTATCATGAATGGGCCTTCTACGGGCCGTATGATCAGTTGGCCAAACATGGGCCAATAACAGACCACATTATGGCCGTAAATGGGCTAGAGTTGAAATCGTCCATTCATGGGCCGACCATAATGGGCCGTCGTTAATAGGCCGTATTTGATGATGCTATGAAAATGGCCCAACGTATTAACGGGCCACAAATGGGCCGACTACAACCACGGGCTGTATTTGGCCCACAAGTAGAAAATGACAGTAATGGGCCGAAAGTAAACGAATGCTGGAAATGAGCCCAAGAATAAATGGGCCCTGAGAAGGCCGAAAGATTACATGGGCTGGAAATGGCCCAACGGAATATGGGACGTTAATGGGTATAAAGTGATACACTCTTCATTACGGGCCAGTTTTACCACGAGCCATTAATGGGCCGAGGGTTACTAAGGGCCTCATATGGGCCAAAAGACGTCATGCGCCATACATAGGCCGGAAGTTAAAACGGGCTGGAATTGTATTGGATGGACCAGATGATGCTACTGGGCCTAATTCGGATAGGCCGTAAATGGGCCCTGGGTTAGTGGGCTGTAAATGGGCTATATGCGAACATGTCGTTAATAGGCTTGCCATGGGCCGGCCCATCACCTTTTGACCAAGTCAAACGGGCCGGCCTTTTCATAGGAATGGGCCTCTGTTGGGCCATGCCACGTGTCGATGTATCATAGGCGCTTTGGGTCCAATGAGTGGATGACATCTGTCCCAACGATGAGCCGACACGTGTTTCCTCCAGCCAATGATGATTTTACACGTGGAAAATCCCCATTGGTCGGGGCTGTTAACGGGTTATCGGATCCAAAACTGGACCCGATAGCTTAACAGCGTTCCGTTACGGTGGATGTCACGTGTCGATCACCCTTGACGAAAGCACTTCTATGACGCGCGATTTATCGTCATGGAAGTGGACACTTCTGTGATGATAATTTTGGTAATGTCATGGAACACTTCTACAACAGCACAGGTATGACTATCTTGATTCTTTCATAAATTTGTCATGGGTGTACATGCATGACAGAAAACGTGACCTACTGTGACAAACACGTATCATCACGGAAGTGTATTTTTTGTAGTGCAAGTTCCGCCTCAAGACGGCGGCGCTCCGTCCCGAAAGTCCTCTCCTTATTTTTTCTAAGTCAAAATGACTTATATACCAGAAGATGGGCACCAGAGGTGGGCCGAGGAGGGCACAACCCACCAGAAGATGGGCTCCGTGGCGCACCAGGTGGGTTGTGCCCACCTGGTGTGCCCCCTTTGGTACTTATTGGCTCCAATATTTCTTATATATTCCCTAAAAAATCCCCGTAAAGTTTCAGCTCATTTGGAGTTGTGCAAAATAGGTAGCCTAACGTAGCTTTTTCAGGTCCAGATTTCCAGCTGCCGGTATTCGCCCTCTTTGTGTGTACCTTGCATATTATGAGAGAAAAGGCATTAGAACTACTCCAAAAAGCATTGATACGTCTCCAACATATCTATAATTTTTGATTGTTCCATGCAGTTATATTATCAATCTTTGATGTTTTATAAGCATTTTATAGTCATTTTATATCATTTTTTGGTACTAACCTATTGACATAGTGCCAAGTGCCAGTTGCTGTTTTTTGCATGCTTTTTACATCGCAGAAAAGCAATACCAAACGGAGTCCAAATGCCGCAAAACTTTATGGAGATTTTTGATGGACCAAAAGACACCTAATGGGCCAAGGCTGCGCCTGGGGGTGCTCCGAGGAGAGCACAACCCACCAGGGCGCACCAGGAGGCCCAGGCAAGCCCTGGTGGGCTGTGCCCACCTCAGGTGCCCCATGGACCGCCTCTTTGCTCTATAAATACCCCAATATTTCAGAAACCCTGGGGGAGTCGACAAAAATCAATTCCAGCCGCCACAGAGTCCAGAACCACCAGATCCAATCTAGACACCATCACGGATGGGGTTCACCACCTCCATTGGTGCCTCTCCAATGATGCGCGAGTAGTTCTTTGTAGACCTTCGGGTCCGTAGTTAATAGCTAGATGGCTTCCTCTCTCTCTCTCGTTTGATTCTCAATACAATGGTCTCTTGGAGATCCATATGATGTAACTCTTTTTGCAGTTGTTTGTTGGGATAGAATGAACTTTGAGTTTATGATCAGATCTATCTTTTTATATCCATGAAAGTTATTTGAGTTTATTTGATCTCTTTTATGCATGATTGCTTATAGCCTCATATTTCTTCTCCAATATTTGGGTTTTGTTTGGCCAACTTGATCTATTTATCTTGCAATGGGAAGAGGTGCTTTGTAGTGGGTTTGATCTTACGGTGCTTGATCCCAGTGACAGAAGGGGAACTGACACGTATGTATCGTTGCTACTAAGGATCAACGATGGGGTCTATCTCTACATAGATAGATCTTGTCTACATCTTGTCATCGTTCTTATTGCATTACTCCGTTTCTCCATGAACTTAATACACTAGATGCATGCTGGATAGAGGTCGATGTGTGGAGTAATAGTAGTAGATGCAGGTAGGATTCGGCCTACTAATCTTGGACGTGATGCCTATGTAATGATCATTGCCTGGATATCGTCATGAATATTTGAAGTTCTATTAATTGCCCAATAGTAATTTGTTTTCCCACCGTTTGCTATTTTTCTCGAGAGAAGCCACTAGTGAAACCTACGGCCCCCAGGTCTCTTTCTCATATTACTTGCCTTTGCGATCTATTTGGTTTACCTTTTATTTCCAGATCTATTTAATCCAAAAATACCTTGCTGCAATTTATTTTATTTGGTGTTCGATCTGTCAATATTTACAACTCTCTCACGTCCGTTTTCTCATCTTGGGGCGCCGCTACCCAAAAGGGATTGACAACCGCTTTTACACGTTGGGTTGTGAGTAGTTGTTATTTGTGTGCAGGTGTTGTTTACGTTGTGTTGCTTGGTTATCCTACTGGTTCGATAACCTTGGTTTCATATCTAAGGAAAATAGCTACCACCGCCGTGCTGCATCATCCCTTCCTCTTTGGGGAAATACCGACGTAGCTTCAAGCAACATCAAGCATTATTATGCATGAAAACATTATAAATAACAGTAGGTAAACATGATGCAAAATGGATGTATCATGCTATCATTGGAGACTTGGGTGTTCCTCCTATTGGATTGATACATTGGTTCTTAACTAAGGGAAATACTTATCTCTACTTTGCTGCATCACCCTTTCCCCTTCAAGGGAAAAACCAACACAAGCTCAAGAATTAACACACGACAGCAAATGAGGTTGATGACCTAGGGGAAGATCTTCAAGCCTCCCCATAGCGTCACGCCACCCCGGAGGGTATCCCCGAAGACCTAGACCCTGATGACCTCTTTGAAGGAGCTCAAGACAACTACATGCCTGAGTAAGAGGAAGACGAGAGCCTCGGCACCGAGGACTACATTGTCCCGTAAGACCCCTTCAAGCAATAGCGCTTCCGGCAGCGCTTGGTCGCTACCGCCCGAAGTATAAAACGCAAGATGTAGCTGTTGCAAGCCAATATAGACATGTAGAACCAAAAGTGGGTCGAAGTACTCTTAGCTGAGCAATATATCAAGATCGACTCCATAGCGCGCCAAAATCTTATCCTCACATGTGTTTGTTGCTGGAGTTCGATGATGAATTGGCCGTCGATGCACCTGACCGCCCCCCTAGATGGCGTGATAGGCCAGTGCAAGAAAATTTCAACACCCAACCGTCTCCAAGCCGTCACAGCAAGGACCTTGTGGATTACCTAGACCGTCATGATGTTCGACATCGGATAGAGGAAAACTAGGTGCCGCCTCGATCCATTTACGGATCCAGAAGGTGCGAACCCGCGAGACGCGGCGGCTACGGTGCCTGGATGGATAGGAACACTGAGATCGGGACCATGCCTACGCACAAATCTTCCCTGATATTGACCGTGACATTGCTCGGACCCGAGGTCCCGCTCACCCGATCAGACAGGGTAATGGTGTTGGAAATATGCCCTAGATGCAATAATAAAGTGGTTATTATTATATTTCATTAGTCATGATAAAGGTTTATTATTCATGCTATAATTGTATTGATCAGAAACTTAAATACATGTGTGAATACATAAACAAATACCAAGTCCCTAGTAAGCCTCTACTAGACTAGCTCATTGATCAAAAGATGGTTAAGGTTTCCTAACCATACACATAAGTTGTCATTTGATAACGGGATCACGTCATTAGGAGAATGATGTGATGGACAATACCCATCCGTTAGCATAGCATATGATCGTTCAATTTATTGCTACTTCTTTCTTAATGTCAAATACATGTTCCTTCAACCATGAGATCATGCAACTCCCGGACTCTGGAGGAATGCCTTGTGTGTATCAAATGTCACTTAGTAACCGGGTGATCATAAAGGTGCTCTATAGGTATCTCTGAAGGTGTCTGTTGGAGACGTATATATAATTTTTGATTGTTCGATGCTGTTATATTATCATTCTTGGATGTTTTACAATCATTTTATATCATTTTTGGTACTAACCTATTGACATAGTGCCAAGTGCTAGTTGCTGTTTTCTGCTTGTTTTTTACATCGCACGAAACCAATACCAAACGGAGTCCAAACGCAACAAAACTTTTTGTGGAATTTTAATGGAACAGAAGACACCCAATGGGCCGAGAAGCACCTCGGGGGTGCCCCGAGGGAGGCACAACCCACCAGGGCGCGCCTGGGCCCCCAGGCGCACCCAGGTGGGTTGTGCCCACCTCGGTGGCCTCCCGCACCACCTCTTTGCTCTATAAATACCCCAATATTCTAGAAACCCTAGGGGAGTCGACGAAAATCAATTCTAGCCGCCGCAAGTTCCAGAACCACCATATCCAATCTAGACACCATCACGGAGGGGTTCATCATCCTCATTGGTGCCTCTCCGATGATGCGTGAGTAGTTCATTGTAGACCTATGGGTCTGTAGTTAGTAGCTAGATGGCTTCCCCCCTCTCTCTCTCTCTTGATTCTTAATACAATGGTCTCTTGGATATCCATATGATGTAACTATTTTTGCGGTGTGTTTGTTTTGATCGGATGAACTTTGAGTTTATGATCAAATCTATCATTTTATCCATGAAAGTTATTTGAGTCTTCTTTGATCTCCTATATGCATGATTGCTTACAGCCTCCTATTTCTTCTCCGATATTTGGGTTTTTTTGGCCAACTTGATCTATTTATCTTGCAATGGGAAGAGGTGCTTTGTGATGGGTTCGATCTTACGGTGCTTGATCCCAGTGACAGAAGGGAATCCGACACGTATGTATCGTTGCTACTAAGGATAAAAAAATGGGGTCTATCTCTACATAGATAGATCTTGTCTAAATCATCTCATCATTCTTATTGCATTACTCCGTTTCTCCATGAACTTAATACACTAGCTGCATGCTGGATAACGGTCGATGTGTGGAGTAATAGTAGTAGATACAGGCAGGAGTCGGTGTACTAATCTTGGACGTGATGCCTATATAATGATCATTACCTGGATATCATCATGATTATTTGAAGTTCTATCAATTTCCCAACAATAATTCGTTTACCCACCGTTTGCTATTTTTCTCAAGAGAAGCCACTAGTGAAATCTACGGGCTCCGGGTCTCTTCTTTATTATATTTTCCTTCGCGGTCTATTTTTATTTGCTTTTATTTTCAGATCTATTAAACCAAAAATACAAAAATACCTTGCTGCAATTTATTCTTATTTATTTTATCTTGCGTTCCCGCGAGATATATTTATCCAATCTACTACAATTTTACCTATCTTTTTACCCGTGAGGGATTGACAACCCCTCTCTTACGTAGGGTTGCAAGTATTTGTTCTTTGTGTGCAGGAGCTGATTACGTGGTGTTGTGTGGTTCTCCTACTTGTTCGAAAACCTTGGTATCATCAGTGAGGGAAATACCTACCATTGCTGTGCTGCATCATCCCTTCCTCTTTGGGGAAATACCGACGTAATTCAAGCAAACATCAAAAGGAATTTCTGGCGCCGTTGCTGGGGAGAGATCATCCACATGTACCAGGTTCCTAATGACAAATCTCATCCCCTTGCAATTTACATTATTTGCCATTTGCCTCTTATTTTCCTCTCCACCACTTCACAAAAATTTGTCATTTTTTTCACCCTCTTTTTCGTCAGCCATTTTCCTACCGGATCTATCTGTATTCTTGCTTTCTAGTCATAATGGCTAGCGTGACTACCCCTCCTTTGTCACCAGGTTTTGAAGTTTTATACTTCAATAAACGACAAGCAGAAAATTTAAAAAATGCTCGGTATAGGCTAATGGAAGCATATGGTATTTGCAACCTAAAGGGAGACACAAAGATTTTGCTTCGTAGTTTTTACATAGGATTGGCTTTGCATCATAGACAACTCTTAGATTTTGCCGCCAAAGGGAATTTTATTAAGCTTGATGCTAATGCTGCCTATGAAATCTTAGAAGGAATTCTGGGGGTTCCACCTCAAAATAAGGGGTTCTCTTTCACCCCAGAGGGAGTTCAAATGTTGGACAAACTTGGTGATTTGCACAAACATATGGTTGAATTGCAAAAATGTAATGAAACTCTCAAACAACTTAATGGTAGTATCAATCGCATGAATACTTTGATTACTCTCTGTAATAAGAGATTGGATATTTTAGATCTCAAGATGGTTTCTTTTCCTAGTATGGGCAAATGCTTGCCGGTATACAATTGTCAGCGATTGACGAAATCATCACCGACAAGTTTCCTAGTATGGTCTGTGTGCGATGTCATTGCATACATAATAACAATATATGCACTTATTATTTATAAGGACTTGATTCCATAAACAAATTGACATCCAATTACATAGGTGACTAGTACACACATGACCTTTGCACACACCAAAGTATGTTCCAAAATGCCTAAAAAACTCAAATAATGTATACAAAGGCAAAACAAACCCTGAATAAATTCATATTTTTAGGACGATGCTCCTATAGTTGCATGTTGCCTCTATGCCGGGGTACTGATCCATGGGCACCTATGGGACCGGCGGGCCGGGTCCCTTTCGGTTCGGCGGGGGCGGAGATCGTGCAAAGAGCAAATCGAGGCGAAGCACGCGAGCGATTTACCCAGGTTCGGGCCGCACGGATGCGTAAAACCCTACTCCTGCTTTGTGGTTTTGTATTGATTTCTAGCTCGGGAGCGCAGAGTGCTACAGTACACACCAGCGGCTAGCAAGACCGAGCGTGAGTGCTCGAACTGGCCAACCCCCCTCTACGTTGCACACGGGCCTCCTTTTATATGCTCAAGGGGCTACCGACAGGTGGCAACGGAGGTAAAGGGCAAAAATGGAAAGGTGCTGTGGTAGGCATAGCTACCTGCTACAGTGTATCATACCTAACCCTGACGGCAGGGGACAAGGGTCTTAAATGCCCGTCTGTGTCGCCTAAACAATGCGAAAAGGGACCGCCAGGGACGCCATCGTTCGCCACGATGGCGATCTTGTCAGCGCCGCTTGCCACCGCACGTCCCTAGCTGCACAGCCTTCCGCCACGTACGCCTGGAAGGACCCCAGAGCGACACGTTGGTAGATGTGCTGGAGCGCGGGCACGGAGAGGTGGCTTGCCGCAGCAAACGCCTTGCCGCGGTCATTGTCTTGTCGCGTCCGGGAGCTTGTCGCTCACCGGGTCTTGCCGGAACGCGTGGTGCGCCGCAGCAAGTTCCTTGAAATGCCTTGAGTGGCCTTCCCGGCAAGCTCCTCTTGCCGGGGTCTTGTCTTCTTGACTTGGACACTTTGTTCTTGAATGGCTCCAAAGGAAACACGGAGGATCTTGGCGGTCCCCCGGCAAGCCTTGCCGCGGGATGCTACGACTGCCCGTGCACAAGTTCGGGATACTAGGGTACCCCTACTCTAGTACACCAACAGGAGCCCCCGGGCCTGGGCCATACACGGTGCCGAGCGCTGTTGGGCCAGGCCCAAAACAGTGCACGGGCACGCGCGGCCTAGGTTACGCCGTATCTCACTCCGTATCCACCGCGCCCTCCCCGAACGGCACGCGTTGAATGCGGCGTCGTGGGAGAGGTCGTGGGGGTTTCTTTATTCGGAAATGCGAAACGTCCGCCCCCTCCCCCTTTATAAGCAGGGAAAACAGGGGCAGTTGGCCCACTCGCCCGTTGCCGTTCCCAATCTCAGAAATCTCCGCCGCTCCCTTGCCTCCCCAAAGCTGAGAGAGAGAGAGAGAGCAGCGCTCCGCCCCCCATCGCCACTATCACCACCAACGCCGTCGACCTCCTCCACTACTTCCGCCATGGCTCCAAAAGCCGACAAGGGGAAGACCATGAAGACGACCGAGGCGCAGCGGCTCGCGACGCTGCGGAAGGAGCGGTCTGTTTTCCCACCCAAGCTCGACGCGAAGGAGCTGAGGGAGAACTACTATCTGTTCTGGTCGGCGGAGACGCGCGCGCATCCGCGCACAAAGGTTCTCCCCGCCGCCGCTTGGAAGAAGGCTTCGAATGGGTACCCCTTCTTCACATTGTTCTTCTATTGTGGGCTCTGCCCGCCCTTTTCTGATTTCTTCTGCGACATCATGAACACCTATGGATTCCATCTCCTTGACTTCAGCCCCAACGCCGTCCTGACAATGGCAGTTTTCGCACACCTCTGCGAAAACTTTGTCGGAGTCCTTCCCAACGTAGCCCTCTTCCGCCACTTTTTCATACCCCGAGTAGAGAGAGGAGAGCCTCTATCCGGCGGGATTGCCTAGATCTCAAGGCCCGGCAAGAAAGAGACCTATCTGGAGGGAGAATTCCGCGGCAAGTGGGAGGAATGGAGAGCTGATTGGTGCTGGATTGACGAGGAGAGCCCGCAGCCATTTACCATCCGACGCCGAACCCCAGTAGCACGCGGCAGCAATTGGAGTGACATGGCTCCGGAGGATGCCAGGCTGAAGATTGCCGTCACCAGGATCCTACGCCTGAGGCTTGCCGGGCTTACTGTTGGCGCTGTTGGCGCAGACTTCCTTCGCCGCCGCATCGCCCCCCTGCAGGAACGGGAGAGGCCCACTTGGGAGTTCAAGAACGCGGCAGACATCATGAGGCCGCGGCCAGGCCTCAATTACAACTTCACAGTCCTGGAGCTCAATGCGATGCTGAGGAGCTGTTCAAATATGACCCCCAGCATCCCGAGGTGTTCAGGTTGCCGGGGGGCGTCGTGCCTTTGTGCAACAATTCCGCGCTCGACCGCATCCATGCAATGATGCCGGAGTGCGACTCGCACGGGATTGTGCCAACTTGGCAGGAGCCTGCAGACGAGGTCGTGCAGCAATTCTTCGACGACTTGGTGGAAGTGCCAATCTGCCTCAACGAGAAGGACGGCCTCACCCGCGACACCACGGATGCGGAGATGGCGCTCATCGCCACTAGGCTGGAGGAGGCAGCGGCAGCCGCAGCCGCGGGCGAGTTCGGGTTCACTGTGGAGGAGGCCGATGCAGCAGAAGCGGCAAGCCGTGCCGAGCGAGGGGAGCCTGCCGGCAAGAAGGGGCTTGCCGGGCAAGACACCGAGCCGAGCGAGCCCGCCAAGGACACGAGCGGCTCGTTGCAAATCGACTCTTCTTCCACCTCGTCTTCAGACAGCCCACCAGAAGCAGAGCCTCCATCCCCACCAAGAAGGCGTCTCCACAAGGTTGGTGATGTGGCGGAGCGGCAAGCGGGCCAACAGTCGCCACGCCGCGTGACACGCTCGACCACGGCAAACACCGTTGCCGCGGGAGCGCCTCATGCTACGACGGCAACTGGAGCGGAGTCTAGCCGGACCACCGCTTCAGTCCCTGCCGCTACTCACGCCGCGCCGACAGCCGGAGCGGGGTCGTCTCAGACCGCCGCCACTGCTCCCGCCAAGCGGCCGAGGGAAGCTTCTCCTCTGCCTCCTCGCGCCGGGCGCGCGCCGGGCTTCGACTTCTCCGCGTTAAGCTCCGACGAGGAAGAAGAAGAAGAGTAAGCTTCTCTTGTTGTACTTGCATTTCTTCAACTCTTGCTGTTGGTCTTGTTTCTCACTTGCTTTTCCCTGAATTTGTTCCTCTTTAGGACTCTGGCCCAGAGAGCGGCAAAGAGAGCTAAGGCCCCGGTGATCATCATCGAGGACGAGCCCACTGCGACAATAGGTGGCGCGCCCGAGAGAACCTTGCCAGAGCCGGCGACTTTCCTCCATGGCAGCCCCCAGCGTAAGTGTGTGAATTATTTTCCGCGGCGAGGCGCGCATGGGTACTTGTCTTTGCTGATATCTGCTTATTGACTTGTGTAGGAGCCGAGCAGCCCCACCAGGAGCCAAGGGAGAATCCCCCGACAAGGGAGAATTCTCCGGCAAGGGAAGGCTTCCCGGTGAGGGAGAAGTCTCCGGCAAGGGAGGGTTCTCCGGCGAGTGACAGCGCCAGCGGCCCCCCGACGACGGAGACCACGACCGCAGAGCCTGGTGCAGGTACTCCCCTTGCTTCAAAACTTCTCTTGGATCCTTCTTTACTTGATCTTTATGGGTTTCTGCTGGATTCTGTTTGACTCTTCTCCCCTTTTCCGGCCGTCAGATCCATCCGCTGCGGAGCAGATGGAGACAGAGGTTGCCGCCGACGAAGCAGCTGGTGTTGGAGACGCCACCGGCGCAGAGGCCGCCAAGGCTGATGCCGCAGCAACTGGCGAGGAATCTGGCGATCGTACTGACGGCCCTGAGGCCGCAGGAGTGCCAGGCGCTACGCCGACCTCCGACCCATCCGCCGAAGCCGCAGCGCCAAGTTCCAAGGAGCTCCAGCCGGGCGTTTATTTGAAGGCCGGCGACGACGTCTTCATCAATCTTCCCTGGGCATCAAGCTCCAGAGCGCCGGTCGAGGGGGAGGTCTTCGACGGAGAAGTGCTCGCCTTCGCGGGGCTGAAGCTGGTCGACGCGCCAAGCAGCAGTAGCAACGAGCCCGAAGAAGAGCGGCTGCTGCGCAGGTTGATGTCGCTCTACCGCACGCGACAAGCCAAGCTGGAGTCCCGCGAGGCGCTTGTCGCGAAGGCGGGAGCAGACATTGAGAAGCGCGCCGAAGAGCTCGGGGGTTTCCACCGGGAAGCCCTCCGATCCCTGGCGGAGGAGCGGGAGCAGCTCGTTGAAGCGCGGAAGGTCTTTCTCCTCGAGAAGGCTGAAGCCGAAGAGCGCCAGCGACTTGCCGCTGTGAAGCTAGCCGCAGAAGAGGGCGATCTGGCGCAGCGGAAGGTCAATCTCGACGCCCACGAGGAGGAGCTTGCCTCGCGCGAGGAGAAGCTTGGCGGAGCCCTCAAGCAAGCGGAGGACGCTGCCGCCGCCACCGAGGCCGCCAAGGAGGAGTTGAAGACGAAGGTGGCGCGGCTGGAGGCCGATCTCTCTGAGAAGGGCAAGGAGCTCAGCGTCGCCAAGGCCTCCAACGTGGATCTTGAGTTGAAGGTAACCATTTTGACCAAGACTTTGGACAGCGCCAAGAAGCGGGAGGCGGCCTTGAAGGAGGAAATCAAGGCCGACAAGGCGCTGCTGGAGAGCGCTGCCACCGCCCAGAACACCTTCAGGGAGACTGTGACGCACTGGACGGAGAGTTTGGCGAACACCGCCACAGATATCGACAAGGAGCTGACGCAGCTGGGGATGGAAGATCTTGGGTATCCCTCCGACGACAACCTCCAGCCCAGCGCCAAGCTCGTCCTATTCTTCAAGGGCGTGGCGACGGCCCTTCAGAGACTCCGAGAGAGGATCCCCAAGCAACTAGCTGACGAGTCGCGCGAGATCTACACAGGAGCCCTCGAGAAAGTGTTGATGAAGGTGGCCTTCCGCAATCCGGGCCTCCGCCTCACCAACATCCTCAGGTCCTTGCCGCCAGAAGCTGATCTGGAGGAGCTCAAGGCCCTTGTCGCACCCATTGTGGACAAGGTGAGCGGGATCAAGCGGGTCGAAGGCGATCGCGTAGATTAGGCCGCCCATTTCTTCTTTTCTTGTCGCTGCCCATCATGTCATGAAAACAATCTGTTAGAGCTGTGACAAGCTATCTTTGTAATGTAACTTGATTCTGGGCAATGATTGCAACTTTACTCCCTTTACTTGATTCCTCCCTTTGTATGTTTTTGCCCTACGCTTTTAGGGAACTTGCCGGTGCAGGCACCTGAGCCGCGAGCGCTGAGTGCGGAACGTCAGCAGCCTGCTGGCGGTGCCGCTACCGGCAAGAAACCTTGTCGCAACTAGTTGCAGCTCACTTAAGTTGCTGAGCGAACTCAAAACAAAGTAAGGGCGCTAGCGGCTCACTTAAGTTGCTGAGCGGACTCGAAGCAAAGTAAGGGCGCTAGCAGCTCACTTAAGTTGTTGAGCGGACTCGAAACAAAGTAGAGGCGCAACTAGCTACGAGTTGGTTCCTCCGCGCACAGGTTTCCCATACAAAGTGTGGTTGTTCAAGGGAGATAACTTAAAATTTAAAAAATTTGATTGCTCAAACTTTGGCAACTTAGCTTTTCTGTTGTTTGCTTCCCGGCAAGCCGAAACTTTCTTGAACGACGCCTGGCCCATACCATCCATCGTCTTCTCCTTTCCCCCCCCCCGGCAAACTTGTGAGCGAGGGGAACCTTGTTTTCAAAAGGAAGAAGAGACAATACAGATATGGAGCTTTACGGCTCGTTATTGCTTACCGTGGAGTAGGTGCTGCACAAAGTGTCAGATCATATATGCCAGAAAATAGAAAGCATAAAATTGACAAAATGTGCGGAGCACATGAGCTTTACTTATGCACGGGATCTGCGCCCGGCTTTGTACAAAGGATTACATGCAACAGCGACAAGACTTGTACAAAAGGTGGTTGCCGGAACAGGTTCCGACAACCGCGCATTACGGGTAAAACTTACAAAGATGCTCAATATTCCAGGAGTTGCTCACCGGAATGCCATCTTCGGTCTCAAGGCAGACAGCGCCAGGCCTAGTGACTCGTTTCACCCGGTAAGGGCCTTCCCACTTCGGCGTCAACTTGTTGGAATTCTTGGCGGACTGAACGCGCCGAAGAACAAGGTCGCCTTCCTCGAGACTTCTGGCGTTAACTTTGCGGCTATGGTAGCAGCGCAAAGCTTGCTGGTAGCGAGCAGCTCGCACAGCAGCCTGAAGACGGTCTTCCTCAAGGAGCAGCGCGTCATCTTGTCGCAGCCGCTCTTGCTCGAGCTCATCATAAGCGAGCACTCGAGGTGACCCGTATACGAGTTCCGTGGGGATAACTGCCTCTGCTCCATAGACTAGAGCAAAAGGTGTCTGTCCAGTGGCTCGATTTGGCGTCGTCCTGATCGACCAAAGAACCACCGGCAGCTCCTCGATCCAGTTTCTTCCGCACTTGTGCAGCCTGTCGAAAGTTCTGGTCTTGAGCCCGCGCAGCACTTCAGCATTTGCCCTCTCCGCTTGACCGTTGCTTCTCGGGTGAGCAACAGAAGCGAAGCAGATCTTGGACGTACTGCGTGAAGGTGCGGCTCGTAAATTGCGTGCCGTTGTCGGTGATTATCCTGTTAGGGATCCCGAAGCGGCAAACAATCGACCTGAAGAACTTGACTGCTGACTGTGCTGTCACCTTCCTCACTGGTTCCACTTCCGGCCACTTTGTGAACTTGTCGATTGCAACGTACAAGTACTCGAAGCCCCCGACAGCTCGGGGAAAGGGGCCGAGGATGTCGAGCCCCCAGACCGAAAATGGCCAGGATAAAGGGATCGTCTGGAGAGCTTGAGCTGGTTGGTGTATCTGCTTGGAATGAAACTGACACGCTTCACACTTGGTTACTTGTGCAGTTGCATCCTGGAGGGCTGTTGGCCAGAAGAAACCTTGCTGGAAAGCTTTACCGACAAGTGCTCTTGCGCCAATGTGGTGACCACATATGCCTCCATGTATTTCTGCCAACAGCTTTTGTCCATCTTCCCGGGGAATACACTTCAATTTCACACCGTTGAGTCTTCTTCTGTACAGTGTCTTGTCGACAAACTGGTACATACTTGACTGCTGGGCTACTCTCTCCGATTCTTCTTGCTCTTCGGGAAGTCCTCCTGTCTGAAGGAAATGGACAATATGCTGTGCCCATGCTAGAGCTTGTGGCTCGACAACAAGGACTAAAGGCAAATTTGCTGCTGCGGGAACATCCGCTTCCACGGCAAGAACTTGCGGCTCTGCCGGAGCTTGACGTTCCCCGACAAGCTTGCCGGAGCAAAACTTGTCGGGAGCTTCTGCTTCAATGGAACAAACCCTAGGGCTTGCCGGAGCATCTTGCTCCTCAGCGCTCTTGGTGTTGATCTTGGAGACTGCTGCGGGAATATCCGCTTCTACGGCAAGAACCTGCGGCTCTGTCGGAGCGTGACGTTCCCCGGCAAGCTTGCTGGAGCAAAACTTGTCGGGAGCTCCTGCTTCAACGGAACCAACCCTAGGGTCTACCGGAGCAGACTGCTCCTCAGCACTCTTGGCGTTGATCTTGGGGACCTTCTTGGCGGCTTCGGGAAGCTTTGCCGGCAAATAGTCACCAGAAACCAACTTCCTCTTCTTGCTCTGTCCAGTTGATGGCGTTACGGACGGCTGAGTCAGCTTGAGCACAAAGATCCCTGGTTCCACAGGTAACTTAAGTGCGGCACACTTTGACAGGCCATCTGCAATGGCGTTCTGAGCTCTTGGAACATGCTCCATTTGTAGGCCGTCAAAGTGTTCTTCTAGCTTTCTCACTTCGTCGACGTAAGCTTCCATCAACGGACTCTGATAACTCTTGTTTACTTGGCGGACGACAAGCTGTGAGTCACCCCTGACAATGAGCTTCTTGATCCCAAGGTCTGCCGCGATCCGGAGACCGGCAAGCAAGCCCTCATATTCTGCAGTATTGTTCGTTGCTTGCTCCTTGGGGAAGTGCATCTGGACTACGTACTTGAGGTGCTCACCGGTGGGTGCGACAAGTAGCACGCCAGCGCCTTGCAGCGAAAAGGCACCATCAAAGTACATCAGCCACTCTTTGCTTGCTTCCTTGTCGGGGATGCTCGTTTCTGGAATTTCTTCATCTGGTGTTGGCGTCCATTCTGCTATGAATTCTGTCAATGCTCTGCTCTGGATAGTTGAAGTGCTTTCAAACTTGAGGCCAAAGCTTGACAGTTCCAGTGCCCACTCAACAATCCTGCCTGTCGCTTCTGGATTCTGCAGTATCCTCTTCAGCGGAAAGCGAGTGACAACTGTGATCTCATGTGCTTGGAAGTAATGGCGCAGCTTTCTTGAGGCCATGAGAAGGCCGAAAAGCAATTTCTGCACACCAGAGTACCTTAACCTAGCCCCCTGCAGAAGGGAACTGACAAAGTAAACTGGGCGCTGCACCATCTTCTTGTGTATCTCGTCGTGTATCTGCGCAGATCCATCTTTGTCGGGACCAGAGCTTGTTGGGGAAGCTCCCTGCTTATCGCTAGATGCGCTTGCCGCGGTTGCTGGCTCATCATCTGCCTCCCTCTCTGCTACTAACGCAGCACTAACCACTTGATTGGTTGCCGCTATGTACAGCAGCAACTTCTCTTGTGGCTTAGGTGCGACAAGTATTGGAGGGGAGGACAGGTATCTCTTCAGGTCTTGCAGCGCAGCCTCCGCTTCCGGAGTCCATTTCATTGGACCTGCCTTTTTCAATAATTTGAAAAACGGCAGGGCGCGCTCAGCAGACCGAGAGATAAACCTGCTGAGAGCAGCCACGCAACCGGCAAGTTTCTGTACATCCTTGACGCGCTTTGGTGCTTCAATCTGCTCAATGGCCTTGATCTTGTCGGGATTGGCTTCAATTCCCCGCCGAGACACGAAGAACCCGAGAAGCTTGCCGGAGGGAACTCCAAACACACACTTCTCTGGGTTGAGCTTGAGGCTGATCTTGCGCAGATTTGCAAAGGTCTCGTCTAAATCTTGAATCAGGGTTGCTCTGTCCTTGCTCTTGACCACTATATCATCCATGTATGCTTCCACATTTCTGTGTATTTGTGGCGGTGGCGAGCGGTGCGAGGAGCGGGATATGCTCGGACTTCTAACTACGTTAGAAGGAGCAGTATCCCGTCCAGGCGACCGTGTCTCGCTCGCGCCAGCGGGTTGACGTGCATGGTGGTCCTGAGCGCTCCGAGACCCACCAGCTCGATCTTGGTCTAGCGAACGCATGGTACCGTGAGTACCATGACGCTGCCGGTCCTGCGCCTCCTGAGACGGGCGCGGTGCATGCACGGACGCCGAGGTCTTGGAGTGCGCCCGGTCGTTGTGGGAGCCGGCTACGCCGCCGATGGGCGGCGCAACCTTGTCCTTGGACATGGCAGCACCGCGAGCTCCCTTGTCGACGCCTGTTCTTCCGCCGCCGTCTGCCCCACCAACCGTTTGCTCCGGCGGTGGTTGGCTCGGCGCGGACGGAGCAGCTGCCTCCGAAACCTTCTTCTTCGGCGGCATGTTGATGAAGATGATGAAGATCTAGCTCGCGGGAACGCCGGATCTGGTTCACACAACTTCGACGCCCCCTACCTGGCGCGCCAAAGATGCCGGGGTACTGATCCACGGGCACCTATGGGACCGGCGGGCCGGGTCCCTTTCGGTTCGGCGGGGGCGGAGATCGTGCAAAGAGCAAATCGAGGCGTAGCACGTGAGCGATTTACCCAGGTTCGGGCCGCACGGATGCGTAAAACCCTACTCCTGCTTTGTGGTTTTGTATTGATTTCTAGCTCGGGAGCGCGGAGTGCTACAGTACACACCAGCGGCTAGCAAGACCGAGAGCGAGTGCTCGAACTGGCCAACCCCCCTCTACGTTGCACACGGGCCTCCTTTTATATGCTCAAGGGGCTACCGACAGGTGGCAACGGAGATAAAGGGCAAAAATGGAAAGGTGCTGTGGTAGGCACAGCTACCTGCTACAGTGTATCATACCTAACCCTGACGGCAGGGGACAAGGGTCTTAAATGCCCGTCTGTGTCGCCTAAACAGTGCGAAAAGGGACCGCCAGGGACGCCACCGTTCGCCACAATGGCGATCTTGTCAGCGCCGCTTGCCACCGCACGTCCCTAGCTGCACAGCCTTCCGCCACGTAAGCCTGGAAGGACCCCAGAGCGACACGTTGGTGGATGTGCTGGAGCGCGGGCGCGGAGAGGTGGCTTGCCGCGGCAAACGCCTTGCCGCGGTCGTTGTCTTGTCGCGTCCGGGAGCTTGTCGCTCACCGGGTCTTGCCGGAACGCGTGGTGCGCCGCGGCAAGTTCCTTGAAATGCCTTGAGTGGCCTTCCCGGCAAGCTCCTCTTGCCGGGGCCTTGTCTTCTTGACTTGGACACTTTGTTCTTGAATGGCTCCAAAGGAACCACGGAGGATCTTGGCGGTCACCCGGCAAGCCTTGCCGCGGGATGCTGCGACTGCCCGTGCACAAGTTCGGGATACTAGGGTACCCCTACTCTAGTACACCGACACTCTATAAAATAAATCAAGGCAGGAAGAGACAACATATGTCGTTTCGCACACATAGGTGTCAAGTTCCCTCTCAGAACCATGAGGCTTTTTGAGAGAAGCTCCGATTTGTAAGAAGTTTATACCAACACTTGTCCCAAATTGGACTAATTTTTTAAGACAACATGTTTGTGCCATGTCACAATACCATGCCAAGTTTCATGGTTTTCAGGCGAGTTTTGGATTTACAGTAATTTTAAAACCAGATTTTTCAATGTTTACTGTCGAGTCGACACCGCCTTGGATAGACGTTTTCCTCGTGGGTCCCAAATGTCAAAATCCAAATCTGTTAGTACCATGCAACTTTTCTTATTAAGAATTACAACCCATTTGGTGTGCTAGCTGAAAATAAGTTTGTGGGTGCTGGCGGACGCTAAAAACTTGTGGGTTCTGTAATGAACAGTGATCTCAAGGATCCCACAAGAATGATGTTCTTTCCCTCTGTTGTGATTGCCTATAATATTCATGTATTAATTAAAGAAATTACAAGCCATTGGCCCGGTATGAAAGAAAATGTCGGTCAAAACCGAGTTGAAAAAGGCAACAATATCTAACTCCAGCTTAAAAAAGGTACAAAAGCACGAGGCTGAATTGTTCATCAGGTTTACACATAACCTAGAATGAATAGGGCAATAACATCTAACTCAACCAAAGTTTCCGGCAGTCACAATAAAATAGATCGGTCCGATCCTTTAAATCAAGATCCCAGTACAAAAGGTCTAATGGTCCACGATGACGACAAGTTGTTGTAAATAGAAGCCGAGCATGATCAGAAGCCCTTTGGTCCACCTAAAAGTTATTTTTATGCTATTTAACATGTCCATCTGTGAGAAATTTCTTGTCAAAAAACTTAATCCTCATGGACAATAGTGCCCTCGCATTCAACATGAAGAATGTGACAAATCTAGTGTTTGCACGGTTGGATGCATATCTTTCCACCATTATTGTCTTCAAATGAATGTCATGAGATCTGAAAAAATCCATGTGCTTCCTCTACAATCCATTGGTTAGACCTTTTTCTCAAAAACCTATTACCTAAATAGACATGAAGATTGAAAACAGTTAATGTCTAAAATAGAGTATGTCGAAGGAGCGACAGTTGAACGGTTAATTCTAGTACATTATCTATGGACTTTCAATATGTGTGAAATCATCACCTCTATATACAAATTCTCCAGACATGAAAAGCACCGCAGCAAGCCAATAGTTGTGTTCAGATCATGAAACCCTATACGAATATATAAGGTCTTGACAGAATCTAGCACCCCCGATAGGCCAATCATGAACCAGCTCTTCATTCACCATATAACATAATATTAGCATCAAAAGTGTACTCCAAGATTATAGTTTTACCTACTAATAAAGCACACATTGATTCTGTTGAGTTCACCGCCATGATGTGTTTCCCGAAAAGTCCATATAGTTTTTCATAATTGAACCCACGGTCCTTCTGTAAGTGAATTTTCCAAATGATTCATTTTTACAAAAGACGCTCTATTAAACCAAAACGACCAAATCAATCCTCCGCCTCCTCCCCTGCTCTCGCCATCGCCTGCACAACTCCACCCAATCCCTGACTCACTCGACGAGATCCAAACATCTACGACAGCCGGGGGCGGATCGCGCAGGAGTAGGTGTTCGGCGTGTGCAGGCTGAAGGTGGTCGCCATTCTTGTGGATCTGCCGTCCATCGTGTAGGCCAGCAACTGCCACAGCAGCCACCAGCAACAGTAGGCGCACCCGGAGATCCCCTCATAGGGCCGGCGCCGGCCAAGGAAGGCCCCGGCGGAGCCGCCGACCGAGAAGCCTGCGGCCGATGATGAAAGGAGCAAGGGCATCGCCAGCCCGAACTCCCCGCTCGCCTTCCCCGAGGGCGACGAGCAAGACGAGGCAGCGGAGGTGGACGACGAGGCCAAGGCCAGCGCGCAGGACAAGGCGAGCCACCGGGCCGCGAGATCTGCACCCGCCCGCCTCCCTCCGCTAATTCGGCCCATGGGGAGGAGGCTGCTCTCACTCCTGCCGAACGCTCGCCTCACGCACGAATATGGACAAGGTGCGCATCCTGCTACTGGGTAATGTTGTTGCTTCCCTACTGTTTTCCGCATGACGCTCCTGCTTCCGTACTCTTTGCCATGCCATGCTGCTGCGGCTACTAACTCCTGCTAATATGTCATGCTGCAGTTTTGCTCAGAGTTTTGAGGATAATATATCTCTACTTCTCCCCTCCTGAACTCAAAAGCAATATATAAATTTGTGTGGCAACTAAATTCAGGAATGGACTAAAAGGGACAATGTGATTATAAAATACAATCAATCTACATAAATCATGGCACAATTGTCTAAGTTATCCGGAGCAGGTTGATTGTGTGGAGTTGGAAGGATAATTTGTTGTAGTGTAGTTTCAAAGATGATATAGACAAAAAACACCATCAAGCATTGCAAATGACGAGGTAGACCAAAAAAATTAGATTTTCTAGCGAATGAAAAAATACAAATCAGATGGCCTACCAGAGGTTCTTGGTTCAGGTTGTTAGATGGAAGGACAAGGCGGTGGCGGTGGAGACGGGGAGTCGATTAGGAAGGAGAAAGAGTTTGTGCAACTGCTGCTCAGTGCGAAAAATAGAGGTAAATAAATGTATTGTTCAGGTGGTGAGATTTAGTCTCCCTTCTTTGTATTCAGCGATGAACTACTGAATGGTGTTGGTAAATTCATGGCATGAGTTGTCGAGGAGGACGTCAATGTGTGGGAGGTTGTAGCCTTGCAGGAGATTAGGCTTACCTTGGCAAATTAGCTTGCGGCCCTAAAGCTGTATGTTTGATTAATCTGAAGTGTGCACAAATATTTGTGTTTAATGAGTGAAATGTACCCGCCTGACTGACATGAACCTTCAGGAAAGAAAGATCCTAAAGTTGGCTTCACTTGGTAGTAACTATGGAAACCTGAAGAATGTTGTTGACACCCTAAAGGATATGAAGTTGCATTGTCATGTATGTTTATGCAAATTGAAATTTACTTGAGAGTGAATCTCTAAGAGCATCTCCAGCCGCGTTCCCAACAAGCCCCGAGGGCGACTTTTTTAGCGCTGATGCCAAATAAGGCCCCAGTCGCGCCCCCAAGACACCGAAATCCGTCGGCTCGGCCCGTTTTTGGGCCCGGCGATCGCAGGCCGAACCCAGCGCACTTGGGGGCGCTCGGGGGCTCCGGCGGAAGGGAAAATACGCATGGTACACACTGTCAGGCGATCAAGGAAATCGTCCAGATTTGCCCCCCACCCCGCGCGCTCGGCCACCATTGTGCCGATCCCGGCGCCGCCCACTGCCCGGCACCGCTGTGACGCCCTCAATTCAATCGTACACTAATCATACACGCAAATGTGTACAATCAAGATCAAGGATTCACGGGAAGATATCACAACACAACTCTAGACACAAATTAAAATAATACAAGCTTATATTACAAGCCAGGGGCCTCGAGGGCTCGAATACATAAGATCGAATACACAAGAGTCAGCGGAAGCAACAATATCTGAGTACAGACATGAGTTAGACAAGTTTGTCTTAAGAAGGCTAGCACAAAATCAGCAATAATCGAAAAGGCAAGGCCTCCTTCCTGGGAGCCTTCTAACTACTCCAAGTCATCGGCGGCCGTCACGTAGTAGTAGGCACCCTCGGGGTAGCAGTAGTCATCTGTGGCGTCGTCTGGCTCCTAGGATCTGTCATCTGCTCGCAACAATCGGGTATGGGGGAAAAGAAGTAGCAAAGCAACCGTGAGTACTCATCCAAAGTACTCGCAAGACTTACATCAGATCTAAACTAAGTATGCAGCTATATCAAAGGGAAAGGGTTGTATCTGTGGACTAAACTGCAGAATGCCAGAAGAGAAGGGGGAAAGCCTAGCCTAGCGAAGACTAGCATCTTCTGGAAACCAACATCTTGCAGCAACAGTAGGGAGTAGAGTAGCATAAAGTAAAGTAGCAGTAATGTTATCAACCTCGGCCAGAGATCCTTTCTCGACTCCCTGTGAGAAAGCAATCCCAGAGCCATACTATCCATTTCTCATCTCATATCCAAGTCTCATCTCCATGTCTCATCTCAAGTATCCAGTTCTAGTTGTATCGATCGGGATACAACTCCAAGTGTCCGTTACCGTAGGACAGGCTATCGATAGATGTTTTCTTCCCTGCAGGGGTGCACCAACTTACCCACCACGCTCGATTAACTCCGGCCGGACACACTTTCCTGGGTCATGCCCGGCCTCGGCCAAACAATACGCCGCAACCCGACCTAGGCTTAATAGAGAGGCCAGCATGCCGGACTAAACCTATGCCCCAAGGGGTCATGGGCCATCTCCCCAGGAACTCCTGCACGTTGCGTACGCGGCCGGTGAGCAGACCTAGCTACCTCCCTAAAAAGGCAGGAGCTTACCAGTCCAACCCGACGCGCGCCGCTCAATCGCTAACGTCTATTAAGCTTCGGCTAATGTATACAACGCTGAACGCCCATACTATGCCCACGTGATGGTTAGTGCTATCAAGCCAGAGGCCCCTCGGATCAAATATCCAAATCGTAGTGGATTAGGAACGCGCGGTAACAAACAGAGACTCACGAAAGATGTGACCACGTTGCCCCGTCTCAAGGACTTGCGGCAAGGGCTAAGAATGCCCGGCCATGCCTCATAAGTATCTCGCGGGCACCTTCCAGGTCAACCCGACTCCACATCACTCGCTATTAAGCTCGCGCGGGTACCCCTTAGGGTCGACCCGTCTTTAGTAACATGGTTCAGTGTAAAGTCATAGTAACCATAGTAACTGTGTGTCTAACACCAAAGGGAAAACCCGAGGAATCACCCCTGGTGAATTCCACTCGATGTTATCATCAAGGTGAACATAAGAGGATCCACCCTCGAGGTTCACACTTGAGGGGTTGCTCGACAGAGCCGTAACGGAAGTGGTTAAGGAGGAAATCACCCTCGATGATCACGACCGAATAGCTACACTATAGAGATCTCATCAGGAGTGATGAATGAGGTTCACCCTCGGCACTCGATAGTAACTCTGTAGTGTCGTACAACTAGGGGGGTGATGTGCGGTGTCGGGGCCTGGACGTCGATCACGTTGATCGAGTCATCGAACATAAAGCGAGGCAACTGGGACAAGGTGGGGGGTCACTGATGGATCACTAACCAACCTATACTAAGCAGTTTAGGATTAGCATGTTAGGTATGAAAGCAGGTAACAACAACAGGCTATGCATCAGAGTAGGATCATACAGAAAGCAGTAGCAGTTCTAATGCAAGTAGGAGAGGGAAAGAAATGGGCAATATCGGAATGCTCAAGGGGGGTTTTCTTGCCTGGTTGCTCTGGCAAGGAGGGGTCGTCGTCGACGTAGTCGATCACAGGGGCATCAGCAGCGGTCTCGAGGTCTACCGGAGAGAAGAGGGGGAAGAAACAGTAAATACACGCAAGCATAAGCATAACGAGACAAAAGCGGTGCTAGAGGTGTTCTAACGCAGCGCTAGGTGATACTGGTGAAGGAGGATAACATCCGGGAAAGTTTTCCCAGTTCCGGACGTTTGTCAGACAGATGAACTGAAGGGGAAAAGTTACGTGTTCAGCATGCTAGGGGCACGTGACAAAAGAACGGACCGCGTATTCGGATTAGTTGGATTTTTCTGAGCACCTTTCATATATAAAGTTTTTCCATCCAAGTTACAGTTTAATATCTACGAATTTTCAATGATTTTAAACCATCTCTGGAATTATCTCTAATTCAAAAAAATGGACTTAATGCATCAGCATGATGCCAGTGGTCAACCCTGACTGCTGACCAGTCAAACAGGGCAATGGGGCCTATCCATCATTGACTGATTTGCTAATTACCATTTAAACCTAGTTTAATTAGTAGGTTAAATAAACCCAATTAGTTAACTAAACATGATTAATTAAGTTAATTAATTATCTTATTAATTAATTAATTTTATTTTTTAACCTCTTTTTTTATAACCAGGGCTGGGCTCCACATGCAGTGGCACAACCAGCCACTGGAGCGGGCGCGACTAATGGGCGTGGCACGGGTGGAGACCGAACCCGCCCGGTTGCGAGGCGGAGGCCGGCGACAGTGCACTGGTGGCCAGGGGCCATGGCAGATGGCGGGAATGGCAGCGGGGCGAGGGGGGCGGAGCCAGGAGGGCGCAGGTGGCGCGGCCGCGTGCGTGGTTCGTCGCGGCGGCCAGGCTGCAGCTGCGGCTCTGTTAGCGAGCGGCTGTAGTGGCGGCGGCGGACGCAGGCAGTCAGGGGGTGGAGGAGGACCATGGCGGCAGGGCGTTCGGGGGAGGAGGCAGAGGCGCAGCGGGGCAAGGGGGCGGAGGCAGCAGTGGCAAAGGCATACGGCGGCGGCGACAGACGGCAGCGCCGGGAGGGCACGCGGAATGGCGCACGCTGTGAGCGTGCGGGCGCAAGACGCAGGCGATGTACAAGGGCGCGCGGGGACTACGACGGTGGGCGCGCGAGCTGGCGTGTAGCGCGCAGCCACGGGCGCAGACGCGACGAGCGCGGGGCCCAGGCGCGGCCACGGCGAGGGAGGACGGCAGGAAAAAAAGGGGAAATGGCGAGGGCTCACAGTGGAGCGTAGGGAGGCGGCAGTGGTCTCGGGGAGGGTCGACGTGGCCGGAGACGACGACGAGGGCAGCGGCGTTCGAGAAGGGAGATGAGTCGGGAGGCTTCGATCCGCTTGATGCGCCGACTCCGAGCTCCATCCAGGGCTTGTAGCCGACGTGGAGGAGGCCGGTGGAGCCGTTGGACGCATCGACGTGGTGAGGGAGGGGGTCGAGGCCGCGGCAACGGTGCCGACGATGCTCCGGCAGAGAGAACGGAGAGGGAGAGAGCCGAGCGAGAGGGGGGTGGGGGAATCTGGGGCTGACGAGGCCGAGGCCGAGGGGGAGACTTATCCCCTCGGCGGCGTGGGTGGTTCGAGTGGGCCGGCCTGGCCGACCAGCTGGATGGCCAGCTGGGCCACAAGGCCCACTAGGGGGTGGTGGCCTTTTCTTTTCTTTATTTTTTGAATTGCCTCTGTTTCCTATTTAAAAGAGCTACTGAATTATTTTTGTTAAATGTGGCACTTTGCACAAAAATAGATAGGAACAAAATGAAGTTGCATAAAAAGTTTGGAGTCAAAAGGAGTTGGCTAACCATTTTTAGAAATTGGAAAGGCCAATTTAATTATTCTTGGACCACAAGATAAAATCATAGGGGCATTTTGGGAACTCAAATGAGGTTGGTTCCAACTTGATAAATATCCAAGGATTATTTGCCACCTTTTGAACATTTTAGTTTTCATGCTTGACAAACTTGGATTTTTGACTTTAAATTTTGAATTTGAATTTGAATCATGTTTTGGATCAAGTGAGGATTAGCAACAGTAATGTGATGACTTGGCATCATTAGCGGAGGATCACTGTAGCTTAATTATCCGGGTGTCACAACCGCTAGATAGGCTATTCCCACCAGAAAAGAGAGAAGGTTTCACCGCGACAACCTCTCCACCACCATCTAGGTGAGTTTTCCGGCGCTCCGGCTGCACAGGGCGGTACACCGGCGGTTGTGCGCCCACCAGCCCGCCAGGTGTTCTCTATTTTTTTGCTCGGTGATGGACTCGGACGACGAGGAGGCGCTCGCGGTGCTTGCTACCTCTTGAGCATGCGTTGGTTTTCCCTTGAATAGGAAAGGGTGATGCAGCGAAGTAGCATAAGTATTTCCCTCAGTTTTTTAGAACCAAGGTATCAATCCAGTAGGAGACAACGCACAAGTCACCTAGTACGTGCACAAACAATCAAGAACCTCGCAACCAACGCGATAAAAGGGTCGTCAATCCCTTCACAGTCACTTGCGAAAGTGAGATCTGATAGAGATAATAAGATAAATATTTTTTGGTATTTTGTTGTATAGATTGGAAAATAAAGATTGCAAAATAGTAAACGGGATGCGATAATAAAAGAGGTGCAATATAATAAGAAAGAGACCTGGGGGCCATAGGTTTCACTAGTGGCTTCTCTCCACTACAAGAAATATGTCAACTTGTGACCACCACTATTGGTCACTGAATGGTCACAAATTTCCATTTGTGACCAAAAACATAAGGTCAAAAGCTGGCCATCGTAAACTGACTATAGCGACCTTTCTTCTGGAATGGTCGCAAACGTTTATGACCAAAATAAGCCTATTATTCTGTTTTGGTCACTAGCAACCTCCCCAGTCCACGTAGGCATCCAGCGTGGCAAGCTGCTGTGGCACAAGATTCAGCCCGGTCCAATTCAGTTTTCTACATGGGCCTAGCCCAACAATTCGGCCTTTTTAATGTATTTTTTCTATAAATTTTTGATCGGCTTCATGGGCCAAGCCCAACATTGTAGCCTTTTTATTTTCTAGGCCTTCGGCCTTTTTGCTTCCATTTCTTATTTGGGCCTTTTTACAATCTATTTTGGACCAGGTCCAGGTCATCCAATTAGGTCCCATGTGTCAGTTTTCTTTTGTTTCTTTCCTATTTTAAAGGATCCACTAGTGAAATGGGACCATGTGTGTTGTTTAGGTGCCACACGTCAATTCTCTATTTGTGCAACAACCAATAACTTGATTCAAACAGAGCCAATAACACATAAATTTTCAAACGGCAGCCAAATCATGGCAAGTACTATACAATCACGGCGGTACAAATCAGGTATTGAAATATAAAATACAACTAAATATTAACATGTCCAGCTCTAGGGAGCTAAAACACATTGTTGGGTGCAAGTTTTCTTTAGGATTCTTCTCCTGTAGTTCCTTGTACAACAACTTTTGACGAATTAAGGCCAAAATCTGCGAGTTATAAATCAGAAAAGTTAGGAATATAATCAAGTGAAGCCGTGCATACAACATTCTCCTAACAATGAAAAATAGCTGCAGAATTTGAGATCTAATAAGAAACCATGCATATAGCATTCTCATAACAGCAAAACTGAGATATATTTGGGAAGGGAAAATGACGAGTATCAACCCAGTGCAAGATAACAGAGCAACAATGTCAAAGTTATTCAGATATGCATAGTTATGAAGATATCTAAGGGAATGATCATGAATATAGGCATCACGTCCATGTCAAGTAGATCGAAATGATTCTGCATCTACTACTATTACTCCACACATCGACCGCTATCCAGCATGCATCTAGAGTATTAAGTTCATAAGAACAGAGTAATGCTTTAAGCAAGATGACATGATGTAGAGGGATAAAATCAAGCAATATGATAGAAACCCCATATTTTTATCCTTGATGGCAACAATACAATACGTGCCTTGCTGTTGTCACTGGGAAAGGACACCGCAAGATTGAACCCAAAGCTAAGCACTTCTCCCATTGCAAGAAAGATCAATATAGTAGGCCAATCTAAACCAATAATTCGAAGAGACTTGCAAATATATCAAATCATGCATATAAGAGTTCATCGAAGAACCAAATAATATTCATAGATAATCTAGTTCATAAATCCACAATTCATTGGATCTCGGCAAACACACCGCAAAAGAGTATTACATCGAATAGATCTCCAAGAACATCAAGGGGAACTTTGTATTGAAGATCAAAGAGAGAGAAGAAGCCATATAGATAATAAATATGGACCCGAAGGTCTCTGGTAAACTACTCACGCTTCATCAGAGAGGCTATTGTGTTGATGTATAAGCCCTCCATGATCGATTCCCCCTTCGGCAGATCACCGGAAAAGGTCCCTAGATGGGATCTCATGGGTACAAAAGGTTGCGGCGGTGGAAAAGTGGTTTCGTCCGTCCCCCTGATGTTTTTAGGGTATAAGAGTATATATAGGCGAAAGAAGTATGCCGGTGGAGCTTCGTGGGGCCCATGAGGGTGGGGGCGCACCTACCCCCTAGGCGCGCCTACCCCCCTAGGCGCACCCTCCTATCTCGTGGCCACCTCACGGAGTTCCAGACTTCCACTCCAAGTCTCGTGGTTTGCTTTCAGTCCAAGAAAGATCATCGCGAAGGTTTCATTCCGTTTGGATTCCGTTTGGTATTCCTTTTCTGCGAAACACTGAAATAGGTAAAAAACAAAAACTGACACTGGGCCTCCGGTTAATAGGTTAGTCCCAAAAATAATATAAAAGAGCATATTAAAGCCCATTAAACATCAAAAATAGATAATATAATAGCATGGAACAATAAAAAATTATAGATACGTTGGAGACGTATCAAGCATCCCCAAGCTTAATTCCTGCTCGTCCTCGAGTAGGTAAATGATAAAAATAGAATTTTTGATGTGGAATGCTACCTGAGGGAGTCCTGGATTAGGGGGTGCCCGGATAGCCGGACTATAACCTTTGGCCGGACTCTTGGACTATGAAGATACAAGATTGAAGACTTCGTCCCATGTCCGGATGGGACTTTCCTTGGCGTGTAAGGCAAGCTTGGCAATACGGAGATGTAGATCTCCTCCCATTGTAACCGACTCTGTGTAACCCTAGCCCTCTCCGGTGTCTATATAAACCGGAGGGTTTTAGTCCATAGGAGGAATGACAATAATACCATAGGCTAGCTTCTAGGGTTTAGCCTCTTTGATCTCGTGGTAGATCTACTCTTGTACTACACATATCATCAATATTAATCAAGCAGGAGTAGGGTTTTACCTCCATCGAGAGGGCCCAAACCTGGGTAAAAACATTGTGTCCCTTGTCTCCTGTTACCATCCGCCTCGACGCATAGTTCGGGACCCCCTACCCGAGATCCGCCGGTTTTGACACCGACATTGGTGCTTTCATTGAGAGTTCCTCTGTGTCGTCACCTTTAGGCCCGATAGCTCCTCCGATCATCAACAACGATGCGATCCAGGGTGAGACCTTTCTCCCGGACAGATCTTCGTGTTCGGCGGCTTTGCACTGCGGGCTAATTCGCTTGGCCATCTGGAGCAGATTGAAAGCTACACCCCTGGCTGTCAGGTCAGATTTGGAAGTTTGAACTACACGGTTGACATCCGCGGAGACTTTATCTTCGACGGATCCGAGCCACAACCTAGTGCATCGCACTGTCACGATGGGCATGACTTAGCTCTACCGCCGAACAGTGCCCTGGAGGCCGCGCCCGCAACAGCTCCGACCCTTAGCTCGGAGCCAACTGCACCGATCGAGGGCGGGTGGCTAGACACCGCCTCGGGGGCTGCAGTCTCAACGGCAATCGAGCCAAACACCAGCCTTATCCTCTGCGAAGCCCGTGACTCCAAGGTGCCGGACCCTGCTCCGGACTCCGAACCCTCCGCGTCCTTGCCAATCAAATCCGATTGGGCGCCGATTATGGAATTCACCGCCGCAGATATCTTTCAGCACTCGCCCTTCGGCGACATTCTGAATTCACTAAGGTCTCTCTCTTTGTCAGGAGACCCTGGCCGGATTATGGCCAACAGGATTGGGATGCGGACAACGAAGAAATTCGACGCCCACCCACCACCCACTTCGTAGCCACTGCCGACGATTTAACCGACATGCTTGACTTCGACTCCGAAGACATCGACGACATGGACGACGATGTAGGAGGCAAACAGGAACCAGCGCCCATAGGGCACTGGACAGCCACCCCATCCTACGATGTATACATGGTGGACACACCCAAAGGAAACGATGAGGACGAACTGGAGGACGCAACGAAGGGTCGTTCCTCCAAAAAGCAGTCAAAGCGGCGGCGTAAGCGCCGCTCCAAGCCCCGCCTCGACAGAGACATTGGTCATACAAACCCAGCCACAGAGCAGGGTGAGCCGGCAAACGATGAACATGGCATCGAGCAACTGTCCGAACAAGGCAACTTGGATAAACAAACCGCACAACCCGTCCCTGGCGAAGATAACAGTCTGGACGACCTCACGCCGGACAAGTTCCAAGAGCAGAAGAACCTCCACAAAAGGCTTGTCGCCACTGCGCATAGCCTGAAAAAGCAGAAGAGGAAGCTCAAAACTGTGGAAGATGCACTCAGAATCAGGTGGAGCAAAGTACTCAACATCGCAGACAAATACGGCGACAGTCGCCACACAAAAAGTTACCCGAAGCGAAAGCTCCTGCCTGAATTTGATGAGGAGGCCTTAGAGCCTCCGCAATCAACAAATAAGGAAGCCACCCAGTCGGATAAACGACCCCATGGCCAATATAGAGCGGCAAGAGGCGCCGCACACAAGCCAGCACGCGACCCACTAAAGGATTCACATCAAAAAGATGGCCCAGCTAGATCTATCTACGGGCCAAGAAAGCAAGCTTTAGTAAGCAATGCAACACAACAAACATCCGAACACTACGGCACACCCAAATACAGGGGTGCCGCACACCCCCTATGTTTCACCGATGAGGTGCTGGACCATGAATTTCTAGCGGGATTCAAGCCCGTAAACATAGAGGCGTACGACGGAACGACAGACCCTGGAGTCTGGATTGAGGACTATATCCTCCATATCCATATGGCCCGAGGAGACGACCTCCACGCCATAAAATACTTACCCCTCAAGCTCAAAGGGCCAGCCCGGCATTGGCTTAAAGGCCTTCCCAAAAACACCATTGGAAGTTGGGAAGAGCTCGAGGATGCTTTTCGGGCAAATTTTCAAGGGACCTATGTCCGGCCTCCGGATGCAGACGATTTAAGTCATATAACTCAACAGCCCGGAGAGTCAGCTTGGAAACTCTGGAACAGATTTCTTACTAAAAAGAACCAGATAGTCGACTGTCCGGACACCGAAGCCTTAGCAGCTTTCAAACACAGCGTTTGAGATGAATGGCTCGCCAGACACCTCGGCCAAGAAAAGCCAAGAACAATGGCCGCATTAACAAGCCTCTTGACCCGCTTTTGCACGGGAGAGGACAGCTGGTTCGCAAGATGCAGCACCAGCGACCCAAGTACATCTGAAGTCAGGGACGGAAACGGGAAACCGCGTCGCAGCAAGGACCAGCGCCGAAATAAGGGAAACAGCCCGAAGAGCACGGCAGTCAACACCGGATTCAAAAGCTCTCGGCAGGGTCAGAAAAAGCTGGATAACAGGGACGAGCTATCTAGCCTAAACAAAATCTTGGACAAAATATGTCAAATCCACAGCACTCCCGGGAAGCCTGCAAACCATACCCACAGAGAATGTTGGGTCTTCAAGCAATCCGGCAAACTCAACGCCGAACACAAGGGGCTCGATACACCAAGTGAGGACGATGACGAACCCCACAAGCAGAGCACCGGGAAACTAAAGAATTTCCCACAAGAAGTCAAAACAGTAAACTTACTTCACGTGACAAAAGGGAAAAACAAAGTGGCGCCTATAGAGATACGCGCCATGCGGCCGATCACAAAGGAGTCTCGCCACTGGTTGTTAAAACCAATCACCTTCGACCATCAGGATTACTCCGGAAGTATCCGGAACGCAGGTTGGACCGCCTTGGTATTAGATCCGATAATCGACGGATTCCACTTTACACAAGTCCTGATGGACGACGGCAGTGGTCTAAACCTGCTATATCAGGACACAGTCCGCAAAATGGGGATGGAACCAACAAAAATTTGCCATAGCAACACTTCCTTTAAAGGAGTAACGCCAGGCCCGGATGCCCATTGCACGGGTTCTCTCCTGCTAGAAGTAATGTTCGGTGCCCCCGATAACTTCTGCCGCGAAAAGCTAACCTTCCACATCGCCCCATTTTCAAGTAGCTATCAAGCACTACTGGGACGCGAAGCTTTCGCCCGCTTTAACGCAATACCGCATTATGCATCTCTCACGCTTAAGATGCCCGGCCCACGAGGCATCATCTCACTAAAGGGAAATATTGAATGTTCCTCGCGCGCAGAAGACTATACGGCTGCCTGGACAGCCACACATTAAAACAGCTTCACCAACAAAAGCATCTAACAGGTCATTAAGACCACAGTCACGGCTAGGCGAGTCCGGAGCAAACTTATAATTGATAAAGGTTTTTGTAGCCGTACACCCCTATACAAGGGGCTCCGCGTATGTAAAATAAGCGACAATAAGGCTCAATTTCCCCATCTTGAATTATACTTTGTTTACTTAGTACAACATATATTTCGCACGGCTATTCTTGTTTCAACTAAGTTTCTCTCTTTTACAGATGAACACCGTGCTACACCCGTCCAGGACACGGCACAACGGAGACACAGGCGCAGACGTGCTGCAGGGACCCGTCCCAAGGATTCTCTTTAGATTAAGACCCTACGTAAACCTTTTTCACTATTTCTTGTTGATGCACATCCCCCAGATTCACAGTATAACCGAGGAGGAGGCTAGCGTCTTGGCATGTGGCCACGTCAGAATTTCGCACGTACCTGGACACCAGGGGCTTATTATCATGGGCACTGCTCAACCCATTTTTATAAAGACCGAATACCTTAGGGAGTGTTCGACGTCGCGAGTTTGGCCTTATATGCATCAGCTCTGAATCATGTCTTTGGTCAAATGTTGGGTTTGCCCGGCTCCTGTGTTTTGCTGCCTTACGTTCCGCTCTATCGGCTAAGGAGGCACTAGGAGAACTACTGCGATTGTGCCCGGTTCAGCCAGGCGAGCACCTCAGTAGAGAAAGCCGAAAACTGACTGTCATGGTATAGCGTGAGACTGGTCAACCACTCGATGACCTATCGGAGTCTTCGTGATTCCTCCGCATTAACGAAGGGCCGTTTCCCGGCCAGGCACACACGCGCCCCGAGTTCGGCCGAGCGCAACGCCACCAGGGGCTATATAGTAGCCCCCCTGTCAAACTCCTATGGCTAAGTGAAAGTGATAAAGCATTATAGTCCGATTGCCTAGTTCGCTGCGCTATCACCTCCTTCATGGACCAAGAGTTGGATCAAGTGTGAGAATGCGCCTTCTGCGAACACCCCCGCATTATATGCGTGGGGGCTGAAGCCGACGACTGCCATCTTTCAGATTATATACATATACCTCAACGGCCGTACAGGAGGCATTATAATACTTGCAGGCACAAGTATAAAAAGCTTCTACAATTCATCAAAATATTGTTTTACAATAATACACGTTATTCAAACATAATATCCTTCGAGCACTGCGTCTCTATTAAACGAGCGCCTTGCAGAAATTCCTGAAAATACTGCTTAGCAGGTATTCGCCCTCCGTCCGAATCTTGGGATGCAACAGCGGCGGCCTCCATCTCCGCCCAGTATGTCTTCACACGGACAAGGGCCATCCGCGCACCCTCTATGCATGCTGACCTCTTCATCGCATTGATATGCAGCACGGCACCAAGGAACTGCTGCACCAAGCTAAAATAACTGTTCGGCTTTGGCCTTTCCGGCCACAGATGATTAACGACATCCTTCATGGCGAGTCCGGACAACCTATTCAGTTCGGCGCATTCGGCCAAACGATCGGTCTACGGAAGCGGATGCTCCGGATTGTTGAATTGTGACCAGAAGAGCTTCTCCACTTCGCTATCTTTCTAATCTCGGAAATGTTCGGCCCCATCAGCGGCACTCGCAGATAAATCCAGATATGCGTCCGCCGAACTCCACATCTGGTCCAACTGAGCGTATTTAGGATCTCTGAACTTCATCCGCAGCATAAAGGGCTTTCCAGCCGCGATATCTCCGGCCTGACGCAGCTCCTTCTTCATCACTCTCATCGCAGAACAAGCATCCTTGGCCGCTGTAGTGGCCTTCTCCAGGTCTGTCCGCTCCGCCCGATCTTCTTTTTCAAGAAGCTTGCAGCGGTCAGCAGCGTTCTTTAACTTCACAGCCATTTCGGCCATTTCCTTCTTGCTTCGGCAGTGAGCAGCCTGTTCGGCTTTCAGCTCTTCAATTGCCTTTACGGCAGCCGCATCACTTCTCCTGGCTTGCTCCTTGGCTCGGGCAAGTTCCGCCCGAAGGCTCTCCATGGCAGCGGCCCCATCTGCATCAAACGCACACGCTGTAAGATACTGGCATCAAGCTCCTCTTACCAGGTGTCTCTGGAGAAATTACATACCTTGTGCCTCGTCAAGCCGCTTGTTGACAACCGCGATGTCGGCATCTGCCACGTCAAGTTGCCGCGTTAGCTCGGCAAATTCATCAGTCCGGCTGGCCACCGGACACTTCGCCACCTACATAGGATGGCGGCAAAATTACACCTCGGACTATGATCCTCTGCGTGCTGTCATCTTCGACAAAACACAAAGTCTCAGGGGCTACTATCTACACAGGGCGCATCTTATATGCGGAACTGTCAAAAGGTACATCACCTCGCGTACCTCAAAACCTGTCAGTAAACTCCTGACGGCCTCGTGCAACCCGCTTTTAGTGGACGTAATCCTTTCAATTACCGTACCCATCAACGTACGGTGTTCCTCTGAGATAGACGCTCGCCCTAACAGATCCTTTAGTTCATCCGACCGAGCACCAGGCGGTGCCGGACACGTTCGATGGCCTTTTTCAAAGACCGGACACGAATGGCCTTGGGGGGCCATATGACTGCCTTCCGGCCCTGCCGGATTCGGATAAACCCTCCACGACGATACCTCAGGATCGCCCGCTTGGTAAGGCGGTATGGCAGGGGGAGGCGTTCCGCTCTCGATCATCTCCGGAAGAAGATCCACCGAAGATGAGCTCTGCTGAGAAGGGCTGAGATCCAAACTGCAAGGTAAAATTTCGGTTATTTTCCTCAGAAATAAAACAAGGATTTCTCTCATTTTAAACCTCCCCTCTCTACTTACGGCTCGGTGGAGGGCTGATCCCCTTGAGGGCATAGTACGGCCGAGGCATCCCCCGGCACAGGACCCTCTGGCGAAGACTTCTTCCCCCGCTTTGAGACCATGGACTCCGGGTCTTCAGAGGCAGTCCTCTTCCTCCCCTGAGTAGAGGAATTTTCAATTCCTCCTTTCTAGAAAGCCTCCTTCGGGGAGGCAGCAGCTTCTTTGTCCCTCCCTTTGCTTTCTTCCGAAGGCACGATCTCCAGCATCCTGGTTAACACGGGATCCGGCGAGGTCTCGGGAAGGGGGGCCGGACACCTGATTAACTTCGCCTTCACTACCCACTCCTGTTTCATAGAAAACTCTTTTAAGGGTGATGTTGTGATAAATGAACGGATGGTGTGTCCGGGCACAGGGCTACTTACTTGAGTATCCGGACGATTGCAGCTCAGTCCTGCGTCCTCCGTAGAATCCGGACACACTACTTGTGGTCCGAAGAACAATTTGTACATTTCCACGGGCGTCATGCCAAGAAAATGTTGGAGAACTCGTGGTCCCTCCGGGTTGAACTCCCACAGGCGGAGGGGGCGACGTTTGCAGGGCAGAACTCGGCGGATTAACATAACCCGCGTCACCACGACCAGACTGATGTCTCTTTCTAGGAGATCTCGGATGCGGCCCTGCAACTGGGGCACGTCCTTTGCCGACCCCCTGTCCAGCCCCTTATTGACCCATGACACCAGTCATGGCGGGGGACCCGAGAGGAAAGCAGGTAGCGCCACCCACTTGGTGCTCCTGGGAGCTGTGATACAAAACCACTCTTGTTGCCATAAGCTAAACTCCTCTTGAAAAGAGCCCTCGGGCCATGGAGCGTCAGCATTCTTGCTTATAACAGCGCCTCCGCACTCCGCGTGTTGTCCCTCAATCATCTTCGGCTCTACTTTAAAGGTCTTAAGCCACATTCCGAAGTGAGGAGTAATACGGAGGAAGGCTTCGCACACGACAATGAACGATGAGATGTGGAGGATGGACTCTGGGGCTATGTCGTGAAATTCCAGCCCATAATAAAACATGAGCCCCCTCACGAAGGGATCCGTCGCGAAGCCTAGCCCTCGAAGGAAGTGAGACACGAACACCATGCTCTCACCAGGCTTGGGAGTAGGAATAACCTGCCCATGAGCAGGCAGCCTATGCGAGATTTCGCCGGTCAAAAACCTGGCCTCTCTCAGCTTTAGCACGTCTTCCTCCGTGACAGAGGAAGGCGTCCATCGGCCTCGAAGGTCGGAGCCGGACATCGTCGAAGGTCCAAAGCGCCTGAAATCTGGGGCCTTGGGTGTTGGAACTCGAGGCGAAGGGCGAATTCGATTGAGATCAAAAGAAAGTGGTAAGGCCTTGGTCTCTTTATAAAAGGTTGAATACCAAGAGCCCTCCCCGTGACCGTTTGGGACTCGCCTTTGATCGAGGAGACACACCAACGGGCACGATTGGGTTACCCACTTCCGTATTGATGAGAATCCCGTAAATAAAGGGGACACGATCTCTGCTTCGACAAGACGTGCCAAGGAAACCGCCTCGCAAAACGCGCTGAGGTGGGACAGTAAAAACGGTTCAAATAAAGGCTTGTCTATGGCATGATGACACGCTACGGAATACGTCAGCAGATTAGACTTGTGTAAATATTATTCTCTCTATGGCAGTATGTGGAACTTATTTTGCAGAGTCGGACACTATCCTTGTGTTTAAAATCTTCTATGAAGTATTCGGAGGAGGAACCCGCCTTGCAATGCCGAAGACAATCTGCGCGCCAGACTCGTCGTCATTGAAGCCTGGTTCAGGGGCTACTAAGGGAGTCCTGGATTAGGGGGTGTCCGGATAGCCGGACCATAACCTTTGGCTGGACTCTTGGACTATGAAGATACAATATTGAAGACTTCGTCCCGTGTCCGGAAGGGACTTTCCTTGGCGTGGAAGGCAAGCTTGGCAATACGGAGATGTAGATCTCCTCCCATTGTAACCGACTCTGTGTAACCCTAGCCCTCTCTGGTGTCTATATAAACCGGAGGCTAGCTTCTAGGGTTTAGCCTCTTTGATCTCGTGGTAGATCTACTCTTGTACTACCCATATCATCAATATTAATCAAGCAGGAGTAGGGTTTTACCTCCATCGAGAGGGCCCAAACCTGGGTAAAAACATTGTGTCCCTTGTCTCCTGTTACCATCCGCCTAGACGCACAGTTCGGGACCCCCTACCCGAGATCCGCCGGTTTTGACACCGACACTACCTAACATGTTTATCAATGTAATTTCCTTTATTGTGGCATGAATGTTCAGATCCGAAAGATTTAAGACAAAAGTTTATTGACATAACAATAATAATACTTCAAGCTTACTAACAAAGTAATTATGTCCTCTCAAAATAACATGGCCAAAGAAAGCTCATCCCTACAAAATCATATAGTTTGGTCATGCTCCATCTTCGTCACACAAAATACTCAAATCCTGCACAACCGCAATGACAAGCCAAGCAATTGTCTCATACTTTAGTAATCTCAAACCTTTTCAACTTTCATGCAATACATGAGCGCCAGCCATGGGCATAACACTATAGGTGGAATAGAGTGGTGGTTGTGGAGAGGACAAAAAGGAGGAAGATGGTCTCACATCAACTAGGCGTATCAATTGGCTATGGGGATGCCCATAAATAGATGTCAATGTGAGTGAGTAGGGATTTCCATGCAACGGATGCACTAGAGCTGTAAATGTATGAAAGCTCAACAAAAGAAACTAAGTAGGTGTGCATCCAACTTGCTTGCTCACGAAGACCTAGGGCATTTGAGGAAGCCCATCATTGGAATATACAAGCCAAGTTTTATAATGAAAATTTCCCACTAGTATATGAAAGTGACAAAATAAGAGACTCTATCATGAAGATCATGGTGCTACTTTGAAGCACAAGTGTGGAAAAAGGATAGTAACATTGTCCCTTCTCTTTTTTTCCTTTTTCTCTCTTTTTTCGAGCCTTTCTTTTTTATCTGGCCTTTCTCTCTATTTATTTATTTATTTATTTATTTCCTCACATGGGACAATACTCTAATAATGATGATCATCACACTTCTATTTATTTACAACTCAAAGATTACAACTCGATACTTAGAACAAAAATATGACTCTATATGCATGCCTCTGGCGGTGTACCGGGATGTGCAATGAATCAAGAGTGACATGTATAAAAAATTATGAACGGTGGCTTTGCCATAAATATGATGTCAACTACATGATCATGCAAGGCAATATGACAATGATGGATCGTGTCATAATAAACGGATTGGTGGAAAGTTGCATGGCAATATATCTCGGAATGGCTATGGAAGTGCCATAATAGGTAGGTATGGTGGCTGTTTTAAGGAAGGTAAATGGTGGGTTTATGGTACCGGCAAAAGTTGCGCGGTACTAGAGAGGCTAGCAATGGTGAAAGGGTGAGAGTGTGTATAATCCACAGACTCAACATTAGTCATAAAGAACTCACATACTTATTGCAAAAATCTACAAGTCATCAAATACCAAGCACTACGCGCATGCTCCTAGGGGGATAGATTGGTAGGAAAAGACCATCGCTCGTTGATACGTCTCCAACGTATCTATAATTTTTGATTGTTCCATGCTATTATATTATTTGTTTTGGATGTTAATGGGCTTATTTATATACTTTTATGTTATTTTTGGGACTAACCTACTAACTCAAGGCCCACTACAAATTGTTATTTTTTTTGCCTATTTCGGTGTTTCACAGAAAAGGAATACCAAACGGAATGAAACCTTCGAGAGAGTTATTTTTGGAACAAACGTGATCCAGAGGACTTGGAGTGGACGTCAAGCAACCAACGAGGAGGCCACGAGGCAGGGGGCGCGCATACCCCCCTTGGCGCGGCCTCCACCCTCGTGGCTCCACCGACCTACTTCTTTGAGAAAAACAATGTGTATTGTTAGCTCTTGGATATTCCTAAAATTTTGTATTTATGGTTTGCACAATTTTATGATATTTGAGTATAAAAAACTCATGAGTAGATTTTCTAAGCACATTCTGTATTTTGACCCAGAGTTGTTGCTTCGTTCATGCATCAGATAGTCACACTTCTCACAAGAAACGAAACCACTCTCAAATTATTTCTTCTCGGTGCAACTAAGACACAAAGTCGTGAAGCAACCTTGCCATGTTACTTTACAAAAATAGTTAATAATATCTATATACATGGTTATATCATGAGTGCAATACAAAAAAGTTGCAATGCTCATTTAGAATTCACAAACTAAATGTATAATAATGCTAATGATTGCACATACATGGTAGTAGCTCAATGGGGTAAGTATATATGTGTGATTTAATAGGATCGTATAGTTACAAATATATTTATAAGGGGATCTTGGTTGAATATTAAGCAGGACATAGGGTCATAGAGCAACAATGTCATGTTTGTTTAGAAAAATGTTAGATCTCCATATACATGGTTAGATCAAGGATGCGATGAGAAATTTGCAATGCTAACTTACACTTTATATAACCACCATAGGATAATGCTACTTATTGCACATGAAGTAATGCAAGTAACTAAATGGAGTAAGCTTCCGTTTCTTTGAGAAAAATGGAGTGGGTAGCTATAGGTGATTTACAAAAATCCTAATGTTACACATAATCATTTATGAGAAGATATTGGTTAAACTTTTGGTTGGATGTACTACAATCTTGAGCTAATAAATGAAATAACTAGCTATGAGTTATTTGCGTGGATCTTAAAATTATATACAATCATTTATGAGAAGATATTAATTGGTTAAAAGTTTGGTTGGATGAACCCGTCCAATAAACTTGGACGAGAAGAGTACGACCATTGTAGTACACTCATAATTCAAGTGTGTAGTATATTCCTGAGCTAATAAATGGCATAAATAGCTATTAGTGATTTTCAAAGATATTCACATTACACACCATCATTTATGAGAATATTATTTAGCATTATGCACAATCATTTATGAGAATATTTTTGGTTAAATGTTCGGTTGGATGAACCCGTCCAATAAACCCGGACGAAGAGTGTATGATAGTAGTAGTACAACCATACTATTGGTGTGTAGTAAAATCTTGAGCTAATAAATGAGTAACTAGCCATGAGTCATTTACAAGAATCTTAAAATTACATCCAATCATTTAGGAGAAGATGTAAATTAAACATGCACAGGGGAGGGGCGATGACTATGAGAAGATATTGGTTAAACATCATAGGTGCATAGTACGATCCTCGCAGCCCACAAGCCACCCACGGTTACGAGGAGGGTGGTTGAGGCGGTGTTGTGGCCTGAGAAGAAGAAGCCCGGCAGGGCGGTGGTCGGAGTCGATGCTTCGTGATGCTCGACTGGCTTGGGGTCGAGCTCGGCTTCGACACGACGACGAGGCCTTCAACGCTGATTTTGAGGACTTCGACGCCAACTCCGGGTACTTCAACTTGGAACGCAGGCATGGCGCGATATCTTCGGAGGATGAAAATGACAAGGTTGTCGAGATCAATCCGTTAGCTGCCAAGAGATCCATCTCAAAAGGTTTTAATCTGCTCGTTTTATAACCTTTTGCGATTGACCACTGTAGAAGCTAGGATATTGTGTGATTGGTTTAGATTCCTTGGGTAGGAAAAGAAATTGTGTGGGGTTGGTGTTGGAAGGCTTGATTTGTTGGTGTTAGGGCATCTTCAATGTTGAGCCGCTAACCAGACACACTAAACATCCGTGAACGCGTATGGGCGCGTCCACAGACCCGGATTTGGGAGCTGGTCATCCAACCCTATTCCTCAAATGTCCGCCTCTATTAACTTAAGAAAATAGTAATGGCCTTCCATCAAATAGCAATGGTGCTCCACTATATACAATGATTTCTAGCTTGTGAGAGCCGCAACCCAATTCACTTCCTCCAAATAACCATTGTGAGTTGCAGATCTTCTACCAAAATAGCTTGTTAGAGATGCAAACCTTCCACCAATGAGAACCTAACAGAAATCAAACTGATTTCCAAGTTATTTTGACCACTCACTTCCATCAAAAAGCAATGGCCTTTGACCAAATAGCAGTGGCCTTCCTCCAAAGCAAACAGAGAGGAGAGAGGCTGTGGCATGAGGTATGTGGTGGCTTTTGATTGGCAAGGCAAACACCCAAACTTCTAGAAATCTTCCCGTGCTTTTGCATGATTTGTGGTAATTTAGGGGGTCGGATGCATCCGCGGACATATGCGGCTCCAGGGTTGGATGATAAAAATTGGTTTGACGCATTTGCGGTCGTTTTGAGGGACGCCATTGGAGATGCCCTGTCACCTGTTTGTTTAGAGATTTTGGGTTGGAATGAATTGGATGTTATGAAGTGAATTGGGTTTAGGGCTAGGCCTTTTTCATTTCTCAGCCATGTTTCCTTGAACTGATTAGGCCGGTAGGTTGGTTTCACCACTCTTCCCGTAGAGAATCAATTTTGGTTGCTAGGTTGTTGATATTGTGATTTATATTTTTTGTGACCTTCGATGGAGATTAACACATTTACTGTTTATAGTCAAATGGGTTTGAAAATCTACAGAGGGCCGAATTTCTCTGTTTTTTATTGAGGTCTTGACCTTTTGGGTTGTTTCCTTGTTTTAGATGGTTGTAGGTTTGAATGGGAATTTTCTATTCTTGGTTCAGTTGTCAGTCTGAAGGATTATTTTGGTAAATGTTGAGTCCTACTAGAAAACAATCCTTGATTCTGCATCATCGATAATGGGATTTTTTTCACAGGGTTGATAATGGGATTTAAAGATCAATAATTACAAAATGATGGCAAAGGTCTATATCATGTCCATAAGTTGTAATTTAATTTATTTTGTGGGTGACTAATGCTTTCACCGAAACGTGAAGAGGATTGCACCCATGATGGTTCAGTGTTCATAAGAATTGTGATATTATACATATGAATTCGTGCACATGTTGAAATTAATTACTTTTTGTGAGACAAGCTTTTCTATATTCATCTATATTAGCATTGACATTGATCTTGCATTGCAGATGACTTGAGCACCAGGACTAGTGCTGGTTTTGATGGCCCCGCACAAAGGCCAGGTAAAAGGAAGAGAAAAAACCAATTCAGGGGCATTCGGCAACGCCCCCGGGGTAAGTGGGCTGCTGAAATCAGAGATCCTATTAAGGGTGCCTATGTTTGGCTTGGTACTTTCAATAGTGCTGAAGAAGCTGCAAGAGCTTATGATGTTGAAGCACGTAGGATCCGTGGCAAGAAGGCCAAGCTTAACTTTCCAGATGAACCAACAATTCCTCAGAACCACCGTGTTCTCCATGTTATTCCTAATAAAGTACCCAAGCCAAGCACAACACAAGAACATAGTTTCATACCAGCACTCAACAACCTTGCCAACCAAAATGATTTCGTCTACCCATCTGCTAACTTCACATCAAACCAGCCACTTGTTCAGCTTGACAACATGCCATTTGTTCCTGCAATGAGCTCTGTTACCCCTGTTGAAGTTCCTGCTATGAATTTGTACCATGACCGGAGAAGTAACACCTTTGGATGTTCTAAGTTGGGCCGAGAGTATTACACCAAGACTCCCGATATATCATCCATTGCTCCCATTTCAACCATTGCTGAAGGAGAAGGATCCACACCTATCAAGAGTAACACCAACAACTCAATGGTTCATCCTGTTATGGACAATAATGGTGTCAATTTGGAACCTTGGATGAGATATATTATGGATGATAGCGTGGATGAGATGATTAGTAGCGTATTGAATTTTGATGTGCCTCGGGATGTCGTTGGAAACATGGACTTTGGAGCTTCGATGACATGCCCGTCTGTGATCAATTTTTCTCAGAGAATCAAACCCTATATATCGGAAAAAATGGTAAGCCTTCCAATTTGGAAGTTCAGTCTGAGTTGATAATGTTTTCATTACTCTGAATTTATTGTTTCGTGTTTCAGGAATAAGACTATGGAAGATTTGGAAGCACTCTATTGCCTCCTCCGACTAGCATATGCTTCTATTCAAGCTTAGAAGCAAAAAAAAGTTGCATCTTGAGTCTATATTGTAATCGACCCATTCCCTAGTTGACTATCGATGTCTGGAAACCAATTATGAGTCCGACGAACCGTTGTCTTGTCTTTTGCCAACTTTTATGTCACCAATACCATTTCTAAATGTGAAAACATGAATTCTTGTCTAGTTTGGTTTAATTTGTGCACTTCTTCTCATTTCCTTTCGTTCTAGATGTTTATTTATATTTTGGAAATAAAATTAGCTTATAAGCGACCATGTTTATATAAGCCGACTAGCATATATTGTTTTGACCTGGAAGACTGCAGGGCTTACACCCCACAACATTTTATTAGAAAAAAACAAGGTACAAATACAAGATTCCTCAAGAGGAGGAACAAAGAAATAGAAAAACTATACAAGAAAGGTTAAAGAAATCTAAAAAAGAAAGGAGAGGCACTAAAATCTACTACTAGGAAAGAAAGAATATACAAATAAGAAGGGCCTCAAGGGGGCAAGAAATCAATCCATTTGAGTAGAGCTTCCTTGTATCTGGTCTTGATCCGGTGTGAAAGAAGAGTAATATCATGGATAAACCCATTTCTCCACTGCCTAAAAGTTGGTTTGACCTGCCTAAAATCCCTGTCATTCCGAACTTTCCAAATATTCCACCATGCAAGAAATACCACCTCTCAGAAGAAAGGCTTATTAAACTCCCTACTGGCATGTAAGGCAATTTGCACCATATCCTTGCTGTCCAACCAGGAAACCTACAGATAGTTCCATATTCTCATACTGAAGTTACATTGGAAGAATAGATGGTTCCTATCCTCAATGACTCCAGTCAGGCATAGGACACAACTAGGTCCATCATCAATTTTCCAATGGCGTCGTTGAATCATATCCTTGGTGTTAACTCTGTCCATAATTACCAGCCAGGCAAACATTTTAATTGTCATGGTACAACAACTCTTCCAAACCCAGCTCAGAATAGGATTGGTAGAAACAGGCTGATGTGCAAAATCATAGTACATTTTTGCCGAGTACTCTGCCTTTTTTCCATGCCTCCAATTCCATTTATCATTAAAATCATTGTCCAAGGAGGTCATAGCTAACAAGCTTGATAACTGATTGAACTCCCTAAAATCCAGTTTAGACAATTGTAAGGAAAACATTTGCTGCAAATTTCCTGCCTGTACCACTTCCATCACAGAGAGGTTCTTCTGCAGACAAAAAGAGAATAGCCTTGGAAACCTTTCTTGAAGTGGAATGAAAGACTGGTCAATCTCCCAATGATCAGATGAAAATAGCACAAAATCTCCTCTTCCAACGGAGACAGAGGTAACAACCCTAAACTTGTCCATTAATTTGCAAATGTCCCTCCACCAGAAAGAGCCACATAGAGTAGTGTCATGAGGAATTCTCTGAAAATAGTATGAGTCCCACAGCAAACGTACCCATGGCACATCTGCTTTATTATAGAATTTATTCAGGTACATAAAAAGCAGTGCATCATTCTGTAGTCCCAGATTCAAAATTCCAAGCCCCCTTCATCTTAGGCTTGTAGACAAGGGGCCAAGCAGCCAAAGAGTGCCCCTTCTCTTGACCATATTTCCTCCAGAGGCACTGTCTCTATATCCTTTCTAACTGCTTTAGAATACCTTGTGGCAAAGATAGACTAGAAAGGAAGAAACTAGGTAGTGAAGATATCACTGAATTTACCAGTTGCAACCTACTGCCTTGTGGTAAGAACCAAGAGCTAGCAGTTAGCCTTCTTTCCATGCAGTCCACCAAAGGTAGCAAATCTACAATTTTTGGCCGAGTGGTTCCAACAGGAAGTCCCAAATAAGTGAAGGGCATTGAACCTAGCTGGCAACCAAACAGAGCAGCAAGTGCAGTAGCAATGGAGGAGTCCACATTGATTGGGTACATTGAAGATTTACGGAAGTTAATTTGAAGTCCAGTTGCCAAAGAAAAGGAGTTCAACACTGATTTGAGGACCTCCTACTGAGCTGAATCAGCATTCACAAACACTAAACTGTCATCAGCATGCTGCACCACTGGATAATCAGGATCGTGTGTTGGCAATGGCAAGGTTAGCAGACCCTTACACAAAAGATCATTGATCATAGTATGCAAAAGATCAACAGCAATCACAAAAAGCAAAGGAGAGATAGGATCTCCTTGCTTTACACCACATTTGCACTTGAAATGTTTTCCAGGTACACCATTTAACAGGATAGATGAAGTTGCAGAAGATAATAGTTGTTGAACCCAGGTGATCCATTTGCTATCAAAGCCTTTTGCCACAAGAATTTTCAAAATTGCCTCATGCTGAATAGAGTAAAAAGCTTTTTCAAAGTCCAGCTTGAGCAATATGATTGACTTCTTTGAATGGTTGCATTGATGAATATACTCAAAAGTCCAAGCAATACAATCTTGGATTGTTCTTGATTTAGTGAAGCCATACTGATTCTTATGAACACAGTTGGTGATTTCATCTTCAAACCTATTAGCTGCCAGTTTAGTCAGAAATTTCAGTCCCACACTTGTCAAGGAGATTGGCATAAAATCTCCTACACCCTCAGGTGTTTGCTTTTTTGGGATTAAAGTAATGAAAGCTTCATTGAGATTTTCCAAAAGAGCAGTGCCTGCATGAAATTCATTCACTAGCCTAATGAAATGACTGGAAATGATAGACCAGCATTTCTTTATGAAAAGGCCATTAAAACCATCTGGCCCTGGTGCCTTATCAATGGGCATTTCTTTTATGACCTTTTCAATTTCATGTAGCTGAAAAGGTTTTGTGAGCACCTCAAGACCCTGCACTTTTGGGATAAGTGAGAGAATGTCATTGCCCAACAAAATTAGCTTAACCGTTCCCATTCTGCCCTTGAAAGCATCCAAAAATTCCTTTGCTATTTCCCCATGATCTGAAGAAACTGTTCCATCAGACAATTCTAGCCTAGCAATAGAATTCTTCCTAGACCTCTCTGTTGCCATGCATGGAAGAATTTTGAATTTTCTTCTCTAGTATAAAAACTGCAAGTGTAAGAGATGCTCATGATGCATCTTAACTATCTTCCTGAAGTTATATTCAGGTATAGATAGAGGCCTCCAATCCTCCAAATCATCCAGCCACAGGATTACCCAATTGCACTTTTCAATCAATGATTTGATATGTGATAGCCCCTTCTACCAATTTTTTGAGTGCAAACCTCAAGGACTTCAATTTGTCCATAATTACTACAGTTATATGGGTCTTATGTGAAGGTTTGTTCCAAACCTCACTTACACAGTCCATGAACCCAGGTTGATGCACTCAATAGTTTTCAAATCTAAAGATATGAGCTTTTGGAATTGAGGTGCAGATGGATATTACACAAGGAACATGATCAGACGCAGTTCTAGCAAGAGGTGCAACTTGTGTCATGGGGTACTGATTAATCCAACTGGCAGAAGTAAAAAACCAATCCAATTGCTCAAGAAGTGGAACATCCTGCATGCTTGACCAGGTGAATCTTCGACCTTTTAAAGGAAGTTCCAGCAGTCCTAAGTGACCAATGATCTCATTAAAGATAAAAATGTCATTAACATTCCCACCAGGAAGATTACGACTGTCCATGGACCTAATGAAATTAAAATCTCCCAATAACAACCATTTTTGCTCGTGTCCCACCTGAAAATTATACAACCAGTTAACAAACTCATCCCTCATTATACCCTGACAAGGCCCATAAACATTTACTAGAAACCACTGGTCACTATTATGCACCGATGTGAAATTGATGATAATTCCAAAAGGCTTTACTTCAATTAAGACACCTTTAAAAACATCTAAACGCCACACTGTCAGAATACCACCCGAGGCTCCTCTCGAGGGTGATTCAATGAACTGATCAAAACCCATAGGGCAAATGCTCTTAATTAACGAACGAGGACAATCTGATAACTTAATTTCTTGCAAACAAGCAACCGCACACTGACTTTCAGTTATTTTCTCTCTAACAGAACGCTGTCGTGTTTCAGAGTTGAGACCACGAACATTCCAACAAAGCACCTTCCAATTACGCAAAGATATTTGATTCATGAGATAACCAGAAGCAAAGTAGAAAAAACTGCATGACATACAATGCCATACACCCCACATCATAGGAAACATAAGACATCCAGTTCTGACCACACGGCATAAAGTTTATCACGACATAAATGACAACAAATTTGACAGGCTCGCTACACCTAGATAAAGTTTGAAACTGCAACATTTAAACACCATTGGAGGAGGAGGAGTCCTTGGGATTAGCCATAAGCTTATCCTTGGACAGCAGGTTGGGTCGATCTCCAGCTACGCTCCAATTGCTTGCAGCATGTTGAGAGGTGTGGATGGAGGGACATCTTCAGACTTGCCATTATCGCCAGCGTCGTCAGTATTGGGCTGGGCCTTCACATGCATGGGCTTGGACCGGGGATGCCTTTTAGTGGTCTGGAGGGGAAGTTGTTCAAAAATCACAGGCTTGAACCCATCCAGTTTTGCCGCGCTTCTTGTACATCTCCGTACAGAAGTATCCACTAAAGAAGCCACGGTCTTCCTTCTTCTTATCTGCTTCTTTTCCTTGGCCTGCGCAGAAGAAAAAACAACAGAAGAGGAAACAGAGTTCTCCTCCAGGCTGTCAGACACAACATCTTCAGTGAATTCCTCTCCAGACACGATAGGTTCAGACACTGCATTATCATTAGTACTGTGAACCTCATCAGGTGAACCTCCAAAAAGAGCTCTGGCAACTGGGCATTTAGCCACAATAGATTTCCTTAGAGCAAGGCTGCTGGGCAGGCTTGGCACCAACGAAGACATCTTTTGAGAATCGTCGAAGGCAATGGTCCACGTGCGCTTGGAGTATGTCACTGTCCCAAATGGCTTAAAGAAGATAGGTCTAGGCACCTCCATGACAACAAATTAAGGTAACAGATTTTCAAAGATGGCCCAGCCACAATCCTTGCCATGCCAATGAAGATCTCATGCTGCTGAATGACAGGAGGTTGATATGGCACAATTGCCAGAGGATTTTCCAAAACGGACGGCTGCACATTGTCCTGTAACTGTTGGTCATGCTGAAACTGAAGTTACTCCTCAAACTAAACCTCAACATGCTGTTCAATAGACCCTGAACCCTCAGGCTGATCAATCAGAATAGAGACTTGGTCCTGCACCTCAGGCTGTGGCGGCTGCTGAACCTCATCCTCATTGTCCCCCTAGTTGGCATTTCCCCATCTAGCACCCCCAATGTTATTTTCTAGAGGCAATGGAGGGGCTACCGACGCATCGTTCCATCCCAGCATTGGATATGGTGGAAGAACAAACATCAGATTGTCTTGCAGCAGGTTTCTAGGTAATGGGTGAGGATTACCATCCAGAGGCATTGGATCTTCATCATTTGGCATCTGGTCAGTGAAGTCAACGCCCAATACATAGCAAGCAGCGGTCCACGAGACCCGAGCTCCTCCCCATTCGGCATAGTCTCCAAAGACCACATCCCGTGGCACCAATAGTGTGTCCGGGAAACTTGCCTCTACTAAAGTACGAACCAGATATGGATCCTCACTATCCCAAGAGTGCAATTTCCCAAAGGTGCCTACCGCCTGTGATATGAACTCCGTATTGCGATAATCAAGAGGAATACCAATGAACATGAGCCAACTCTTATGGAACACATGATTCCCCTTAAAATTCTCTCCCTCATCATGCTTCATAAATCTAACAAAACGATCATCACCCAGAGGAAATGGGGCATGCTGAATCAACGTATATCTAACAGATGGATCCCTGACTTGAAATAACCCAACCCCATGGAACCAAGGCTGAGTAGAGCAAACTAGAGTACCTCTGTTCTGAAGGAACTGAACAATCTCTTCCTTGACCGGCCCGAGCGGTCCCTCCGGAGCAGGCATGACCTCAGCGACCATGTAATCCTCATGGCGGCGAGGAGGACGAGCAGTCGGCGTGATGAAGGTGCGTGGAAGCCGCCTGTCCCCACCATCAATGATGTGATGGCCTGCCGGCAGGAACCGCTATGGATCAAGCTCAAAGTTCGCCATGGCTGAAATCTGTGGGGAGGGGATGGGGTTTTCTTTGGGAAGAGGAGGAGGGGGGAGTGGTGCAATGTGGGCGGCGATGATGTGACTGGGCAAGCTATCCCTATAACTCCAGCACGGTTCCCCTGACCGGCAGGGTTTTCTGATATACCCATGCTTTGTTGCAGAGAAATTGGTCTCCAAGCCAATCCATTGGTGCGCGCGAAATCATTACAATCTTTGCTAGAGTGACCCGTGCGTGGGCAAGACGATCAGACCGCTCGCATTCCAGAAGAGGCTGCAAGGTGGCCCCTATGAGAACACAGGGTACAGGTTAAAATACGGTCCACCATGTCATTGACCATAGCTTCAAATTGTTGTGAAGCTTCTTGCGTGGTGGGTACTTCTTGCTGATGGGTTGGTGGGCTTGGGTCAGTAGTTGCATCCAGCATCTCAAAAACTTGGGTATTCTAAGACAAGGCAGGCCCAATAACAGCTGAACCAGAGACTGGCCCAACAGAAAAATCTTGAGACACTGGACCAGATTGGAGTGCCTCCAAAGGTGATGGGCCAGATCCCAAGCTACCATTTTGAACTTGAGAAATTCCCGCTTCCGGAAATTGTGCAGCAAGATTACCAGAAACCACGGGCCTCGGATCCACAGGTAGTAGATCCTGTGAGGGCGACATGGTCAACCGGTGCAACTCCGGCAAAGGCTGAATAGTACCAAACACAATAGGTGGCCGAGCCACGGTCCAATGCAAGTCAAGGGGGAAGCTTGCCGAATAACAACACGCTCATGAGCAGATAGATCATATCCCCCATCCATAATAGTATCAATGCAATTTTGAGAAGCAGGATATCTATAACCTTTGTAAGCAGAATACTGTTCAAACGTGGCAAAAGACAATTTCTTCCAAACTGTGGTAGCTGACTTAAGAGAAGATCTAACTGGAGGCTTATGCATGGCCAATATACCTAAAGTAGATCTACATTTAGTAGGACTAATCAGAATCCACTCAGCATCACATTCCTTATGCCAGATCTTAAGTTCCCAAACCTAATTAGGCCCTCCATTGCCCCAAAGATTGAAATAATATTTGAACAAATCACAAGCAAATGAACGCAGATCCATAATAATAAATCCAACTTGCTTGCATGAGACTTGGAAAGAAAAAACCTTGTCTTTGACATGAAGAACCAGAAAATCGATGGCCGACCAACCAATCGCAGCCTCCAGAGCTTCCGCCACCGAATCCTCCGACAAACGGAAAGCATGGTGGCTAAAGGACACAATCAATGTGAAAGCCCTCCTTCGTCCCATTGGATGGATCGTTTGGCCAATAGATCTAAAAACCACATCAGAAAAAACCCTACCCTTGGAGAAGTCCAAGCCAAGGGTAGATCCACAAGAGGAACCCATAAGAGATGGGTATTTCCTTGATCCAGAAGAGACGCCGGAGAGGATGATTGGAAGGGATCCACAGATTAGTGGAGGAGGATGGAGATCGCCGGTGGCGAGGTCAGCGCCATGGTGGGAGGTGGGAGGACTAGCATATATTGATTTTTAATACTTGGCTTATATTGTATTTGGTGTCAAGTTTGCTTTAATCTGTGCACTTGGTCGGCTTTTTCCTAGTTCCAGAGTCTCTATTGAAGCTTAGAAGAAAAAGAAGTTGCATCTTGAGTCTCTATTGTAATCGACCCATTCCCTGATTGACTATCGCTGTCTGGCAGCCATTTATGAGTCTGATGAACCGTTCTGTTGTCTTTTGCCAACTTTTATGTCATCGCTACCATTCCTAAATGTGAACAACATGAATTCGTGTCTAGTTTGCTTGAATCTATGCACTTCTTTTCATTTCCTTCCGTTCTAGATGTTTATTTATATTTTGGAAATAAAAGTAGCTTATAAGCCACCATGTTTATATAAGCCGACTAGCATATATTGATTTTTAATACCTGGTTTATATTGAATTTGTTGTCAAGTTTGCTTTAATTTGTGCACTTGATCAACTTTTTTCCTAGTTTCGGAGTACCAGATATACTAATCTTTGATAATAGATGTGTATGTGTGATCATACGGAGTCGTTCCTACTACATGTAGTTGTTCTCACCGATGTAGTTTCTTACACAAACATCTAGTGTACCTAATTCATGATTTGATGGATATGTTGCATTTCAGTGCAGTCTTGATTTATGTCTATAAAATTCACCTACATTCTATGCATTTTACTGTCTGCTACTTGTAAGCTGCATTGGAATATGCATTTTACTGTCTATTACTTGTAAACTGCTTTGGAATTTTCCCGTTGAGGAGGGGAGACGCAACACAATAGAGATAAGTATTTCCCTCAGTGAGAGCCAAGGTTATGGAGGCAATAGGAGAACCAAGCAAATTCCCTTCAACAACACCTACACACATAAAAGCAAATACTTGCACCCAACACAGGCAAGAGGGTGTCAATCCCCATTGAACTTGTAATTGCAATGATTAATTCTGATAGTGATAGATAGATAAATAAATTACAAAACAAAATAAAAGTAAATAAATCACAACAAGGTATTTTTGGTTTTTATAATATGTAAAAGTAGACCCAGGGGCCATAATTTTCACTAGAGGCTTCTCTCTCCAACAAATAGCATACGATGGGTAAAAAAATCACTGTTGGCCAATTGCTAGAAAAGCGCATAATTATGACATTATTCATGGCAATGATCACACATATAGGCATCACATCCGTGACAACTAGACCGACTCTTGCTTGCATCTACTACTATTACTCGACCAATTGACCGCTATCCAGCATGCATCTATGGTATTAAGTTCATGACAAACAGAGTAAGGCTTTAAGCAAGATGACATAATGTAGACAAAGTAAACTCAAGCAATATGAATAAACCCCATCGCTTTATCCTTAGTAGCAACAATACTGACGGTGTCTTGGACTAGGGTGTGCTAACCGAGTCGGCCCGTAGTCCCCGAGCTGGGCTAGTGGGTCCGTATTCTTAATAAGGAAGACTCCAGAAGTTGTATGCCTAGATGGTTTCAAGACTGTATCTCCCGAAGGCTTGACGTACGCTCCAAGATATTCCATGCCGCCTCCATGCGATCCTTAGATACCGACTATGTAACCCTAGATGTCCTACCTGGAGTGTATATAAGCCAAAGGGTTTACCCCGTAGAGGGACCAAATCACAATTACATTCTCCTAACCCTAGAGGTAGAACACAACTCATGATCTTGAGTTAGATCAACTCTTTACTTGATACATCTTCATGAATATAAACAAGAGCGGGACGCAGGGTTTTAATTCCATCAAGAGGTCCCGAACTTGGGTAAACACCATCTCTCTTGTTCCTGTAACCATCGATCCGAGATCAACGGCTTGGGACCCCCTACCCCGAGGTATGCCAGTTTTGACACTGATGCTGGTACTCTCACCGAGAGTTCCGCTGTGTGATCGCTTGAAAGATCGATGGCTCATCTGCAGATCAACTACAACGCCGGCCAAAAACATGTTTACATCCCGTCCAACTTTTTGTATTCGGAAGCATGGTCTTCTACATCGACTCGACGGGACTTCTGGCCTCTGTCGAGAACTACGCCTCGGGTCAGATCATGACCTTCAGAGGCCTGGAGTACACCGCGTAGTCCCGCGGTGAGCTTGTCCCATCAGGCTGGACGCCAGGCTTGGTTGAGGGTTTACCAAACATCGTAGGCTCGACTCTGGAACCGATCTCCTTCAATGACATCAGATCGGGCCCCTTGGCACCACCAGAGGCGCCTAGCACAAAGGTCCCAGGCGACCTCACCCTGACTCTTAGTCCGGATGCTAGTCCGGCCCCCATCTTGAAGGCCGCGGCGGATTTAGACCCGACCCCAGCGCAGGGTCAAGAATCTCCTTCGGATCCTCCCCATGCCAAAAAGACGTTGAGTTATACACCGGTCGTACTTCAAGTTAGCCCTGCTTATAGCCAGGCCATGGACTCCAAAGAGCTATCTCGCCTGAATGAGATGCTTGACCGTATCCAGAGCATGTCAATCTCGGACGACAAGACTTTGGTTTTCGACAAGATCGGACTTAAAGCCAACGATCGAGAAATTTACATCCCACCCACCACCCACCTAGTAACCACGGTCGATGACTTAACCGACATGCTAGACTATGACAAGGCCATGGACATGGAAAAACACACCGATGGCCCCACCGAAAACACTTCACCATTAGTAAATATCGGCAAGTGGACTGCAACATCTACTTACGATGTATACATGGTCGACACTCCTAGGAACCCCCATAGCCATCGATGAAGACGCGGGCGGGGTACCAACAGAGAACCTAGCGGGAATAACACCGCCACCGACAATGGCGGCATAGTGTACGTCTCCAATGTATCTATAATTTTTTATTGTTCCATGCTATTATATTATTAACCTTGGATGTTTTATATGCATTATTATTCTATTTTATATCTTTTTGGGATTGACCTACTAACCTAGTGCCAAGTGCCAGATTGCAGTTCTTGTTTTTACCTTTTAAGAAAATAAATACCAAACAGAGTCCAAATGGAACGAATCTTTTTGAGGATTTTTCTTGGACCAGAACACACCCAGGAACCTTTGGGAGGAGGTCAGAGGGGCCACTAGTTGGCGAGAAGCTCGGAGGGCGTGCCCTGGGGGGGCTTGTGGGCCCCCTGATGCTCCTCTAATCCTAATCTTTTCTCTATAAATACCCAAATATTTCCCGTATACTAGGGGCACACCAAAAATACTTTTCCACCGCCGCAAGTTTCCGTTCTCACGAGATCCCATCTAGACGCCTTTTCCGATACTCTACTAGAGGGGGATTCAACCACGGAGGGCTTCTACATCAACCTTGATGCCCTTCCGATGATGTGTGTGTAGTTTACCACATGCCTACTGGTCCATAGCTAGTAGCTAGATGGCTTCTTCTCTCCCTTTGATCTTCGATACAATGTTCTCCTTGTTGTTTTTGGAGATTTATTCGATGTAATCTTCTTTTGCAGTGCGTTTGTTGAGATCCGATGAATTGTGGGTTTATGATTAGATTATCTATGAATATTATTTGAGTCTTCTCTAAAATCTTTTATGCATGATTAAGATAGCTTTGTATTTCTCCCCGATCTATTTATTTGGTTTGGCGAACTAGATTGTTTTTTCTTGCAATGGGAGAGGTGCTTTGTAATGGGTTCAATCTTGCGTTGCTTATACCCAGTGACAGAAGGGGTCATGACACGTATTTCTATTGTTGCCATTAAGGACGAAAATATGGGGTTTGTTCATATTGATTGGATATATCCCTCTACATCATGTCATCTTGCTTAAGGCGTTACTCCGTAACTTAATACACTAGATGCATGCTGGATATCGATCGATGTGTGGAGTAATAGTAGTAGATGCAGGCACGAGTCTGTCTACTTGTTACGGACATGATGCCTATATTCATGATCATTGCCTTAGATATCTTCATAACTATGCGCTTTTCTATCAATTGCTCAACAGTAATTTGTTTACCCACCATATGCATTCGTCCAAGAGAGAAGCCTCTAGTGAAAACTATGGCCCTCGGGTCTATTTTTATCATATTATTTTTAGAGCTATAAAATAAAAAACACAAAAATACTTTGCTGCAATTTATCTACCTTTATCTTATTTTGCACTTTTACTTATCTTTTATATCCATCACTATCAGATCTCATCCTTGCAAGTAACCGTGAAGGGATTGAAAACCCCTTTATTGCATTGGGTGCAAGTATTTGTTTGTTTGTGCAGGTGCTATGATGACCCACAAGTATATGGGATCAAAATGTAGCCTTTTTTATAAGTAAGAGTGTCAAACCCAACGAGGAGCAGAAGGAATGACAAGTGGTTTTCAGCAAGGTAATGTCTGCAAGTGCTAAAATTGTAAGTAGCAGAGTAGTTTGATAGCAAGATAATTTGTAACGAGCAAGTAATGATAATAGTAACAAAAATGCAGCAAGTTAGCCCAATTCTTTTCAGGCAAAGGATATGCCAAAATGGTCTCTTATAATAAGCAAAATGTTCTTGAGGGTACACGGGAATTTCATCTAGTCACTTTCATCATGTTGATTCGATTCGTGTTCGCTACTTTGATAAATTGATATGTGGGTGGACCGGTGCTGAGGTGTTGTTCTTACTTGAACAAACCTCCTACTTATGATTAACCCCTCGCAAGCATCCACAACTATGACAAAAAGTATTAAGAATAAATTCTAACCATAGCATTAAACTTTTTGATCCAATTGGTCCCTTACGGAATAGCGTATAAACTAGGGTTTAAGCTTCTGTCACTCTCGCAACCCATCATCTAGTTGTTGGGGAACACAGTATTTCAAATTTTTTCCTACAATCACGCAAGATCTATCTAGGAGATGCATAACAACGAGCAGGGGAGAGCGTGTCTACGTACCCTCGTAGACTTAAAGCGAAAGCGTTTAGTAACGCGATTGATGTAGTCGAACGTCTTCATGATCCAACCAATCGAAGTACCGAACGCACGGCACCTCCACGATCAGCACTCTTGATCTAGCTGAGGCCGAGGGTGAGTTCCGTCAGCACGACGGCATGTTGACAGTGATGATGAAGTTACTGATGCAGGGCTTCGCCTAAGCACTACAACGGTATGACCGAGGTGTATACCTATGGAGGGGGCACCACACACGTCTAAAAGATCAACTTGTGTGTCTATGGGGTGCCCCCTCCACCAAATATAAACGAGCGGAGGAGGAGGAGGGCCGGCCACAAGGGGCGCGCCCAAGGGGGGGGAGTCCTACTCCAAGTAGGATTCTGCCCCCCCTTTCCAACTTCCACAAGGAGAAGGGGGGAAGGAGAAGAGGGAGAGAAGGAAAGGGGGGACAACCCCCAACCCTAACCCAATTCGGATTGGGCATGGGGGGCATGCGCCTCCACCTGGTCGCCCCTCCTCTCTTCCACCAGGGCCCATGAAGGCCCATTAACCCCCCGGGGGTTCCGGTAACCTCCGGTACTCCGAAAAATGCTCGAACCTATCTGAAACCTTTCTGGTGTCCAAACATAACCTTCCAATATATCAATATTTATGTCTCAACCATTTCGAGACTCCTCGTCATGTCCGTGATCTCATCCGGGTCTCCGAACAAACTTCGGTTAATCAAAACACGAAACTCATAATACAAATCATCATCGAACGTTAAGCGTGCGGACCCTACGGTTCGAGAACTATGTAGACATGACCGAGACACATCTCTGGTCAATAACCAGTAGCAGAACCTGGATGCTCATATTGGCTCCTACATATTCTATGAAGATCTTTATCGGTCAAAACACATAACAACATACATTGTTCCCTTTGTCATCGGTATGTTACTTGCCCGAGATTCGATCGTCGGTATCATCATACCTAGTTCAATCTCGTCACCAGCAAGTCTCTTTACTCGTTCTGTAATACATCATCCCGTTACTAACTCATTAGTCACATTTCTTGCAAGGCTCATAGTGATGTGCATTACCGAGAGGTCCCAGAGATACCTCTCCGATACACGGGGTGACAAATCCTAATCTCGATCTATGCCAACTCAACAAACACCATCGGAGACACCTGTAGAGCACCTTTATAATCACCTAGTTACGTTGTGACTTTTGTTAGCACACAAGGTGTTCCTTCGGTATTCGGGAGTTGCCTAATCTCATAGTCATAGGAACATGTATAAGTCAAGAAGAAAGCAATAGCAATAAACTAAACGATCATAGTGCTAAGCTAACGGATGGGTCTTGTCCATCACATCATTCTCTAATGATGTGATCCCGTTCATCAAATGGCAACACATGTCTATGGCTAGGAAACTTAACCATCTTTTATTAACGAGCTAGTCAAGTAGAGGCATACTAGGGACACTTTGTTTGTCTATGTATTCACACATGTACTAAGTTTCCGGTTAATACAATTCTAGCATGAACAATAAACATTTATCATGATATAAGGAAATATAAATAACAACTTTATTATTGCCTCTAGGGCATAATTCCTTCAGTCTCCCACTTGCACTAGAGTCAATAATCTAGTTCACATCATCATGTGATTTCACACCAATAGTTCACATCTTTATGTGATTAGTTCACATCTTCATGTGTCTAATACCCAAAAGGTTTACTAGAGTCAAAATCTAATTCACATCGCTATGTGATTAACACCCAAAGAGTGATCATGTTTTGCTTGTGAGAGAAGTTTAGTCTACGGGTCTGCAACATTCAGATCCGTACGTATTTTGCAAATTTCTATGTCTACAATACTCTGCATGGAGCTACTCTAGCTAATTTCTCCCACTTTTAATATGTATCTAGATAGAGACTTAGAGTCATCTAGATTGGTGTCAAAAGCTTGCATCGACATAACTCTTTATGACAAACTCTTTTATCACCTCCATAACCGAGAAATATTTCCTTAGTCCTCTAAGGATAATTTTGACAGTTGTCCAGTGATCTACTCCTAGATCACCATTGTACTCCCTTGCCAAAATCATGCTAAGGTATACAATAGGTCTGGTACACAGCATAGCATACTTTATAGAACCTATGAATGAGGCATAGTGAATGACTTTTCATTCTATTTCTATTTTCTGCCATGGTAGGGTTTCGAGTCTTTACTCAACTTCACACCTTGCAACACAAGCAAGAACTCCTTCTTTGACTGTTCCATTTTGAACTACTTCAAAATCTTGTCAAAGTATGTACTCATTGAAAAATCTTATCAAGTGTCTTGATCTATCTCTATAGATCTTGATGTCACGCCCTCGATGCGGCTATATCTCCCACGTGTTGAAGCACGACTTAGAGGCATAGCTGCATTGAAAGCAATATCGCAAGTGAGGTAATCTTCACACAACCCATGTAGTACATAAGGGAAAGAGATACATAGTTGGCTTACAATCGCCACTTCACACAATTACATGAATAAAGCATTACATCATCCAGGTACAATCAAGGTCCGACTACGGAACCAAAATAAAGAAGACTACCTCAAATGCTACACAGATCCCCGATCGTCCTGACTGGGCTCCACTATAGATCAACTAGCACGAAACAACACAAAGGACAAGATCTTCATCGAGCTCCTCCTTGAACTTGGTTGCGTCACCTGCTTGGTTACATCGGCACCTGCAAACTGGTTTTGGAAGTAACTGTGAGCCACAGGGACTCAGCAATCTCACACCCTCGCGATCAAGACTATTTAAGCTTACGCGTAAGGTAAAGGTATGAGATGGAGCTGCAGCAAGCGACTACCATATTTGGTGGCTAACAACGCAAATGAGAGCGAGAAGAGAAGGCAAAAGCACGGTCGAGAATCTATGATCAAGAAGTGATCCTAGAGCAGCCTACGTCAAGCATAACTCCAACACCATGTTCACTTCCCGGACCCCGCCGAGAAGAGACCATCACGGTTACACACGCGGTTGATGTGTTTTAATTAAGGTCAACTTCAGGTTTTCTATAACCGGACATTAACAAAGTCCCATCTTCCCATAACCGCGGGCACGGCTTTCAAAAGTTCAAATCCCTGCAGGGGTGTCCCAACTTAGCCCATCACAAGCTCTCACGGTCAACGAAGGATATTCCTTCTCCCAAGACAATCTGATCAGGCTCGGCATCCAGGTTACAAGACATTTCAACAATGGTAAAACAAGTCCAGCAACACCGCCCGAATGTGCCGACAAATCCCGATAGGAGCTGCACATATCTCATTCTCAGGGCACACTCAGATGAGCTCTCCATACCACTAAAACCAAACCTCGAGTTTCCCCGAGGGGGCGCTGCACAGGGCTCTAGTTTGGACCAACACTCAGAGGAGCACTGGCCCGGGGGGGGGGGGGTAAAATAATGATGACCCTCAGGAGGGCGACTCCCAAGGGAAAAAGAGGCTAGGTGGAGAATGGTAAAACCAATGTTGGGCATTGCTAGAGGAGTTTTATTCAAAGCGAACTGTCAAGGGGTTCCCATTATAACCCAACCGCGTATGGAACGCAAAATCCGGGAACATAACATCGATATGACGGAAACTAGGGCGGCAAGAGTGGAACAAAACACCAGGCATAAGGCCGAGCCTTCCACCCTTTACCAAGTATATAGATGCATTAATTAAATAAGAGATATTGTGATATCCCAATAAAATATCCATGTTCCAAACATGGAACAAGCTCCAATCTTCACCTGCAACTAACAACGCTATAAGAGGGGCTGAGCAAAGCGGTAACATAGCCATACAACGGTTTGCTAGGACAAGGTGGGTTAGAGGCTTGGCTTAACAATATGGGAGGCATGATAAGCAAGTGGTAGGTATCGCAGCATAGGCATGGCAAAAGAGCGAGCATCTGGCAAGCAAAGATAGAAGTGATTTCGAGGGTATGATCATCTTGCCTGAAATCCCACAAGGAAGAAGAACGAGTCCATGAAGAAGACACACGAACATAGACGAACGGGTCCTCACAAAAGCGACGTTATCGGAACCAACCCGAAGAAGCAAACACCGGAAAGAAGCACACAACATAGTAAACAACCAACACATGAACATGGTATGATATGCGGGATGCGGTATGTGATGCATATGCAAGATTTGACAAGGAATGATTGAACCTGGCCTCAAATTGGAAATCCTAGAGTGCCACTGGAAAGAGGAGATGATTTCGGTTGAAATCAATATAAAGATCGCCGGGATCGGATGCACGGTTTGGAAATGGGAAACAAAACAAATATGGCACCGGTCTGCGATAATCAACACGTGTCCAACTAAATGCATCATGATAAATATGCTACAGCACTCAAACATGACAACAAAATACATGGCAGGGATCCACTCAAGATGCTTGACAAAAGATGAACACTGAGCTACGGCTAATTCATCCATTAACAGGTTCAAACAAGCATGGCAAAAGAGCAAATGATAACAGGTTTCAGACTTTGTGAAATAACAACATGTCAGGAATTATCATCAGGAAGCATACTTTGGAGCATGAAAACTATATGCTACAGGAACTTAACATGGCAAACAAGGAATGGCAAGAAGCTACTCAAGGCACTTAACAAAAGTCCCTTAGTGACCGTGAGCCAAAAGGGATGAGAAAATACAATTGCAAGCATGTGCACATGGCAAAAACAAAAACAGATTCCAGACTTGGTGAATAACTGGAGCATGCAAAACAGTTAACGAGTAGGCATGTTTACGAGCTCGATGCACTCACTACAGAGCATGGCATGACAAACTAAGCATACACCCATCAAGACTACATGGCATAGAAGCTAGACATGGCAAGAACAACATCATAGCATGCACGGATCAATAGCAACATCCTCGGCAAAATCGCTAAACACGTCAACAATCTGCCAGGATAATTTATAGCAAATGTAGAGCTCGATTGACTCAAGCTAGGGTGCTCCATAAATGCAAACAAAGACATGGATGTATAGAGCACCACAATGTCAACAAAACATCCTTACTGATCATCCTCAAAAGAGGCACGAATCACTAGGAAACAACATGAACATATGGCATAACGACAAAAACAGGACAAGGACTTCTGTAAATCCCTGAAATCAGCATTACCGATTACGCTACTTTGCAAGCTTGTGCTAGTCACCAAAAATATCACAAAAATACATGGTAAGCACCTCTGTAAAGATGGCATGGCATATAACAAAACACATGTAGAGCTCAACATCATAGCATGCACACATTAAACATGGAAAAAATGACAAAATGCCATTTGCTGAAACAGATCTGACAAATTCATCACATAGCCCTCCTCCAACAGCATTTCGGGCATCAAGATGATCTCAAATGAAAATGATGCAATGATATGAAATGATGTACTCGTCGAGACGAACATTTTGATATGCTACACGCACAAATAGGAGCTACGGATGCAGAGTTATGACATGTCAAAGTTCACATAAAAATTAGGGTTAGGGAGGCAAAAGTCAACCGAGGGGATCTCCAGATCTGGATCTAGGACTGTAGCAGTTACTGTAGATGCGCACGGCCCGAGGTTCGTCGGCACCGGAGTTCATGGTCGCGGGACTTGGAGGAGAGGAGGCGCCGCGGTGGAGGTGGCCGGAGTTGGCTGGAGCGGGGCGACGCCAGTGCGGGGGCGGTGCCGGAGGTGGCCGGAGCACGGTGAGTTGGCGGCGATGGCGGCGGAGGTCGCCGGGCGGCTCGGCGCCGGCGAGGGAGCGGGGCGGCGGTGAGGTCAGCGCATGGCGGCGGCGAGGGAGGCGGGGCCGGCGCGGGCATGGCCGGTGGACGGGGCGGCGGATTCCGGTGGCAGAGCGGCGCGGGGACACGCGACATGCTCGTTGCCGGCAGGAGGAGCAGGGCACCGGCGTGCGGTGTGGCGGCCGCGGCAATGCCGGAGAGGCGGCGGCGGAGACGGGCGGCGGAGCAGGCGAGGAGCGCGCGGGGCCCGGTCGGGCGATGGGAGGGCCGGCCGCGGGCTTCCGCGGGACGCGGCGGCGGCAGGCGCCGGGTTGCCACGTGGCAGGAGGAGCATGGCTGGGGGGAGCAGGGCGGACATGTCCGGCGCGGCGGCGGACATGTCCGTCGGTGCGAGGAGGTGAGATCTAAGGTTTCGGGGGGGGGGGGGAGATCCGGAAAAAGAGGGAGAGCGACCTATATATAGAGGTAGAGGGAGCTAGGAAGCTCCAAATGAGGTGCGGTTTTCGGCCACGCGATCATGATCGAAAGACCGAGATGATGGAGGGGGTTTAAGTGGGTATTGGGCCAAATTGGAAGGGTGTTGGGATGCAACACAAACGAGGCCTTCTCGGTCCCTCGGTTAACCGTTGGGGTATCAAACGAAGTCCAAATGGAACGAAACTTGACAGGCGGTCTACCGGTAGTAAACCAAGGCCGCATGACAAGTCTCGGTCCAATCTGAACACGTTTAACACCCTCACATGAAAAGAGGTAGAAAGGGACAGCGGAGGACATATGAGCACCGGATTGCAAAACGGACAACGGGGAAAATGCTCGGATGCATGAGACGAACATGTATGCAAATGAAATGCCCATGATGACATGATATGCAATGTATGACACGCAAGAAATGACAAGGCAACAACAGCGAATAACTGGAGGACACCTGGCACATCGGTCTCGGGGCGTTACAACACTCCACCACTACGAGAGGATCTCGTCCCGAGATCTAGAATGGCACCGGAGGGAAAACGGAAGAGGAAGAGAAGAGTTAAAACTAAGTTGCTCCTTTGACAAACGAGTGAGACCAAAGAACCTTGAAAAGGTTGAGCAAAATGAAAGAAAGAAAGCAACGGAGAAGAACAAAGTTGAAAGCACTCCATTAAGAAAGAGGAAAAAGAAAGAACCTATTCGGGTAGCACTTCGGTTGAAAAGAGATGAAGACTTGATAAAATGAAAGAGCTTGAGTAAAAGGGACACAACACTTCAGTTAAAAGGATAAACCAAGAAAAGAACACGATCCTAACAAAACAGAAAGATGTGTTGAAGAGAGAAACATCACAAAGCCTCTGGAATAAAATTAAGAATGGAATGGAATGAACGAAGGGAAACAAGATCTTGAGGGAGCACGCTTAAAACAACTGCTAGAACGGAGTTGTTGGAAAAAAACAACAACAGAAAGAGTAAGCTTGTTGTGGGCTTATGGAAAAACATCTCAAAACTGAGTTGAAATTCTGCCACTGACGGAAACGATAAATTGGATTGATATCAACAAGGAGACGAGAAGCTTATGCCACCGGGAGGATAAATGAAGAACTTGGGTCATTTATAAGCACCATCAATAGCAACAGTCCTTACGGAAAGCTTTAGGTGAAATATAGCCCAAGATAAATCCAAAGAAGAAATTGATGGGTTTAAAATACCTCATCCTTAACAATATGCGAATCATGAAACATGAACTCAAATTATCAAGAATGACATAATACCACCTACAATGATACAAAAGAAAGAATTGCACTCCGGATAGCATGAAGAAGAATACTTGAGCTCCTTAGAAAAGATTCTCGATGAAAACTTCAAGAATGAATTAAATCCTTGATGAACCATCATGTAGAACCTTCATGGCCAACTCCGGTAATAAAAGGATAACGAAAAGAAAGCGACGTTGAAAACACAAGGTGAAACCTTGTAATGATTTAGATGGATCTCCGTGATAATTAGAGCTTGGGTCTCCGAGAAAGAAAGATGAGCACTTGAAACCAAGAATTTAATCATCGTGAACAAACTCCGGAAGAAAAGATTAACATATGGATGAAACAAGAATAAGAATTACATTATGCTTATCCTTCACCAATTCAAATTGATGACAAGCAATGGAATTGGTATACTACTTATTCTCGTAGAAAGGATTAATATAGATATAGCGCAAACTTGAGGAAGGTCTTCAACGAACCACCGGTAGAATTGAAACCATGAATGAATTGATAAGGAAGAGAAATCTTGAACGAGCCACCATAAGAATTAAAATGAACAAAGTAAAGGGATGAATCACCGGTACGAATTAGAGAATGAATCAGGATACTTGAGGGGATTTAGATACATAAGAACGAAGAGGTCATGAGCTGACAAGAGAATACTTGAATGATGCATCTGTAATATTGGAGCATGATAGCTGACAGCTAAGAATGAATTAACCTGAATTGATGGACTCCAAAAAACAAACTGAGAACACTCTTGAATTGCTCCGAAAGGATGAAAAGAATATCTCACAATAGCAAATAATTATGAGAGGATGGCAACAAGCTAGAATCACGAATCTTGAAGAGAATGGAGCAAGATTGAGAGAAAAAATCTTCTTCGGTCTTCCAATCTGAGAATGACAACGAGAAACACCACCAAATTGTTGAGATACTCCGGGGGTGAAAAATGAAAGGTTGAGCCAACGATGAAAAGAATTTGGAAGGTCTTGGAGAAATACATATGACTGATGATGAATCATTCTTATATCAAACTTTGAAAAGAATTTGAGAATAGCTCCGGTAAAAATTGGAAGAGTCAGGTAAGATCCTGGGAAAAGACCTGTGGGTTAGGGCCCACTCAAAAGAAACACCGTTGAAAAGATTACTTGAAAAGGAGAATGCACCGGTTGAATTAAGTGGCTTGAATGAGATAACATCCTCAAAAAAGCTTGAACGGATTAAGAGTGGAAACATGAATCTTCGAGATATCTTGAGCACTCCGGAACAATAGAATAGCGAGCGGTGAAAGATTATGAGGTGCACCGGCATGGAAAAAAACATTGAAATGAGGAAAGGATATACTCAACAAAGCTTGAATTGAACCCACCGGAGAAGAAAAGAACGAATAATGATAACTTGAAGCTCCGTCAGAATCTTCATGAGAATCATCGGGTAAGAACATGAAGGAAAAGAATGGAGAGACTTCACATGAATAAAATGATACTTGATTAAGAAATCTGAGTGCTTGAAGAAACAAGGGTGGGTGGGCGGGAAAAACAAAGGCAACTTAGAGACGGATGAAACAAACACCGTTGAGAAGAACTGATAATTGATCTTGCGAATGTTGAAGTGATCGGATCCACTTGAAGGGAGACACACCGGTTGAAAAAGGATTGACATGACAATCTCAATAAATGAGAAGGATTAGTATTCCCATAGGAATATGAGAACACCGCTTAGGGAAGGTATGGAATCAACATTTGACTTCGAAGCAACTCGAATACCACAACTCAAAACAAAACAAAGGATTGGCTTGCGAAATAAGCCGGAACAAACATATGATAGAGATTTCGTCCGAAGTTTTCATGGTGGGGCCTACACGGGCTCGATCGTATAGCACCATCATGTACAAGGCAGTGCACATGACATACGAAGCGTCCCCGAGTCGGCATAGCCAAGGACTCTTTAAGACATAACGAGACCACTGTAAAACCAACCATGGATAGGCGGACCACTAGACGTCGAACCCCAATTTCGTATCATACATCCGTCAGAAAGATATCCTAAGAGCTACTTGAATTCCCACTTATAAACTCCCGAAATTTTCCGGTTATGCAACCAGGTGTTGGGGATACAGGGGAAGCATAATATCTCACCCAAAACTAGCAAATCCTACATCCAGCTGTATCCATCCTTCAACACATAACCAAGAAACCTTCGGAAATCGTCTACCTCAACCTTCGAAAAGCATCCGTTATACGAGTTATGGCAATACTCCCGAACTCCCGCCCCAGTACTGGGTGGCGTCGAGGTTATCTCACCAACAACTACATAAAAGAGATTTTCGATGTCGGCGAAACTAAACTTAGGTATTCCAGAACTACAACGATAAAATTGTGACGACAAGACCTCGGAGCTCAACTCCCCAGGACACTACCACAACCCCTAAATGACAGGAGGCACCAAGAACAATGTTCTCGTCACAAAACCAACGGAACGATTCCAAGATACCCGCGTGATCCTAAATTTTTTTTAGTGAAATTTGAGAAGAGAAGAGTCAAAACTCTACGTCAGGATGCCTCACCAGAGCGACGAAGGGACTGAGGAGTAAAAAGAAGTCCTAACTCTCCGATATATATAATTCCTAATTGACTCAAAACATTTCTAGACTCAATAACGCCAGCGATTCGATCAAGCAGGGGGCTCCTAAGGTCGGGGAAGGCTCTGATTACCAACTTGTCACACCCTCGATGCGGCTGTATCTCCCATGTGTCGAACCACGACTTAGAGGCATAGCCACAATGAAAGCAATGTCGCAAGTGAGGTAATCTTCACACAACCCATGTAATACATAAGGGAAAGAGATACATAGTTGGCATACAATCGCCACTTCACACAATTACATGAATAAAGCATTACATCATCCAGATACAATAAAGGTCCGACTACGGAACCAAAATAAAAGAAGACTACCCCAAATGCTACATAGATCCCTGATCGTCCCGACTGGGCTCCACTACTAAGCAACTAGCACGAAACAACACAAAGGACAAGATCTTCATCGAGCTCCTCCTTGAACTTGGTTGCATCACCTGCTCGGTTACATCGGCACCTGCAAACTGGTTTTGGAAGTAACTGTGAGCCACAGGGACTCAGCAATCTCACACCCTCGCGATCAAGACTAGCATATTTGGTGGAGCTGCAGCAAGCGACTAGCATATTTGGTGGCTAACAACACAAATGAGAGCGAGAAGAGAAGGCAAAAGCACGGTCGAGAATCTATGATCAAGAAGTGATCCTAGAGCAACCTACGTCAAGCATAACTCCAACACCATGTTCACTTCCCGGACCCCGCCGAGAAGAGACCATCACGGTTACACACGCGGTTGATGTGTTTTAATTAAGGTCAACTTCAGGTTTTCTATAATCGGACATTAACAAATTCCCATCTGCCCATAACCGCGGGCATGGCTTTCGAAAGTTCAAATCCCTGCAGGGGTGTCCCAACTTAGCCCATCACAAGCTCTCATGGTCAACGAAGGATATTCCTTCTCCCAAGACAATCCGATCAGGCTCGGCATCCAGGTTACAAGACATTTCGACAATGGTAAAACAAGTCCAGCAACACCGCTCGAATGTGCCGACAAATCCCGATAGGAGATGCACATATCTCGTTCTCAGGGCACACTCAGATGAGCTCTCCATACCACTAAAACCAAACCTCAAGTTTCCCCGAGGGGGCGCTGCACAGGGCTCTAGTTTGGACCAACACTCAGAGGAGCACTGGCCCGGGGGAGGGGTAAAATAATGATGACCCTCAGGAGCGCGACTCCCAAGGGAAAAAGAGGCTAGGTGGCGAATGGTAAAACCAATGTTGGGCATTGCTGGAGGAGTTTTATTCAAAGCGAACTGTCAAGGGGTTCCCATTATAACCCAACCGCGTAAGGAACGCAAAATCCGGGAACATAACACCGATATGACGGAAACTAGGGCGGCTAGAGTGGAACAAAACACCAGGCATAAGTCCGAGCCTTCCACCCTTTACCAAGTTTATAGATGCATTAATTAAATAAGAGATATTGTGATATCCCAATAAAATATCCATGTTCCAAACATGGAACAAGCTCCAATCTTCACCTGCAACTAACAACGCTATAAGAGGGGCTGAGTAAAGCGGTAACATAGCCAAACAACGGTTTGATAGGACAAGGTGGGTTAGAGGCTTGGCTTAACAATATGGGAGGCATGATAAGCAAGTGGTAGGTATCTCAGCATAGGCATGGCAAAAGAGCGAGCATCTAGCAAGCAAAGATAGAAGTGATTTCGAGGGTATGATCATCTTGCCTGAAATCCCGCAAGGAAGAAGAACGAGTCCATGAAGAAGACAAACAGATGTAGACGAACAGGTCCTCACAAACGCGACGTTATCGGAACCAACCCGAAGAAGCAAACACCGGAAAGAAGCACACAACATAGTAAACAACCAACACATGAACATGGTATGATATGCGGGATGCGGTATGTGATGCATATGCAAGATTTGACAAGGAATGATTGAACCTGGCCTCAAATTGGAAATCCAAGAGTGCCACTGGAAAGAGGAGATGATTTAGGTTGAAATCGATATAAAGATCGCCGGGATCGGATGCACGGTTTGGAAATGGCAAACAAAACAAATATGGCACCGGTCTGCGATAATCAGCAAGTGACCAACTAAATTCATCATGATAAATATGCTACAACACTCAAACATGACAACAAAATACAAGGCAGAGATCCACTCAAGATTCTTGACAAAAGATGAACACTTAGCTACGGCTAATTCATCCATTAACAGGTTCAAACAAGCATGGCAAAAGAGCAAATGATAACAGGTTTCAGACTTAGTGAAATAACAACATGTCAGGAATTATCATCAGGAAGCATACTTTGGTCACTTGCTGAAATAGATCTCAACATCATAGCACGCACATGTAGAGCTCAACATCATAGCATGTAGAGCTCAACATCATAGCACGCACACATTAAACATGCCAAAATTGACAAAATGCCATTTGCTGAAATAGATCTGACAAATTCATCACATAGCCCTCTTCCAATAGCATTTCGGGCATCACGCTGAGCTCAAATGAAAATGATGCAATGAGATGAAATGATGTACTCGTCAAGACGAACATTTTGATATGCTACACGCGCAAATCGGAGCTACTGATGCATAGTTAAGACATGTCAAAGATCGCATAAAAATTAGGGTTAGGGAGGCAAAAGTCAACCGAGGGGATCTCCAGATCTGGATCTGGGATTGTAGCAGTTACTATAGATGCGCGCGGCCCGAGGTTTGTCGGCGCCGGAGTTCGTGGTCGCTGGACTTGGAGGAGAGGAGGCGCCATGGTGGAGGTGGCCGGAGGTGGCCGGAGCAGGGCGACGCCGGTGCGGGGGCGGTGCCGGAGGTGGCCGGAGCACGGCGAGTTGGCGGAGATGGCGGCGGAGGTCGCCGGGCGGCTCGGCGCCGGCGAGGGAGCGGGGTGGCGGCGAGGTCAGCGCATGGCGGCGGCGAGGGAGGCGGGGCCGGCGCGGACGCGGCCGGTTGACGGGGCGGCGGACGCCGGTGGCAGAGCGGCGCGGGGGTGCGCGGCGTGCTCGTCGCCGGCGGGAGGAGCAGGGCGCCGGCGTGCGGGGTGGCCGCCGCGGCAACGCCAGAGAGGCGGCGGCGGAGACGGGCTGCGGAGCAGGCGAGGAGGCGTGGGGCCCGGTCGGGCGATGTGAGGGCCGGCCACGGGCTTCCGCGGGCCGCCGCGGCAGTGGGCGCCGGGTTGCCACATGGCAGGAGGAGAGTGGCTTGGGGGAGCGGGGCGGACAAGTCCGGCACGGCGGCGGACGTGTCCGTCGGTGCGAGGAGGTGAGATCTAGGGTTTCGGGGGGGAAAAGATCCGGAAAAAGAGGGAGAGGGACCTATATATAGAGGTAGAGGGAGCTAGGAAGCTCCAAATGAGGTGCGGTTTTCGGCCACGCGATCATGATCGAACGACCGAGATGATGGAGGGGGTTTAAGTGGGTTTTGGGCCAAATTGGAAGGGTGCTGGGCTGCAACACAAATGAGGCCTTCTCGGTCCCTCGGTTAACTGTTGGGGTATCAAACGAAGTCCAAATGGCAGACAGGCGGTCTACCGGTAGTAAACCAAGGCCGCATGACAAGTCTCGGTCCAATCTGAAAATGTTTAACACCCGCACACGAAAAGAGGTAGAAAGGGACACCGGAGGACATAGGAGCGCCGGATTGCAAAATGGACAACGGGGAAAATGCTCGAATGCATGAGACGAACATGTATGCAAATGAAATGCACATGATGACATGATATGCAATGCATGACACGCAAGCAATGACAATGCAACAACAGCGAATAACTGGAGGACACCTGGCACATCGGTCTCAGGGCGTTACACTTGATGCCCAATATGTAAGCAGCTTCACCAAGGTCTTTCATTGAAAAACTCCTTTCAAACACTCCTTTATGCTTTCCAGAAAATTCTACATCATTTTTGATCAACAATATGTCATTCACATATACTTATCAGAAAGGCTGTAGTGCTCCTACTCACTTTCTTGTAAATACAGGCTTCAGCAAAAGTCTCTATAAAACCATATGCTTTGATCACACTATCAAAGCGTATATTCCAACTCTGAGATGCTTTCACCAGTCCATACATGGATTGCTGGAGCTTGCACACTTTGTTAGCACCTTTAGGATTGACAAAACCTTCTTGTTGCATCATATACAACTCTTCTTTAAGAAATACATTAAGGAATGTAGTTTTGACATCCATTTGCTCGATTTCATAAAATGTGGCAATTGCTAACATGATTCGGACAGACTTAAGCATCTCTACGAGTGAGAAAATCTTATCGTAGTCAACACCTTGAACTTTTCGAAAACTTTTTGTGACAATTCGAGCTTTGTAAATAGTAACATTACTATCAGCGTCCGTATTCCTCTTAAAGATCCATTTATTCTCAATGGCTCGCCGATCATAGGGCAAGTCAATCAAAGTCCATACTTTGTTCTTATACATGGATCACATCTCAGATTTCATGGCCTCAAGCCATTTCGCGGAATCTGGGCTCATCATCGCTTCCTTATAGCTCGTAGGTTCGTCATGTTCTAGTAACATGACTTCCAGAACAAGATTACCATACCACTCTGGTGCGGATCTTATTCTGGTTGACCTACGAGGTTCAGTATTAACTTGACCTATAGTTTCATTATCATCATCATTAGCTTCCTCACTAATTGGTGTAGGAATCACTAGAACTGATTTTTGTAATGAACCACTTTCCAATAAGGGAGCAGGTATAATTACCTTATCAAGTTTTACTTTCCTCCCACTCACTTCTTTAGAGAGAAACTCCTTCTCTAGAAAGGATCCATTCTTAGCAACGGATATCTTGCCTCCGGATCTTTGATAGAAGGTGTACCCAACAGTCTCCTTTGGGTATCCTATGAAGATGCATTTCTCCGATTTGGGTTCGAGCTTACCAGGTTGAAGCTTTTTCACATAAGCATCACAGCCCCAAACTTTAAGAACGACAGCTTAGGTTTCTTGCCAAACCACAATTCATATAGTGTGGTCTCAATGGATTTAGATGATGCCCTATTTAACGTGAATGCAACTGTCTCTAATGCATAACCCCAAAACAATAGTGATAAATCGGTCAGAGACATCATAGATCGCACCATATCTAATAAAGTGCGGTTATGACGTTTGGACAAACCATTAAACTATGGTGTTCTAGGTGGCGTGAGTTGCGAAACTATTCCGCATTGCTTCTAATGAAGATCAAACTCATGACTGAAATATTCACCTCCACGATCAGATCGTAGAAACTTAATTTTCTTATTATAATGATTTTCCACTTCACTCTGAAATTCTTTGAAATTTTCAAATGTTTCAGACTTATGTTTCATCAAGTAGATATACCCATATCTGCTCAAATCATATGTGAAGGTCAGAAAATAACGATACCCACCGCGAGCCTCAGCACTCATCGGGTCGCATACATCAGTATGTATTATTTCCAACAAGTCAGTTGCTCGCTCCATTGTTTCAGAGAACAGAGTCTTAGTCATCTTGCCCATGAGCCATGGTTCGCAAGCATCAAGTGATTCATAATCAAGTGATTCCAAAAGCCCATCAGCATGGAGTTTCTTCATGCGCTTTACACCAATATGACCTAAACGGCAGTGCCACAAATATGTTGCACTATCATTATCAACTTTGCATCCTTTGGCATCAATATTATGAATATGTGTATCACTACGATCAAGATTCAAGAAACCACTCACCCTGGCTGTATGACCACAGAAGGTTTTATTCATGTAAACAGAATAATAATTATTGTTTGACTTAAATGAATAACCGTATTGCAATAAACATGATCCAATCATATTATGCTCAATGCAAACACCAAATAACATTTATTTTAGGTTCAACACTAACCCCGGAGGTAAAGGGAGTGTGTGATGGTGATCTTATCAACCTTGGAATCACTTCCAATACACATCGTCACCTTGACCTCAACTAGTCTTTAATTTGTTCATTTTGTAACTCCTGTTTTGAGTTAGTAATCATAGCAACTGAACCAATATCAAATACCCAGGGGCTACTATGAACACTAGTAAAGTACACATCAATAGCATGTATATCATATATACTTTTGTTCACTTTGCCATCCTTCCTATCCGCCAAGTATTTGGGGCAGTTCCGCTTCCAGTGACCATTTTCTTTGTAGTAGAAGCACTCATTCTCAGGCTTGGGTGTAGCTTTGGGCTTCTTCATGGGAGTGGAAACTTGCTTGCCATTCTTCTTGAAGTTCCCTTTCTTTCCCTTGCCCTTTTACTTGAAACTAGTGGTCTTGTCAACCATCAACACTTGATGCTTTTCTTGATTTCTACTTTCACTGATTTCAGCATCGCAAATAGCTCGGGAATCGTTTTACGTCATCCTTTGCATATTATAGTTCATCACTAAGTTCCAGTAACTTAGTGATAATGACTAGACAACTCTGTCAATCACTATCTTATCTGGAAGATTAACTCCCACTTGATTCAAGCAATTGTAGTACCCAGATAGTCTGAGCACATGCTCACTGGTTGAGCTATTCTCCTCCATCTTGTAGGCAAAGTATTGTCAGATGTCTCATGCCTCTCGACACTGGCATGAGTCTAAAATAGTAATTTCAACTCTTGGAACATCTTATATGCTTCGTGGAGTTCAAAACGTTTTTGAAGTCCCAGTTCTAAGCCGTAAAGCATGGTGCACTAAACTATCAAGTAGTCATCATACCGAGCTTGCAAAACATGCATAACGTCTGCATCTGCTTCTGCAACAGGTTCGTAACCTAGTGGTCCATCAAGGACATAATTCTTCCGTGCAGCAATGAGGATAATCCTCAGATCACGGACCTAGTCCGCATCATTGCTACTATCATCTTTCAACATAGTTTTCTCTAGGAACATATCATAAATAAAACGGGGAGCTATACGCGAGCAATTGATCTACAACATAGATATGAAAATACTATCAGGACTAAGTTCATGATAAATTTAAGTTCAATTAATCATATTACTTAAGAACTCCCACTTAGATAGACATTCCTCTAATCATCTAAGTGATCACGTGATCCATATCAACTAAACCATGTCCGATCATCACGTGAGATGGAGTAGTTTTCAATGGTGAACATCACTATGTTGATCATATCTACTATATGATTCACGCTCGACCTTTCGGTCTTAGTGTTCCGAGGCCATATTTGCATATGCTAGGCTCGTCAAGTTTAACCCGAGCATTCTGCGTGTGCAAAACTGGCTTGCACCCGTTGTATGTGAACGCAGAGCTTATCACACCCATCACGTGGTGTCTCGGCACGACGAACTGTAGCAATGGTGCATACTCAGGGAGAACACTTGTACCTTAAATTTAGTGAGAGATCATCTTATAATGCAACTGCCGTACTAAGCAAAATAAGATGCATAAAGGATAAACATCACATGCAATCAAAATAAGTGATATGATATGGCCATCATCATCTTGTGCCTTTAATCTCCATCTCCAAAGCACCGTCATGATCACTATCGTCACCAACTTGACACCTTGATCTCCATCGAAGCATCGTTGTCGTCTCGCCAACTATTGCCTCTATGACTATCGCTACCGCTTAGTGATAAAGTAAAGCAATTACATGGCGATTGCATTTCATACAATAAAGCGATAACCATATGGCTCCTGCCAGTTGCCGATAACTGTTACAAATCATGATCATCTCATACAATAAAATTTAGAATCATGTCTTGACCATATCACATCACAACATGTCCTACAAAAACAAGTTAGACGTCCTCTACTTTGTTGTTGCAAGTTTTACGTGGCTGCTACGGGCTTAGCAAGAACCGTTCTTACCTACACATTAAAACCACAATGACTTTTTGTCAAGTGTGATGTTTTAACCTTTGTAGCGACCAGACCTCAAACGGTCCAATCTCTGTGCTCAGGTGTCATCCCTGGATCAGTAATGCCGACACCACACAGTACTTGAAGGATTTATAACAGATTAGCAATCACACACTTATTACATCTAGTGTCTCAAAAGAGAACTTATTACAATAAATATGGCTTAAGGCCATCTAATAACGATAACAGCCGGAGGCTTGGGAGATATGTGAGTCCATCAACTCCAATGGCATCACTGAGTATAGAACCATGACCTAAAGGCACCTTAATCCTCGTCTGAAAAGTCTGCAACATGAACGTTGCAGCCCGAAATGGGTCAGCACATGGAATATGCTGGCAATGTAACACATAGAGAGCAATGAAAGATATATACTATACTATATGCATATTTGGCTGGTGGAAAGCTCTATGGTTACAGTTTTGCGTAAAGCCAAATTTTCCCTACTGCAAAGGAATAGATTTTATTTTACTATCACGGTAGTTGTTAAACATTGAGAATGGTTGATAGCATTCTCAATCCCAATTAAGCATCATCATTAAACAAAAACCCAACAAAATTAATTAGAGTAACAATGATGAGATTCACATGATAATCCAGGTACTAGATACTCAAGATGTCCATAACCAGGGACACGGCTAACCATGATTAGTTTATACAATCTGCAGAGGTTTACGGACTTTTCCCCACAAGAATCGATCTCCTCCATTGGATTTCTCGCACTGCATGGTGTTTGAGAAACGGATGACTGAGACATAGTCTTTCAGAAGCGCTAGCACCTTACAATCGGGCAGACCGTTACACCTACTTTCCTCTACATCTGCTAGTCTACCACCGTAAGAGTTCGCACGACTTAATCAACTATGCTAGAGCCCATAGTAGCTTGTGGCTGCACACGGAAGTTTCTAGCATGAATAATCTCATGATCCCTTTGAGCCTGGGTGGCGGTCCAAAAGAAAAACAGGCAATCGCTGGAATACCCAGGTGCCTCAATCCACCCAGATGTGTATTTAAGTTGTCACCTTAGATAAACCATTAATTTAACAATATCATATCTGTCATGGATACACTCACCCAATCCACATCTACTAACATAGCATGGCATAATAAGCAAACGTAGAAGTAACTCCCAAAGGTTTGATAATAAAAAGGTGGTAGGTACTACCTCAACTACTTCCCAGAACCCACAATTTAATTAGATCCTAATCATGCAATGTGTGAGGATTGATCTAATGCAATAAAAACTGGGTAGTAGGAGGTATGATCAAAGTGTTACTTGCCTTGCTGATGATCCATAAAACCTAGCGATTCGAAGTAGCAAGCGGCGCACTCCGGGTACTCTATCACAAACAAACAAGCATACAATAAGTACTCAACTAATGCACAGGTAAAAATCAAATAAGATATCTAACCAGAAAGTTCAATTTAAGAACTCCGGTTGGCAAAAAGAATCAAATCGAACGAAGCAACGAAAGACAAACGGCAAAAGAAACAAGCTTCGTTTACTATTCTGGATCTAGGTCAATTTTTACAGTGGCAAAAACTTGTTTGAGTTGGTTAAACGGAAAGAGGGTTTCGAGACGAAACTCCAGGCGCTTGAATCGCCTGATTCCGACAAACGAGCGAAAAGTTATACTAGAACGAAAATCGGATCAGAAATCGCGATCAGAAAAATCGCGGATTTAATCCGAGAAAAAGAAAAAACGACGAACATATTAATGAACGAACGTTCTTTATATGGATCTAACCGATGAACGCGTTCGTTAAAACGAACGAACGAGCGAACGCTCGCTAAAATAAATAAACCGGGAAAACCGATCTATTAAAAAACGAAACTAGAAAAACCGAACAATTTCTCGAGAAAAACTGGTGGCGGGCGGGGTCAACCTCCGGTGATGTCGGCGGCGGCGGCATGGGCGGTGCGGCAGCGGGGTGGTGCGGCGCGATGCGGCGGCGGGGTGGTGCGGCGCGATGCGGCGGCGCGGCGGCGGGGTGGTGCGGCGCGCGAGGCGGAGGCGCGATGCAGCGGCGGCGGCAGAGGCGGAGGGGCCCTAGGGTTTGGGGTCTGCTGGGCTCCTCCCCGGCTTATAAGGCCGGCCGAGCCTGGTGTCCGGGTCGGACACGGCTCGTTAGGTCGGTTCGCGTTTTTTTAAATAGTTACGCTCAGAAAAAAACAAAAGGAATACAAAACGGACTCCAAAAATCCCGAAATAAATTTTCCCCGGCTTCTAAAATCAAGCCGCATAGGATGAACATTTATTTGGGGCCTAAATGCAATTTTGAAAAACACGCGTTTTTGCTAAATTCAAATAAAATAGCAAATAAAACCAAAATAAAATCTTATTTGATTTTATTATTAAATCCTCAATATTTCTTTATTTTGGGAAAGTCATTTTATTCCCTCTCTCATATTTTTGTAATAGAAATAATTGAAGATTAAATAAATAAAATCAAATGATCCTATTTTCAAAATTTGAGAAAACTCAAATATGAAAATAACGAAATCCCCAACTCTCTCCGAGGGTCCTTGAGTTGCGTAGAATTTTCTAGGATCAACCAAAATGCAATAAAATATGATATGCAATGATGATCTATTGTATAACATTCCAAATTGAAATTTTGGGATGTTACAAACCTACCCCCCTTAAGATGAATCTCGCCCTCGAGATTCGGGTTGGCTAGAAAATAGGTGAGGTTGGTCCTTCAGCAAATCTTCCTCTTGTTCCCAGGTGGCTTCATCCTTTGTGTGGTGGCTCCACTGAACTTTGTAAAACTTTATAACCTTTCTGCGGGTGACTCGACTGGCATATTCAAGAATTTTGACTGGTTTCTCCTCATAGGTCAAATCACTGTCCAACTGAATCGCTTCTAGCAGCACGGTGTCTCTCAGCGGTATATCAGCCATCTCTGCGTGGCACTTCTTCAACTGGGAAACGTGGAACACGTCGTGAACTCCTGACAATCCTTCGGGCAATTCCAACTTGTAGGATACTTCTCCCATATGCTCCAAAACTTTGTATGGTCCTACAAAACGTGGCGCTAACTTTCCCTTAACTCCAAAGCGCTTAACTTCTCGAAGTGGAGATACTCGAAGATAAACTCGGTCTCCGACTTCGTAAACTGTCTCCTTGTGTTTAGAATCTGCATAGCTCTTCTGCCTGGATTGGGCTACCTTGAGCCTATCATGAATCAACTTCACTTTGTGTTCAGACTACTTAATCAGATCCGGTCCAAACAACTGGCGGTCTCCAACTTCATCCCATGACAATGGGGTCCTGCACCTCCTTCCGTACAAGGCTTCGAAAGGGGCCACCTTCAAACTAGATTGATAACTGTTGTTGTAAGAGAACTCTGCATATGGCAAATTCCCGTCCCAACTAGATCCGTAATCTAGCGCACAAGCTCTCAGCATATCCTCCAAAATCTGATTGACTCTATCGGTCGGTCCATCTATCTGCGGATGGAAAGCTGTACTGAATTCTAGCCTAGTACTCAAAGTTTCATGCAACTGATTCCAGAACTTTGAGGTAAATTGGGTTCCTCTATCTGATAAAATGCTCCTTGGAACTCCATGCAAACATACGATTCTGGTCATGTATATCTTTGCCAACTTTGCACTGGTATAGGTAGTCTTCACTGGAATGAAATGAGCTACCTTTGTCAAACGATCGACTACAACCCATATCGAGTCATAGCCAGAGTGAGTTCTGGGCAATTCGGTGATAAAATCCATGCCTAACTTACCCCACTTCCATTCGGGTATCGGCAATGGCTGTAGCAATCCTGCTGGCTTCTGATGCTCTGCCTTCACTCTCTGACATACATCACAAACTGCTACATACTCCGCAATATCCTTCTTCATTCCGGTCCACCAGAAAATATCCTTCAAATCCAAATACATCTTGGTATTTCCTGGGTGAATCGAATATGGTGAATCATGGGCTCTTGTAGAATTAACTTCCTGATCTCCGAATCATTAGGCACATAAACGCGGTCTTCAAACCATAAGGTATCGTGCTCATCCTCACGAAATCCTTTAGCTTTTCCCTTGCTTATTTTCTCCTTGATAGAAGCAATCTCCTTGTCAGTCTTCTGGGCTTCTCTAATCTTATCCATCAAAGTAGACTAAATCTCCAATGCCGCTACATAGCCTCTCGGTACTATCTTCAAACATAGATCACGGAGATTTTCGGCTAACTCCCTGGGTAAATCTCCCGTCATTAGGGTGTTGACATGGCTTTTACGACTCAACGCGTCAGCTACTACGTTAGCCTTTCCGGGATGATAATGCAATCTCATGTCATAATCCTTGATGAGCTCCAACCATCTCCTTTGCCTGAGATTCAACTCCTTCTGCGTGAAAATATACTTCAAACTCTTGTTATCCGTGTATACCTCACAATGGTTTCCAATGAGAAAATGTCTCCAGGTCTTCAATGCATGCACTACGGCTGCTAACTCCAAATCATGTGTGGCATAATTTAACTCATGAGGCTTGAGCTGTCGTGAGGCATATGAAACAACTCTTCCTTCTTGCATAAGCACTGCTCCAAGTCCTCGACGTGAAGCGTCGCAATACACCTCATAATCCTTGGTCTGATCTAGCAAAATCAACACAGGTGATGTAACCAAACGTTTCTTCAAATCCTGGAAACTGGCCTCACATTCCTTAGTCTATATGAACTTGGTATCCTTCTTCAACAACTCCGTCATAGGCTTCGTAATCGTCGAGAAATTTTCAATAAATCTCCGGTAGTATCTTGCGAGTCTAAGAAAACTCCGGATCTCTCCGACTGTTGTTGGCGCTTCCCAATTTGTCACAGTGTCGACCTTAGTGGGATCTACTGCTATACCTTCTCCGGATATAACGTGTCCGAGAAATCCAACTTCTTTCAACCAAAACTCACATTTGCTAAACTTGGCATATAACTGATGTTCTCTCAGTTTACCAAGTACCAAACGCAAATGCTCCTTATGCTCCTCTTCATTTTTTGAGTAAACCAGGATATCATCGATGAGCACTACGATGAACTTATCCAGAAACTCCATAAACACCTTGTTCATCATGTTCATAAAATATGCAGGTGCGTTAGTCAGACCAAATGACATAACGGGTATACTTGTACAGCCCATACCTGGTGGTAAAAGCCGTCTTAGGTATATCCTGTTCTCGAATCTTCAGCTGATGGTATCCTAATCGCAGGTCGATCTTGGAAAATACCTTAGCTCCTTGCAATCGATCAAATAGATCATTGATCATCGGTAGTGGGTACTTGTTCTTGATGGTTACTTCATTCAATCCTCAATAATCAACAACCATCCTTAACGATCCATCCTTCTTTTCCACGACAAGTACTGGTGATCCCCAAGGCGAAGAACTTGGGCGAATATAACCTTTATCAAGTAACTCCTTAATCTACTTCTTAATCTCCACCAAATCCTTTGCGGGCATCCTATATGGTCTTTTAGATATTGACCCTGTGCCTGGCAAAAGCTCAATCAAAAACTCAATATCTCTATCCGGTGGCATGCCTGGCAACTCATCTGGAAATACATCAGGGAAATCCTTCACCACTGGTACTTCCTCCTGCACAACTCCTGTTAGACAATTTACGTGAGTCCTCTTCGGCACATGTCAGGATACATACTTGATCCTTCTTCCTTCTGGGGTGGTAAGCATAATCGACTTACTGGCGCAATCGATGTTTCCTCCATACATCGACAACCAATCCATACCCAGAATTACATCCAATCCTCGTGATTCCAAAATGATCAAATCCGAGGGAAACACATGCCTACCTATACTCAATGGCACTTGAAAACATCCCTTACTAGCCATATACTCCGCTCCTGGTGAGCTTACTAGCATAGGTGTTCTAAGAACTTTGGTGGGCAGGTTATACTTATCCACGAATTCCCTTGATATGTATGAATGCGATGCACCCGTATAAAAAATGAACGAGTGCAGTAGATGACTTAACCAAAAACTTATCGATTACTGCATCCGGCTGCTCTTCAACCTCCTCCACGTTAACGTGGTTCACCTGTCCCCTGTTGAAAGGGTTCGGCTTCTTCCCAGAGCTTCCATTGCCATTTCCATTCTGGGATTCAGGACATTCATTGGCATAATGTCCGGTCTTCTGGCACTTAAAGCAAGTGACTTGGCTCAGGTCTCTCTGGGCTGGGGTTCATCGGTTTGTATGGTTCTGGCCATCGCTTGCTCAATTCCCATTACCATTCTTGGTGCCATTGTGATTGTGCGAGCTACCTCCTCCATGGGTATGCTGAACATGTCCTCCCAACCTAGGGGTAAAACGTGGCTTCTGCTGAGCTCCTGAATTGTACTTCCCTTGTCCATACTTCCTCTTGCGGTTCTCAAACTGCTGCTGCTTTCCTTCAATCATGAGAGCATGATCTACTAACTCCTGGTAGTTGTTGAAGGTTGCTACCATCAACTGCATGCTCAGCTCATCATTCAGTCCTTCCAGAAACTTCTCCCACTTAGCTGCATCCGTAGCTATGTCATCTGGGGCATAACGTGCTAACTTACTAAAGTCCTCCACATACTGGCCAACTGTCCATCCTCCTTGGCGCAAATTGCGAAACTCACGCTTCTTCATGACCATAGCTCCTGCTGAAACATGGGCAGTATGGAAAACCTGCTGGAACTGGTCCCATGTGATAGTGTCGACAGGGAAAGTGGCTGTGAAATTCTCCCACCATGATGTTGCGGGTCCTTCAAGCTGATGTGTGGCAAACTTCACCTTTTCCGTATCTGTGCATCCTGCCGTGGTCAATTCCCTTGTTGTCTTGTGGAGCCAATCATCTGCTACTATCGGCTCGGTGCTACTTTAAAACACCGGCGATTCAGCCTAAGAAAACGGGCTAAGTGATCAACAGGTGGTGGTGGTGGTGGGTTGTTGTTGTTGTTGCTCCCCTGATTTTGATTCTGGACTAGCAACTGCATCAATGTGTTCTACTGCTGGATCAACTGGGTGAGCTCCGGTGGGAAGGTAAATCCGGGGTCACGTCTCGGAGGCATCTGAGGGTTGAGAAAAGATGAAATTTAAGAATAGAGAGGGGTCTAGAGAGAAAACACTACCCATATGCACATGAGGCAAAAGCAAACAATTCACTTCATTCAATCAATCAAACAAAGGGCATACAATCGATCTAACTATCGCAAAAGTGCTCGGACTACTATATTTACATGGTAGACTACTACTACTGATGGGGTGGTCTACTAGAAATATTCTTCGGTTGCAGACTCCATGATTTCTGCTCCAGCTTCATCAACATAGTCATCATCGCTATCATCTGGATCCGAGTTGGCGTCGTCGATGATGATGTAGTCTTCCGGGCGAATCTCCTTGGGTTCTTCGTCTTCTTCTACTGGTGTAGGGCCTCCCATAAATATTCCGATCTTCATTGTTAGGTCGGCATTCTTATCCACTAATACTTCGATTTCCTCTTCATAATCTTCACATGTAGCCTTCAGTTCTTCCTCCAGTTCCTTGATTTTTGTCGTCATGTGTAGCCTATCATGTTGGCGCACATCTGGTTCTCTTGACATCGAATGTGCTGGTTTAACTCCTGGATAAAAGCTGCAATTGATCTATCCTTCCTGGTGCTGATCATCTCCCATTGCTCATCTCAGCGCCCACAAATCTGGTAGATAGTATCCTTGAGATCATTGCGGTAAACTTCTCAAATGCGTCCCATGGCGATGTGAGCTGTCATGCTCTTTCCTAGACTCCAGGCTATGGGCTCAGTGACTGGCATGAACGTCCTTCCTGGAACTTGAACTTGAATCATCCAGCGCTCCTCTTCAGGTAAAGTGGCGTTGTAGGTTCCGGTGAAGCTTGGCACTCCTATGTTTAGGTATCTAGTGACTTCCTTCAACTAACGTCCAAAGGGTGTATCTTCATCCGGTTGCGTGAACTTGTTCCTTTCATCCGCCATCCTAAAAGAGTAGAAAAGATGAGAAGTCAGAATGAGAAGAGAGTGAGTAGTGATCTAGGTCTTTTAGCTTAGTGGTCGTGTCCTACAGTCAGCGTGTGCTCTGATACCATCTTGTAGCGACCAGACCTCAAACGGTCCAATCTCTGTGCTCAGGTGTCATCCCTGGATCAGTAATGCTGACACCACACAGTACTTGAAGGATTTATAACAGAGTAGCAATCACACACTTATTACATCGAGTGTCTCAAAAGAGAACTTATTACAATAAATATGGCTTAAGGCCATCTAATAACGATAACAGCGGAAGGCTTGGAAGATAAGTGAGTCCATCAACTCCAATGGCATCACTGAGTATAGAACCATGACCTAAAGGCACCTTAATCATTGTCTGAAAAGTCTGCAACATGAACGTTGCAGCCCGAAACAGGTCAGCACATGGAATATGCTGGCAATGTAACACATAGAGAGCAATGAAAGATATATACTATACTATATGCATATTTGGCTGGTGGAAAGCTCTATGGTTACAGTTTTGCGTAAAGCCAATTTTTCCCTACTGCAAAGGAATAGATTTTATTTAACTATCATGGTAGTTGTTAAACATTGAGAATGGTTGACAGCATTCTCAATCCCAATTAAGCATCATCATTAAACAAAAACACAACAAAATTAATTAGAGTAACAATGATGAGATTCACATGATAATCCAGGTACTAGATACTCAAGATGTCCATAACCGGGGACACGACTAACCATGATTAGTTTATACACTCTGCAGAGGTTTGCACACTTTTCCCCACAAGACTCGATCTCCTCCGTTGGATTTCTCGCACTGCATGGTGTTTGAGAAACGGATGACCGAGACATAGTCTTTCAGAAGCGCTAGCACCTTACGATCGGGTAGACCGTTACACCTACTTTCCCCTACATCAGCTAGTCTACCACTGTAAGAGTTCGCACGACTTAATCAACTATGCTAGAGCCCATAGTAGCTTGTGGCTGCACACGGAAGTTTCTAGCATGAATAATCTCATGATCCCTTTGAGCCTGGGTGGCGGTCCAAAAGAAAAACAAGCAATCGCTAGAATACCCAGGTGCCTCAATCCATCCAGATGTGTATTTTTGTTTCCACCTTAGATAAACCATTAATTTAACAATCTCACATCTGTCATGGATACACTCACCCGATCCACGTCTACTAGCATAGCATGACATAATAAGCAAACGTAGAAGTAACTCCCAAAGGTTTGATCATAAAAAGGTGGTAGGTACTACCTCAACTACTTCCCAGAACCCACAATTTAATTAGATCCTAATCATGCAATGTGTGAGGATTGATCTAATGCAATAAAAACTGGGTAGTAGGAGGTATGATCAAAGTGTCACTTGCCTTGCTGATGATCCGTAAAACCTAGCGATTTGAAGTAGCAAGCGGCGCACTCCGGGTACTCTATCGCAAACAAACAGGCATACAATAAGTACACAATTAATGCACAGGTAAAACTCAAATAAGAGATCTAACCAGAAAGTTCAACTTAAGAACTCCGGTTGGCAAAAAGAATCAAATCGAACGAAGCAACGAAAGACAAACGGCAAAAGAAACAAGCTTCGTTTACTATTCTGGATTTAGCGTAATTTTTACAGTGGCAAAAACTTGTTTGAGTTGGTTAAACGGAAATAGGGTTTCGAGACGAAACTCCAGGTGCTTGAATCGACTGATTCCGACAAACGAGTGAAAAGTTATACTAGAACAAAAATCGGATCAGAAATCGCGATCAGAAAAATCGCGGATTTAATCCGAGAAAAAGAAAAAACGACGAATAGATTAACGAACGAACGCTCGTTATCTGGATCTAACCGATGAACGCGTTCGTTAAAACGAACGAACGAGCGAACGCTCGCTAAAATAAATAAACTGGAAAAACCGATCTATTAAAAAAACGAAACTAAAAAACTGAACAAGAAAACCGACGGAAAACCGAACAATTTCTCGAGAAAAACCGGCGGCGGGCGGGGTCAACCTCCGGCGATGTCGGCGGCGGCGGCGGGCGGCGAGGGGCGGCGGCGGTGCGGCAGCGGGGCGGTGCGGCGGCGGGGTGGTGCGACGCGCGAGGCGGCGGCGCGATGCGGCGGCGGCGGCGGCAGAGGCGGCGGGGCGCTAGGGTTTGGCGTCGGCTAGGCTCCTCCCCGGCATATAAGGCCGGCCGGGCCAGGTGTCCGGGTCGGACACGGCCCGTTAGGTCGGATCGCGTTTTTTTAAATAGTTATGCTCAGAAAAAAACCAAAAGAAATACTAAACGGACTCGAAAAATCCCAAAATAAATTTTCCCTGGCTTCTAAAATCAAGTCGCACAGGATTAACATTTATTTGGGGCCCAAATGCAAGTTTGAAAAACGCGCATTTTTCCTAAATTCAAATAAAATAGCAAATAAAACCAAAATAAAATCTTATTTGATTTTATTATTAAATCCTCAATATTTCTTTATTTTGGGAAAGTCATTTTATTCCCTATCTCATATTCTTGTAATAGAAATAATTGAAGATAAAATAAGTAAAATCAAAAGATCCTATTTTCAAAATTTGAGAAAACTCAAATATGAAAATAACGAAATCCCTAACTCTCTCCGAGGGTCCTTGAGTTGCGTAGAATTTTCTAGGATCAACCAAAATGCAATAAAATATGATATGCAATGATGATCTATTGTATAGCATTCCAAATTGAAAATTTGGGATGTTACAACCTTCAACAAGGACCGGCCGTAGTAACACTCGATTCAACTTAAAGCTGGAGAAACAGACACCCACTAGCCACCTGAGTGCGAAGCACGTCGGTAGAACCAGTCTCATGAACGCGGTCATGTAATGTCGGTTTGGGCCACTTCATCCAACAATACCGCCGAATCAAAGTATGACATGCTGGTAAGTAGTATGACTATTATCGCCCACAACTCTTTGTGTTCTACTCGTGCATATAACATCTATGCATAAACCTGGCTCTGATACTACTTTTGGGGAACACAGTATTTTAAAAAAATCCTATGATCACGCAAGATCTATCTAGGAGATGCATAGCAACAAGCGGGGGAGAGCATGTCTACGCACCATCGTAGACCGAAAGCGGAAGCGTTTAGTAACGCGGTTGATGTAGTCGAATGTCTTCACGATCCAACCAATCCAAGGACCGAACGAATGGCACCTCCGTGATCAGCACACATTCAGCTTAGTGACATCCCTCGTACTCTTGATCCAGCTGAGGCCGAGGGTGAGTTCCGTCAGCACGACGGCGTGTTGACGGTGATGATGAAGTTACCGACGTAGGGCTTCGCCTAAGCACTACAACGGTATGACCGAGGTGTATATCTGTAGAGGGGGGGCACCGCACACGGCTAAAAGATCAACTTGTGTGACTATGGGGTGCCCCATCCCCCGTATATAAAGGAGGGGAGGAGGAGGAGGGCCGGCCACAAGGGGCGCGCCCAAGGGGGGGAGTCCTACTCCAAGTAGGATTCTGCCCCCCATTTCCTACTTCCACAAGGAGAAGGGGGAAGGAGAAGGGGGAGAGAAGGAAAGGGGCACCGGCACCCCCAACCCTAACGAAATTCGGATTGGGGTTGGGGGGCGTGCGCCTCCACCTGGCCTCCCCTCCTCTCTGCCACTAGTGCCCTTGAAGGCCCATTAACCCCCCCGAGGGTTCCGAAACCCCCCGATACTCCGGAAAATTCCCGAACCTATCCGAAACCTTTCCGGTGTCCAAACATAACCTTCCAATATATCAATCTTTATGTCTCGACCATTTTGAGGCTCCTCGTCATGTCCGTGAACTCATCCGGGACTCCAAACAAACTTTGGTTCGTCAAAACAAGAAACTCATAATACAAATCATCATCGAACGTTAAGCGTGCAGACCCTACAGGTTTGAGAACTATGTAGACATGACCGAGATAAATCTCCGGTCAATAACCAATAGCAGAACCTGGATGCTCATATTGGCTCCTACATATTCTACGAAGATCTTTATCGGTCAAACCGCATAACAACATACGTTGTTCCCTTTGTCATCGGTATGTTACTTACCCGAGATTCGATCGTCGGTATCATCATACCTAGTTCAATCTCGTCACCGGCAAGTCTCTTTACTCGTTCCATAATGCATGATCCCGTGACTAACTCATTAGTCACATTGGTTGCAAGGTTCATAGTGATGTGCATTACCGAGAGGGCCTAGAGATACCTCTCGGATACACAGAGTGACAAATCCTAATCTCGATGTATGCCAACTCAACAAACACCATCGGAGACACCTGTAGAGCATCTTTATAATCACCCAGTTATGTTGTGTCGTTTGATAGTACACAAGTCTCCCTGTACAAAAAGAGGGGTACACTTTTTGTACCCCTATAACTGTGCACGGGTAGTCTGAGCCACGGGCACTGAGGGAGTCCTGGATTAGGGGGTGTTTGGATAGCCGAACTATACCTTCAAGACGGACTCCTGGACTATGAAGATTCAAGATTGAGGACTCCGTCCCGTGTCCGGAAGGGACTTTCCTTGGCGTGGAAGGCAAGCTTGGTGAGGGAGTCCTGGATTAGGGGGTGTTCGGGTAGCCGGACTATACCTTCAGCCGGACTCCTGGACTATGAAGATACAAGATTGAAGACTTCGTCCCGTGTCCGGATGGGACTTTCCTTGGCGTGGAAGGCAAGCTTGGGGATGCGATATTCAAGATCTCCTACGATTGTAACCGACTCTGTGTAACGCTAACCCTATCCGGTGTCTATATAAACTGGAGGGTTGTAGTCCGTAGGACAGGATCAACTCCATACATATCAATCATACCATAGGCTAGCTTCTAGGGTTTAGCCTCCTTGATCTCGCGGTAGATCTACTCTTGTACTACCCATATCATCAATATTAATCAAGCAGGAGTAGGGTATTACCTCCATCGAGAGGGCCCGAACCTGGGTAAAACAAAGTGTCCCTTGTCTCCTGTTACCATCCGGCCTAGACGCACAGTTCGGGACCCCCTACCCGAGATCTGCCGGTTTTGACACCGACATTGGTGCTTTCATTGAGAGTTCCTCTGTGTCGTCGCCTTTAGGCCCGATGGCTCCTTCGATCTTCGACAACGATGCGGTCCAGGGTGAGACTTTTCTCCCCGGACAGATCTTTGTCTTCGGCGGCTTCGCACTACGGGCCAATTCGCTTGGCCACCTTGAGCAGATCGAAAGCTACGCCCCTGGCCATCAGGTCAGGTTTGGAAGCCTAAACTACACGGCTGACATCCGTGGGGACTTGATCTTTGACGGATTCGAGCCACAGCCAAGCGTGCCGCACTGCCTCGATGGGCATGATATAGCTCTGCCGCCGAACAGCGCCTTGGAGGCCGCACACGCATCAGTTTCAACCATTGATTCGGAACCTGCTGCGTCGATCGAGGATCAGCGGTTGGACGCTGCCTCAGGGGCTGCGATCTCAGAGGCGATCGAGCCGAACTCCAGTCCCGCACTCCGCATAGCCCGTGACTCCGAGGAGCCGGATTCCTCTCTGAACTCCGAGCCCCCCGCGCCCCTGCCAATCGAATCCGATTGGGCGCCGGTAATGGAGTTCACCGCCGTGGACATCTTTCAGCATTCGCCTTTTGGTGACATCCTGAATTCTCTTAAGTCTCTTTGTTTATCAGGAGAGCCCTCGCCGAACTATGGTCAGCAAGGGTGGGATACGGACGGTGAGCAAATTCAAAACCCACCCACCACCCACTTTGTAGCCACTGTCGACGATTTAACCGACATACTTGACTTCGGCTCCGAAGACATCGACGGCATGGACGACGATATAGGAGACGAACAGGAACCAGCACCTGTGGGGCGCTGGAACGCCACCTCGTCATATGACATATACATGGTGGATACTCCAAAAGACGAAGATGGCGATGGAACAGCGGGGGATGACGCCCCCAAGAAACAGCCGAAGCGCCGGCGGCGCCGCTCTAAATCCCGCCAAAGCAAAAACGGTGATTCCGGCACAGGAGATAATACTACCCCGGATAGCGCCGAAGGACACCCACCTCAGCAAAATTCGGCACAGGAAGATGGAGAAGCCAGCCCTCATGAGAGAGCGGCAGACCGAGAGGTCGAGGATGATAACTATACGCCTCCCTCCGAAGACGAGGCAAGCCTCGATGACGACGAATTCGTCATACCATCAGATCCCGCCGAACAAGAGCGTTTTAAATGCAGGCTTTTAGCCACGGCAAGCAGCCTCAAGAAAAAGCAGCAACAGCTTAGAGCTGCCCAAGAATTGCTAGCTGACAGATGGACTGTAGACCTTGCGGCCGAAGAGTATGAACTCGAACGCCCCTCCAAGAGTTACCCGAAGCGCAGTCCGCTACCCCGATCAGAAGAGGAAGCACCTACATCACCAGCGCATGACATGGCAGACCAGCCACCTCGCGGCCGCGACAGAGAGGCCTCTCAGCCTTCCACCCAAGCCATGCCCCGACGCCGCACCACTAAGGCACGGGAAAATGCGCCCGACCTGTGAGATATACTGGAGGATAAGGCAAGACAGACAAGATCGATCTACGGATCGCGCAGGCGCCCTGCGGCATGTGACAATGATCTTCACGCCGGATACAACAAATTCGGCAGGGCCAAACAGAACAGACATAGCTCTTCCGAGCTGCGTCGTGATATAGCCCAGTATAGAGCCGCCGCACACCCGCTATTCTTCACGAATGAAGTAATGGATCATAAAATCCCAGAGGGCTTCAAACCCGTAAACATCGAATCATACGATGGCACCACAGACCCAGCGGTATGGATTGAGGATGATCTCCTTCACATCCACATGGCACGCGGCGATGATCTACACGCCATCAAGTACCTCCCGCTCAAACTTAAAGGACCGACCCGGCATTGGCTCAACAGCTTGCCAGCAGACTCAATCGGTTCTTGGGAGGACCTGGAAGCCGCATTCCTCGACAACTTCCAGGGCACTTACGTGCGACCACCGGATGCCGACAACTTAAGCCACATAATTCAGCAGCCAGAAGAATCAGCCAGACAATTCTAGACACGGTTCCTAACAAAGAAAAACCAGATAGTCGACTGTCCGGACACAGAGGCCCTAGCAGCCTTCAAGCATAACATCCGCGATGAGTGGCTTGCCCGGCACCTGGGACAGGAAAAGCCGAAATCCATGGCAGCCCTCACGACACTCATGACCCGCTTTTGCGCGGGAGAAGACAGCTAGCTAGCTCGCAGTAACAACTTATCAAAGAACCCTGGTAATTCGGATACCAAGGAAAAAAGTGGCAGGACACGTCGGAACAACCAAAAACACCGCGTTAACAACGACAGCAATGAAGACACGACAGTCAATGCCGGATTCAGAGGCTATAAATCCGGTCAGCGGAAAAAGGCATTCAAAAAGAATAGTCAGGGCCCGTCCAGTTTGGACCGAATACTCGATCGCCTGTGCGAGATACATGGCACCCCCGAAAAGCCAGCCAATCACACCAACAGGGATTGTTGGGTGTTCAAGCAGGCAGGAAAGTTAAGAGCCGAAAACAGAGACAAGGGGCTGCACAGCGACGACGAGGGGCCCAAGCCGCCGAACAATAATGGACAGAAGGGCTTTCCCCCACAAGTGCGGACGGTGAACATGATATACGCAACCCACATTCCCAAGCGGGAGCGGAAGCATGCGCTACGGGACGTATACGCGATGGAGCCAGTCGCCCCAAAGTTCAACCCATGGTCCTCCTGCCCGATCACTTTTGATCGAAGGGACCATCCCACTAGCATTCGTCACGGCGGCTTCGCCGCATTGGTTCTTGACCCAATCATTGACGGATTTCACCTCACAAGAGTCCTCATGGACGGCGGCAGTAGCCTGAACCTGCTTTATCAGGATACAGTGCGGAAAATGGGCATAGATCCCTGAAGGATCAAACCCACAAGAACGACCTTTAAAGGTGTCATACCGGGTGTAGAAGCCAACTGTACAGGCTCAGTAACACTTGACGTGGTCTTCGGATCCCCGGATAATTTCCGAAGCGAAGAATTAATCTTCGATATAGTCCCGTTTCGCAGTGACTATCACGCCCTGCTCGGACGAACCGCATTCAAAAAATTCAATGCGGTGCCGCACTATGCATATCTCAAACTCAAGATGCCAGGCCCTCGAGGAGTAATCACGGTCAACGGAAACACCGAACGCTCCCTCCGTACGGAGGATCATACGGCGGCTCTCCCAGCGGAGGTACAAAGTAGCCTTCTTAGGCAATTCTCCAGTCCGGCCATAAAAAAGCCAGACACTGCCAAGCGCGCCCGGAGTAACCTACAGCAGGACTGCTTGGCACACTCTGAGCAAGCGTAGCAATGTGGCCCCAACCCCAGCTTTCGCGACCTAGCGAAACCAGTACCTCGCATACATAACTACGCCCTCGAAATACCATGGGCATAGGGGAAGGGGCACAATAATGGCACGCCCAAAATACGGTTTAAAACGTACCAGGGGCTGGCGGATTTTTTTTTAATTTTTTCTTGCTTTTAGGACTCCATACTTCGGACGACCTATTCGGCAATTCGACTGCCGCACAAACAATGCAAGATCCAGGGAGGCAGACAAGCCATGCCGCATTATGGAACTCCCAGGTGGTCTCTGTTACAAGCAGTATACCTGCTTTAAATATAATTCCGCGGCCTGCCCCTGGTCAGGACATACCGAATAGTCCAATATCTTTTGCTTACCGCACTATTTGTATCGTTCGGCTTTGATAAATAGCTTCTCCATAAACAATGCTTAGCTTTTTGTCTATTTTTTGCATTACTCTTTTCATATATATGTTCATTGATGACATGTTGCACCCGTACACTATGGTACGACTAGTATGACAGGGGCTTCAGTACCCTTTAAATATGGTGTGAGAAGTCCGTACACTTTCACGAGTGCGGCACCCCAAACTTATAGCACTATATGCATCGGCTCCGAATCATGATTTGGGTCAATAGTTGGGTTTGCCCGGCTCCTATGTTTTGGTGCCTTACGTTCCGCTATATCGACTAAGGTAGCACTAGGAGAACCACTGCGATTGTGCCCCGGTTGAGCTGGGTTAAGCACCTCAGTGGAGAAAGCTAAAACTGACTGTCATGATGAGGCGAGAGACCGATCGCTGTTCGAGAGGTTTTTCGAGTCCCTAAAGGCTTATGCCGCTTCGAGCGAGGAGCTGGATAACCCCAACCAAGGCGTGGATAGCGCCCCGAACTCGGTCTTTCGAACTAGGGGTTTCACCAAAATTTAAAATTATAAAGTTCTATGGCTAAGTGAGAGTGTTCAAGCATTATAGTCCGATTGCCTGGTTCGTCGTGCTGAGCGCCTCCCTCGAAGGACCCAACCATGGGAAAAAGAGTGCCCATGTTTATCACCGAACACCCCAGCACTAGTGGCATGGGCGCAGAAGCCGACGACTGGCCATCTCTCAATTTTTGATAAACGGCCGCACAGAAAATAATATTTTAAATTCAATAAGCATTGCTTAGCGCATACGAACAAGTTTTCAGTGCATAGGATAAATACGAGCGAGTTCATTCAAAAATTACATCCTTGGTGCATTCATCCGCCACAAGACAGGCACCCACAAGAACATCCTTATAGTAGTTCTCCGGCTTGCGATGCTCCTTCCCCGGCGGCGGCCCGTCCCTCACAAGCCTCTCACCGTCCAGCTTACCCCAGTGCACCTTTACACGGGCAAGGGCCCTACAGGCACCTTCGATGCAGACGGAGCGCTTGATGACCTCGAGCCTTGGATAGGCCTCCACCAGCTGCCGCACCAGCCCGAAGTAGCTCCCAGGCAGGGCCTCTTCGGGCCACAGCCGAACTATGAAGCCCTTCATGGCCTGTTCGGCCACCTTGTGGAGTTCGACCAGCTGTTTCAGCTGGTCGCTCAAGGGCACAGGGTGTCCGGCCTCAGCATACTGAGACCAGAACACCTTCTCCGTCGAGCTTCCCTCTTCAGCTCGGTAGAATGCGGCGGCATCGGATACGCTGCAGGGAAGATCTGCGAAGGCCCCTGGAGAACTCCGGATTCGGGTAAGTAACAAGTAGTTTACTTTTATGTTTCTGCTTTGCATAAAGAATGCCTTACCCGCTGCTATCTTCTTCATATACTCCAACTCTTGGAGGGCGTTTTGGGCTTCGGCCTTGGCAGACTTGGCAGTCTTAAGGGCCGTCGCGAGCTCGGACGCTTGGGTCTTTGACTCAAGCTCCAAACTCTCATGTTTTTTCATGAGAGCCTGAAGCTCTTTCTGCACCTCGCCGACCTGAGCCCCAAGTTTCTCTCGCTCGGTCCGCTCCGCGGCCATTTTCCTTTCGGCCTCGGATAGCGCCTGCTTGAGGGTCGCCACCTCAGACATGGCCCCTACAATAAGCAGTACAATCCTGTTATTTTTTGCAATCACGCCTCTCTATAGGCACTTTTTTATAAGGTATTTCTTACCTTCTTTCTCCTCGAGCTGCTGCTTGGCAAGGCCGAGCTCTTTCTCGGACCGCTCGAGTCCCTGTTTCAGGGCATCCACCTCCGCAGTCAGTGCGGCGGTGGCTAGCAGCGAAGCCTGCATACGCATATTGACTCTTTATCGTTAGACTCCTGCAAAATTTAATAGATCCTCTATTCGGCTTTTCTTTCCGAACGCCAAACAGAGCATCAGGGGCTACTGTCTATGCGGTAATATTTTTACATATTTTTACTTACCTCGAAGCCTGTTAGGAGGCTAGCGCAAGCTTCACTTAGCCTGCTCTTGGCGGACTGAACCTTCTGGATCACCGTACTCATAATAGTACGCTGCTCCTCGTCGATGGAGGCGCCTTCAAGCACCTCCAGCAGATTGTCCGGCGCCTCCGGTTGGACGGAGGTTGACGGCTCAGAAGGCTTGCTCCTCTTGGAAGGAGTTCGCCTGCCGCGGTATGGAATTGTTGAAGATTCCGGCACGGTGTCTGGCTTAAAGCCGGACTTGGAGCCCTGGGGGGTCTTGTCCCCTTCATTCCTGGGGTCCGGGAGGTCGCCTTCCGGCTCCTCCAGGACCACCTCCTCCTGCCCCGGAGCTCGTTGCGACGCCACTTCGGCGTCATCCGTAGTGCGGGGGGAGACAGCAGGCGGAACGGAGTTCACATCCGATGAATCCAGGGAGCCGCTCGACGACTCGTTGAGTTCGGCCCGGGACGGGCTGCATGATTATATTCGACATTAGGGGAAGCTGTGCAACAAAAGGAATATCATGAGTTACTCTGGTATCTGAACACTTACGATTTCGCCGGACGCCTGGCCCTGTCCGGCCACTCCTCTTCGCCCTCGTCGGCGTCGGGGGCGTAGTCCGGCGGAGGGGTTTTCCTCTTCTTGGACCCATCGGCCCCCCCACTGGGGCGGCCTTCCTTTTCTTTCCTCCCCTCGCTGGAGGGGGAGAGGTTTCTTCTCCCTCCTCGTTTTCACGGGAAGAGGGCATCTCGGACTCGTCGGATGACGAGTCCGACAGCACCACATTACGAGTACTCTTTCGAGTCCCCGTGGTCTTCTTCTTCTTGGCGTTCTTTTCCGGCACCACATAAGGCGCCGGAGCCTGCAGCTTCACTAGTAGAGCTGGGGCTGGGTCTTCGGGCAACGGAGCCGGACAGTTAATTGGTTCGGCTATTGCGCGCCAAGCCTGTCAAAGGTAAGGGAGTTTAGGTCCCGCATAGAGTCAAACTATGAAAAAAGCTTAACATCCTGTAAAAGGTGTAGATGGCATACCTTGCTAGCGTGACGCTGCGAGCTGTATCCGTGGTCCTCGGAGGCGGATGCGGGAGCCTCGGCGCCCTTGAATAGCATCTTCCAGGCATCCTCGTATGTTGTGTCAAAGAGCCTGCTGAGGGTTTGATGCTGCGCCGGGTCGAACTCCCATAGATTGAAATCCCGTTGTTGGCACGGGAGGATCCGGCGGACAAGCATAACTTGGATTATATTAACTAGCCGGACTGGCTTGTTCACCAGGGACTGGATGCATGTTTGCAATACGGTCACTTCTTTTTCGTCACCCCACGACAGGCCCGTCTCTTTCCAGGACACAAGCTGCGTGGGGGGTCCGGATCGGAACTCAGGGGCCGTGGTCCATTCCGGATCGCGTGGCTCGGTGATGTAAAACCACCCGGATTGCCATCCCTTTAGGGTCTCCACGAAAGAGCCCTCGAACCATAGGGTGTTGGCCATCTTGCCCGCCATGGTGCCTCCGCACTCCGCCTGGCTGCCGCTCACCACCTTGGGCTTGACATTGAAAGTCTTGAGCCAGAGGCCGAAATGGGGGCGGACGCGGAGAAAAGCCTCGCACACGACGATAAACGCTGAGATGTTGAGGATGAAGTTCGGAGCCAGATCGTGGAAATCTAGGCCGTAGTAGAACATGGGCCCCCGGACAAATGGGTGGAGTGGAAAACCCAGTCCGTGGAGGAAGTGGAGGAGAAATACCACCCTCTCATGGGGCCTTGGGGTGGGGATAAGTTGCCCCTCCTCGGGAAGCCAGTATGCGATGTCCTTGGACAGATACCCGGCCTTCCTTAGCTTCTTGATTTTGCCCTCCGTAACAGAGGAGACCATCCATTTGCCTCCCGCTCCGGACATTGTTGGAGAAGGTTGAGGTGGGAAGTGCGGGCTTGGGCGCTGGAGCTCGGGTGCGCGAGAGATGGGTAGGCAAGGGAGGAAGAAGGCATAGGTAAAAAGGGTGGATCCTTATCCCCTTATATAGGCGGATGCGGTTATGCGTCCCCACCTGCCTAATAAAACTCGCTTGCCTCCCGAGCGCCGTGATAAATGGCGCGGTTGGGTTACCCACATCCGTATTGATGAGAATCCCGTAAAAAGGGTACGCGATCTCTGCTTTGACAAGACGTGCCAAGGAAACCGCCTCGCAAAACATGCTGAGGTGGAAAAGTAAAGACGATTTGAGTAAAGGGCTTGGCTGTAGTGTGATGGCACTGCAGAATACGTCAGCAGATTTGATTTGTGTTAATATTATTCTCTCTATGGCAATATGTGGAAACTTATTTTGCAGAGCCGGACACTACTCTTGGTGTTTACAATATTCTATGAAGGACTGGGAGGAGGAACCCGCCTTGCAATGCCGAAGACAATTTGCACGCCGGACTCGTCGTCATTGAAGCCTGGTTCAGGGGCTACTGAGGGAGTCCTGGATTAGGGGGTGTTCGGGTAGCCGGACTATACCTTCAGCCGGACTCCTGGACTATGAAGATACAAGATTGAAGACTTCGTCCCGTGTCCGGATGGGACTTTCCTTGGCGTGGAAGGCAAGCTTGGCGATGCGATATTCAGGATCTCCTACCATTGTAACCGACTCTGTGTAACCCTAACCCTATCCGGTGTCTATATAAACCAGAGGGTTGTAGTCCGTAGGACAGGATCAACTCCATACACATCAATCATACCATAGGCTAGCTTCTAGGGTTTAGCCTCCTTGATCTCGTGGTAGATCTACTCTTGTACTACCCATATCATCAATATTAATCAAGCAGGAGTAGGGTATTACCTCCATCGAGAGGGCCCGAACCTGGGTAAAACAAAGTGTCCCCTGTCTCCTGTTACCATCCGGCGTAGATGCACAGTTCGGGACCCCCTACCCGAGATCTGCCGGTTTTGACACCGACACTTGGCGATACGGATGTTCAGATCTCCTACCATGGTAACCGACTCTATGTAACCCAAACCCTATCCGGTGTCTATATAAACCGGAGGGTTTTAGTCCGTAGGACAACATACACATCAACGACCATACCATAGGCTAGCTTCTAGGGTTTAGCCTCTCTGATCTCGTGGTAGGTCAACTCTTGTAATACCCATACCATCAATATTAATCAAGCAGGACGTAGGGTTTTACCTCCATCGAGAGGGCCCGAACCTGGGTAAAACTTCGTGTCCCTTGACTCCTGTTACCATCCAGCCTAGACGCACAGTTCGGGACCCCCTACCCGAGATCCGTCGGTTTTGACACCGACATTGGTGCTTTCATTGAGAGTTCCTCTGTGCCGTCGCCGTCAGGCCCGATGGCTCCTACGATCATCAATGGCGATGCACTCCAGGGTGAGACCTTTCTCCCCGGACAGATCTTCGTCTTTGGCGGCTTCATACTGCTGGCCGATTCACTTGGCCATCTAGAGCAGATCGAAAGCTACGCCCCTGGCCGTCAGGTCAGATTCGGAAGTTTAAACTATGCGGCAGACATCCGCGGGGACTTGATCTTCGGCGGATTCGAACCACTGCCGAGCGCGCCGCACTGTCACGATGTGCATGATCTAGCTCTGCCGCCGAGCAGTGCCCTAGAGGCCGCACCCGCGTCGGCTCTGACCCCTAGTTCAGAGCCGTCCGTGCCGATTGAGGACGGGCGGTTGGACACCGCCTCGGGGGACGAGACCCCAACGGCGGTTGAGACGAACACCAGCCCCATACCCTGCAAGACTCGTGACTCCATGGAGCCGGATTCTTCTCCAGACTCCGAACTCTCCGCGCCCCTGTCGAGCGAATCCAATCGGACGCCGATCATGGAGTTCACGGCCGCGGACGTCTTTCAGCACTCGCCTTTTGGCAATATCCTGAAGTCACCGAAGTCTCTCTCTTTATCAGGAGAGCCCTGGCCGGATTAGGGTCAGCAAGGTTGGGATTCGAACGATGAAGAAATTCAAAGCCCACCCACCACCCACTTTGTAGCCACTGTCGACAACTTAACCGACATGCTCGACTTTGACTCCAAAGACATCGACGGTATGGATGCCGATGAAGGAGATGATGAAGAACCAGCACCTAATAGGCCCTGGAAAGCCACCTCGTCATATGACATATACATGGTGGACACCCCAAAAGAGGGAGAGGCCCATGGAACAGCGGAGGATGACCCCTCTAAGAAACAGCAAAAGCGCCGGCGTCAGCAACGCCGCTCAAAATCCCGCCAACACAAAAACGGCGATTCCAGCACGGGAGATAATAATACCCCGGAAAGCGTCGAAGAACACCCCCCCGAGCAAGATTTAGCACAGGAGGATGGAGAAACCAGCCCTCATGAAAGAGGGGCCGACAGAGAGGTCGAGGACGATAATTGTATGCCTCCCTCTGAAGACGAGGCAAGCCTCGACGACGACGAATCCGCCGTGCCAGAGGATCCCGTCGAACAAGAGCGTTTTCAACGCAGGCTTATGGCCACGGTAAGAAGCCTCAAGAAAAAACAGCAACAACTTAAAGCTGATCAAGATCGGCTAGTCGATAGATGGACTGAAGTCCTTGCGGCCGAAGAGCATAAACCCGAACGCCCCTCCAAGTGCTACCCGAAGTGCAGGTTACTACCCCGATTAGAGGAGGAAGCACTCGACACGGCCGACAGGCCACCTCGTGGCCGTGATAGAGAGGCCTCATGGCCCTCCACCCATGCCGCACCCCGTACCAAGGCACGGGTGTCAAAACCGGCGGATCTCGGGTAGGGTGTCCCGAACTATGCGTCTAGGATCGATGGTAATAGGAGGCAGGGGACACGATGTTTTACCCAGGTTTGGGCCCTCTTGATGGAGGTAAAACCCTACGTCCTGCTTGATTAATATTGATGATATGGGTAGTACAAGAGTTGGTCTACCACGAGATCGTAGAGGCCAAACCCTAGAAGCTAGCCTATGGTACGATTGTATGTCTATAATCTATCGACTAGCCTGGCCTCGGTTTATATAATGCACCAGAAGCCTAGGATAACAAGAGTCCTAGCCAAATACGCCGGTGGGGAGGAGTCCTTGTCTTGATCGCCAAGTCTTGTGGAATATTCCTTGTATGCGGCAGCTGTCCGAACTGGCCCATGAGTATACGGCCATGGGGGTCCTCGGCCCAATCTAATTGATCGGAGATGACGTGGTGAGTACCCCCTAGTCCAGGACAATGTCAGTAGCCCCCTGAACCGGTCTTCAAGTTAGGGATGCTCCTCGATTCTTCCGAACTATTCTTCATCTTCGGTTGACGGTCTTGAAAACTGGTTCAACAAATCTTCTCATCTTCGATCTTGAGGATCGCCGAAATGCATTCGGCGAGTTTACACGTCGGGTATCCGAGGAGCCCCTTTAAATTTCTGGCCTTTATCAATGCCTTGTTATTTTTATGCCACACCTCGGGTTTGAAATTGTTCCCGGGCGGCATCATCCTCTTGCATCCGAGCTCCAACGCTGGACTGCATTCGAGGTATCTTTTGCAGCCGAGCACCAACGCCAGACCGCTTCCCAGCTCTAACACCGGAATGTATCCGAGCTCCAACACCGGACTATGTATCCGAGCTCCAACGCCAGACTATATCCGAGCTCCAATGCCGGACTATATCCGAGGTGTCATATCACCTTGGTTCAAAAATGTTGAAGGAGTTTAGCTGAGCTTAATGCCGGAAATGCCCTCTATGGAGCCAGCCACTAGCGCCTGAGCTTTATGCCGGACTGCTTCCGAGGTGGTGCACCACCCCGACTGTGGACCGATTTTTTGTCAATATTTTTTATTATTGCAATTTATTCTCTACCGAGATATATGGCCAGTAGCCCTCAAGGTGTGTATCGGTCTAAAACCCGAGATGCACCTGAAGGATGACGTAAGACCGCTGATCCCAGTAGCCACTGAGACTCGGGTTGATTTGCAAAATCGGCCTGAGGATCAAGTCCTAGCTCGGCAGAATACTTCGGGATACAAAAAGCGGCGTGCTTAGTCCTCGAGACTCAGGTTGGGTGCGGCCGACCAACTTGAGGATAAAAATCTCCTCAGAAACTATATTGCACATAAAATTTTCTGCATTGGACAAGCAATGCAGTAGCCCCCGAGACACTGGTCGGGTGGCAACACCAGATCAGGTGATCGATGTGCCCCTTTAATATTTGTAAATAATAAGCCCAAAGCCCAGTAGCCCCCGAGCCTTAATGCGGGCACGGGTGGCCGAATTAAGGATCAATATCCATAGTAAAATCACAAATTATGTGTAATGACTCTATGTATCCTAGTACTTTACGTCATTAATGCTCGGATCCGCATTGTACAAAACTTTGTTGACCGACCATCGGCTTCCACCTCCTCGGCCAGTAGTCGAGGAGTGTTTGTCCTACTTTATAAAGCCTTTATGAGGGCAAAGATTTACAACAAACAAGGCAATCTGGCCATACGGTTTTATAAACAAAGGTACGCAGAGAGATATGTTATATTACTGTTTAACAGAAGAAATGTCTTCCAAAGAAAATAGTCTCGCTATCGGTTCCTTTCTTTGGGTTGTCATGCTAAGCATGATCATTTAAACCTCAGCTCTAATGTAAGAGCAAAATATCGAGGATTTAGTTTGGGAGGCCAGTTAATAGCCCCCGGTAGTGTTCGGCGACAGTCGGGGTCAAGCCGTAAACACTTCGGCCAATGTTATGAACGGCTCATCTTTTAACATAGTCATTGGATCGCTGACCAGTTTACGCTTATTGTGACAGTCAGTTTTCGGCTTTCTCCACTGAGGTGCTTAACCATGTGAGCTGGAAGCACAATCGCAGTGGTTCTCCCTTTGCACGCCTAGCCGAACAAAACGGAACGTTGGAAGCAATTGCAGGAGCCGGGCAACCCAACTATTAACCGAAGACACAATTCGAAACCAATGCATATAGCAATATCTGAGAATGTTTTTGTCGAATCCCTAAAGGTGTCCGGCGTTGCACTGCGAGACTAATGCTGGAAAAGCACAAATAGTTTAAAAGTGCCATAGGATCGAAAAGCCAAAAAACGTTAGTAAAAACTTGACGTCTGAACAAGATCAAGTGTTCGATGCCAATCCAAAAATTGGTTTTAGAAAAAAAGAAGTGCTTCTGTCGTGCTTTAACATGATACATCCTATCTCAAGACTTCGAGCGGGTTAGCCTATGGCTTCAACCTCCTATCCCGAGGGCGGAGTACTTCTCATCAGGCCAGTTTAGAAAACTAAACTCTAGCGGCTTTGAGAGAGAAATTAGGCTCCCTGGCTAGTGACCGCACACTCGTGTCGAAAAAAGGAGTGATAAATAATAATAATAAAAAAACTTTGCAACGACTAAGAAGAAGAACACTTATTATAAAACGGCTCAAATAAACTTAAGAGCCCCCAAGTGACTTGAGTAAAAGAATGATTCCATGTACCGAAGTACTTATATCATATCTATGTTCAACCAAACTTTAAATGCGTCTTAACCGACCGTCGGCTTCTCCCTCTTCGGTCAAGGACCGAAAAGTGTTATGTACTCCATCTGTCGAGAATATCAACGGTGTTTCCAATAACCAGGCAATTAGGCCATAAGGCTATAACAGACAAAGCGCGCTCAGGGAACTTATGCTATATTACTGCAAAGTGTAAGAAGCATCTTCGAAGGAAATAGTACCCCCACCGATACCTTTCTTCGGCGCTCATTTTTATTATGAGACTTGTGCAATATATTTTTTGTACTCATGAGTTCCGTTGTGTGCCGACCATCATTGAAAACAATAAGAGCGCTAGCTTTCGGCTTCACCCAGTCTGAGGTCCGGCTCGGGTGACCCGATCGTGACAATCGCAGAGGTGCTCCCTTTACTCCCTAGCCGATGAATCGGGAACGTAGGGGTAAACACAGGAGCGAGGCAACCCAGCTTGCAAATCGCTTAAGTCAATATGGTGCATATTGTGGCATAATACACGAACAAGGAACGAAGCCGTACAAGTATAATCATATGCAAGAGGAAAAGCTTCATAAAGGAAGCCCCCGAGTAAACGGCGTATTTGAATTTATGCGCCAGAAACAAAGTTTTGACAAGGAAATTTTTTACAAGCATCTTTTTTCCAAAAAAGTATAATGCTTGGTCGAACCGAACACAAGTAAAAATTTAAAACTTGGAGTATGAAGGCAACTTAGCTGGTTAATGTGTTCGGTATTGACGACGTGGTCCGAGCTTGATGCGGGACAAGGTTCCATCCCCCAAGCCGGTCTCGAGGTGGCGGATTGGAGAGCTCGTCACGCCGAAGTGATGACATAGCACGGTCAATGCAGACCGGCAGAGTGACTCCGAAGTCCCCAGATCATTTTCCTGTGCACAAAAAATAGTGCAAACCGGAGATAATAGTAATAATGATAATTAAAAAAATGTTGCATAATAAATAATTTATGCAAAGTGAGGAATAGAAGAAATATGGCCTGGCGCCGAAGTCAATGTCGACGCAGGGCGTCGGCGTGATGTAGTAAAGGCGTGGCAAAGCCTGAATTCACAGGTCGGTCCGAGCTCCGGATGCAGCGTTCGCCGGACTATGTACGGAAACTGATCGAACCACCATGCGACCGTCGTTAATGCGGTCACCACTTGATAGACCTGTGTACATATCATGGACAAACCAGAGCAATAATTCCTTGGGAAAAATGAACCCAAACAAGCAAAAAATACTAGATTAATAGAACCTAATTTATTTGTTGTAGCAATCCGAAGGAAGGTGATTCCCAAAATTGGGACTCCCTCCGCACACCCATTGCCTGATGGGCGATAAAACGACGGCATGGCAATGCTGGTAAAGGTTGACTCGCCGAGGCAAAGCCCTTGGCCCGGCTAACGTGACGGAGCTGGTCGGCTAGTGACGCCGAAGTGTCCGGAGTAGGTTGATGAAGAGATGGCGAAGCCCCCGGTCCAGCCGAGATGTCAAATCCTCGACGTCAGCCAATGAGTCGAAGTAGGTCGGCGTGATGGACACCAGCTTGAAGAAGCAATAGTGCGGCCCTGTCGATGCAGGTCGTGACGTGGTCGATGCCGGCTTGATGAAGCGACCATGCGGCGATGCCGGTATGCCCGCTCCGTGTAATCCGTGGGGCGGTGATGTTGGTGATGATTTATTCTTCGCAATGCCGAACTCTTGTTCGGCTTGCCGAGATGATGATCGAATGAATTGATCTCGGCTCAATAAAGCGGCGACGTGTGTAGCGCAGGTCGGCAGCCGTGGAGCAATATCGCCGGACTGGTTTGACACCAGCGTGATGGTGAAGATTACCTCGAAGGGGGCTTAAAATTTTATGAGTATGTGTTTAAAAACAATGCACAATACCATAAAAGAAAATTCCTTAAAAAAGGTTGTCCAATATCATGTTCATAAAGAAACATGAATTCGGGTCGGATCCGTATTCGTGCAGAAAACAGATCCGAAAATTGGTCCACTCATTGGAAGTTTCCCGGAGTTTGAACCGTTGGATCGAGCTGAAATTTGGAGGGGTGGTAGATATGGGATTTCCGCAGTAGATGAACGGTTGGATCTTCCAAAGGACCTCCGAGATGGGCTCTGGAGACCACGCCCTACACTCATCCAGATTCCCGTCCTGATTTGACAGGGCTCCGGTATATCGTAGATTGTCAGAGATTCCTCCATCGAAACTCGACGAAACTTTCCAGGGTTGTTGTAGACTCAATTCCGCACAATTCCAACAAAGGGATCGTCAAAGTGATGCTCTAACAGGTGGTGGCAGCGGATACAAGTTTTCTGTTCGGAAAAACAGCACGGTCGCCCGAGGGCAATGTTGACGTTGAGCCCCCAAGCTCCGTGGATGATTCCTCCGTGATCTTGATAGAGATCTGAGTTGATGTTGATGAAGGCCCTCGTCCGAACATGACGATCGGAGATGGAGCATGGTCCTCGGTCGATTCAAGGTGACCAGTCGAGCCGGCGACGAAGATGTCAGCGTCGCAGTTGACCTGCAGACGAGCCATGGATCCTTTTGCCGATCACACAGCGGAACTTTCAATGAAAGCACCAATGTCGGTGTCAAAACCGGCAGATCTCGGGTAGGGGGTCCCGAACTAGGCGTCTAGGATCGATGGTAACAGGAGGCAGGGGACACGATATTTTACCCAGGTTCGGGCCCTCTTGATGGAGGTAAAACCCTACGTCCTGCTTGATTAATATTGATGATATGAGTAGTACAAGAGTTGATCTACCACGAGATCGTAGAGGCTAAACCCTAGAAGCTAGCTTATGGAATGATTGTATGTCTATAATCTATCGACTAGCCTGGCATCGGTTTATATAATGCACCAGAGGCCTAGGATAACAAGAGTCCTAGCCGAATACGCCGGTGGGGAGGAGTCCTTGTCTTGACCGCCAAGTCTTGTGGAATATTCCTTGTATGCGGCAGCTGTCCGAACTGGCCCATGAGTATACGGCCATGGGGGTCCTCAGCCCAATCTAATAGATCGGGAGATGACGTGGTGAGTACCCCCTAGTCTGGGACACCGTCAACGGGAATACGGATCGATCTACGGATCGCGTAGGCACCCCACGGCTCGAGACGACAACCGTCACGCCGTCCACAAATTCGGCAGGGCCGAATACAGTAGACAAAGCTCATTGGAGCTACGTCATGATATCAACCAATACAGAGGCTCCGCACACCCATTGTGCTTCACAGACGAAATAATGGATCATAAAATCCCCGAGGGTTTCAAACCCGTAAACATCGAATCATACGATGGCTCAACAGACCCCGCGGTATGGATCGAGGATTATCTCCTTCATATCCACATGGCCCGCGACGATGATTTCCACACCATGAAATACCTCCCACTCAAGCTTAAAGGACCAGCCCGGCAATGGCTTAACATCCTGCCAACAGGGTCAATCAGCTGTTGGGAGGACCTGGAAGCCGCATTCCTCGACAATTTCCAGGGCACTTATGTGTGACCCCCAGATGCTGACGACCTAAGCCACGTAATTCAGCAGCCAGACGAATCGGGCAGGCAATTCTGGACACGGTTCCTAACAAAGAAAAATCAAATACTCGACAGTCCGGACGCAGAGGCCTTAGCAGCCTTCAAGCATAATATCCGCGACGAGTGGCCTGCCCGGCACCTAGGACAGGAGAAGCCGAAATCTATGGCAGCACTCATGGCACTCATGACCCGCTTTTGCGCGGGAGAAGACAGCTGGCTTGCTCGTAGCAACAACATGACCAAGAACCCGGGTCGTTCGGACACCAGGGACATTAGAGGCAGGTCGCGTCGCAACCAGCAGAAGCGCCGCATCAACGGCGACAATGCTAAGGATACGGCAGTTAATGCCGGAGTCAGAGGCTCTAAATCCGGTCAACGGAAAAAGTCATTCAAAAGGAATCCTAGGGGCCCGTCCAGCTTGGACCGAATACTCGACCGCTTGTGCCAAATACATGGCACCCCCGAAAAGCCGGCCAATCACACCAACAGGGACTGTTGGGTGTTCAAGCAGGCAGGCAGATTAAGCGGCGACAATGAAGACAAGGGGTTGCATAGCGATGACGACGAGGAGCCCCGGCCGCCAAACAATAATGGACAGAAGAGTTTTCCCCCACAAGTGCGGACGGTGAACATGATATATGCCACCCACGTCCCCAAGAGGGAGCAGAAGCGCGCGTTAAGGGACGTATACGTGGTAGAGCCAGTCGCCCCAAAGTTCAACCCATGGTCCTCCTGCCCGATCACCTCTGATCGAAGAGACCATCCCACTAGCATCCGTCATGGCGGATTCGCCGCATTGGTTCTCGAACCAATTATTGACGGATTTCATCTCACTAGAGTCCTTATGGACGGTGGCAGTAGCCTGAACCTGCTTTACCAGGATACAGTGTGGAAAATGGGCATAGATCCCTCGAGGATTAAGCCCACCAAAATGGCCTTTAAAGGCGCAGTACCAGGTGTAGAGGCCAGCTGTACAGGCTCAGTCACACTTGAAGTGGTCTTCGGATCTCCGGATAATTTCCGAAGCGAGGAGTTAATCTTCGACATAGTCCCGTTCCACAGTGGTTATCATGCACTGCTCGGGCGAACCGCATTTGCCAAGTTCAATGCGGTCCTGCACTACGCATACCTTAAGCTCAAGATGCCAGGCCCTCGAGGAGTAATTACGGTCAATGAAAACACCGAACACTCCCTACGTACGGAGGAGCACACGGCGGCCCTCGCAGCGGAAGGACAAAGCAGCCTTTCCAGGCAGTTCTCCAGTCGGGCCATTCAATGACCGGACACCGTCAAGCGCACCCGGAGTAACCTACAACAAGACCGCCTGGCACGTTCCTAGCAGGCGTAGCAATTCGGCCCCGACCCCAACCCTCACAAAAAGGCGACGCCAGTACTTCGCGTCCATAACTACACTCTAGAGATACCCTGGGCATAGGGGGAGGGGCACCATCACGGCACGCCCAAAACATGGCTTAAACCGCACCAGGAGCTGCCGATTTTTTACTTTTCTCTTACTTTCAGGACTCTACTCTCTGGAAGGCCTGTTCGGCTGTTCAACTACCGCAGAAACGATGCAAGAACCAGGAAGCAGACAAGCCATGACGCATTATGGAAATCACAGGTGGTCTCTATCACGATCAGTATACCTGTTTCGCATACTATTCCGCATCTTGCCCCTGGAGCAGACATGTTAAATAGTCCAACTTTTCGTTTATCACATTACTTGTATCATTCTTCTTTGATCGCAGCCATTTTAATGAACAATGCATAGCTTTTGTCTATTTTTTGCATTACCTTTTTTTCCTTAATGACATGTTGCACCCGTACACCTTGGTACGGCCAAAATACTCCAGGGGCTTCAGTACCCCTCAACATGGTGTAAGAAGTCCGAACACTTTCACAAGTGTGGCACCCCGAACTTATAGCATTATATGCATCGGCTCCGAATCATGTCTTGGGTCAATAGTTGGGTTTGCCCGGCTCTTATGTTTTGGTGCCTTACGTTCCGCTATATCAGCTAAGGTAGCACTAGGAGAACCACTGCGATTATGCCCCAGTTGAGCTGGGCCGAGCACCTCAGTGGAGAAAGCTAAAACTGACTGTCATGATGAGGCGAGAGCTGGTCGCTGTTCGAGAGGTCTTTTCGAGTCCTTAAAGACTTATGTCGCTTAGGGCGAGGAGTCGGCTCTGTCCGGCCAAGGCGTGGATAGCGCCCCGAACTCGGTCTTCCGAATACTAGGGGCTTCCCCGAAATTTAAAATTATAGAATTCTATGGCTAAGTGAGAGTGTTAACGCATTATAGTCCGATTGCCTCGTTCGTTGGGCTGAGCGCCTCCCTCAAAGGACCCAAATATGAGAAAAAGAGCGCCCAGGTTTATCCCCGAACACCCTAGCACTAGCGGCAAGGGGGCAGAAGCCGACGACTCGCCATCTCTCAGTATTGATAAACAGCCGCACAGAAGGTAATATTTTAAATTCAAGCAGCATTGCTTAGCGCATATGAACAAGTTTTCAGCGCACAGGATAACACGAGCGGGTTTTATTCAAAAAATACATCCTTGGTACATTCATTCGCAACAAGGCGGGCACCCTTCAGAACATCCTTATAATAATTCTCGGGCTTGCGATGCTCTTTCCCCGGCGGTGGCCCGTCCTTCACAAGCTTCTCCGCATCCAGCTTTCCCTAGTGCACCTTAGCACGGGCAAGGGCCCTACGGGCACCTTCGATGCAGACGGAGCGCTTGATGTCTTCAAGCCTCGGACAGGCCTCCACCAGCCGCCGCACCAGCCCGAAATAGATCCCAGGCAGGGCCTCTCCAGGCCATAGCCGAACTAGGAGGCCCTTCATGGCCTGTTCGGCCGCCTTGTGGAGCTTGACCAGTTGCTTCAGCTGGTCGCTCAGGGGCACGGGGTGTCCGGCCTCAACGTACTGCGACCAGAACACCTTCTCCGTCGAGTTGCCCTCCTCGCCTCGATAGAATGCAAACGCTCCTGGAGAGCTCCGGATTCGGGTAAGTAACAGGTAACTCACGTTTATGTGTTTGCTTTGCGTAAAGAATGCCTTACCCGCCGCAATCTTCTTCACCTCATCCAACTCCTGGAGGGTCCTCTGGGACTCGGCCTTGGCAGACTTGGCATTCTCTATAGCTGCCGCGAGCTCGGACGCTCGCGTCTTCGAGTCAAGCTCCAAACTCTCATGTTTCTTCATGAGAACCTGGAGCTCTTGCCACACCTTGCCAACCTCAACCTCGTACCTCTCCCGCTCGGTGCGCTCCACGGCCGCACTCTTCTCGGCCTCAAGCAGCGCTTGCTTGACGGTTGCCACCTCAGACGTGGCCCCTATAATAGCCATGTCAATCCTGTCATTTTTTGAAATTGCACCTTTTTTATATACATATTCAAACAGGGTATTTGTTACCTTCCTTCTCCTCGAGCTGCTTCTTGGCATGCCCGAGCTCTTGCTCGGACTTCTCGAGACTCTGCTTCAGCACGTCAACTTCCGCAGTCAGTGCGGCGGATGCTAGCAGAGAAGCCTGCATACGCATATTGACTCCTTTTGTTAGACTCCTGCGTATTCTTTGATCCTCTATTCAGCTTTTCTTCCCGAATGCCCAACAGAGCATCAGGGGCTACTGTCTATGCGGTAACATTATTTGAACATTCTTTACTTACCTCAAAGCCTGTTAAAAGGCTTGTACAAGCTCCAGTCAGTCCGCTTTTGGCAGACTGAACCTTCTGGATCACTGCACTCATAATAGTGCGGTGCCCCTCGTTGATGGAGACACCTTGGAGCGCCTCCAACATATTTTCCGGCACCTCCGGTTGGACGGAGGTCACCGGCATGGCAGGCTTGCTCCTCTTGGAAGGAGGTCGCCCACCGGACTCTGGAACCCTTGAAGATTCCGGAGCTGTGTCCGGCCTTAAGCCGGACTTGGAGCCCTGGGGGGTTTCATCCCCTTTACTCCTGGAGTCCGGGAGGTCGCATTGCGGCGCCTCCAGGACCACCTCCTCCCGGCTAGGAACCTGTTGGGACAACACTTTGGTGTCGTCCACAGGGCGGGGGGATGAAGCCGTCGGAAGCGAGTTTACCTCCGACGGATCCAGTGAGCCACTCGATGATGTGTCGAGCCGGTCTTTAGGTGGGCTGCATAAACACATTCGACGTAAGGGAAAGCTTTGCAATAAGCAAATACTATGAGTCGCTCCGGTATCCGGATACTTATGATTTCGCTAGGGGCTTGGCCCTGGGCTGCCACTCCTCTTCGTTGTCGTCGACGTCGGTGGAGCAGTCCGGAGGAAGGGTTTTCCCCTTCTTGGACCCTCCGGTCTCCTCAGAGAGGGTGGCCTTCCTTTTCTTCTCTCCTCCCGCTAGAGGGGGAGAGGTCTCTTCTTCTTCATCCTCGTCTTCACGAGAGGAAGGCGCCTCGGGACCGTTGGATGACGAGTCCGACACCTCCTGGCGCCGGGGACTCTTTCGAGTCCCCGTGGCCCTTTTCGTGGCCTTCTTCTCCGGCACCACATAGGGCGCCGGAACCAGCAGCTTCGCCAAGCGAGCGTCCGCTGGGCCTTCGGGCAAAGGAGCCAGACAGTTGATCTGTCCGGAGGTCACCCCCAATCCTGTCAAAGATAAGGGAGCTTAGATCCCACATAGAGTCAAACTGTGAAAAACTAATACCTTGTAAAAAGACGAAAATAGCTTACCGCCAGAGCGTAGTGTTGAGCACTGAATCCGTGATCCTTTGCAGCAGATGCGGGAGCCTCGGCGCCCTTGAAAAGCATCCTCTAGGCATCTTCGTACGTCGTGTCGAAGGGCCTGTTAAGAGTTTGATGCTGCGGAGGGTCGAACTCCCAAAGGTTGAAGGCCCATCGTTGACACGGGAGGATCAGGCGGATGAGCATAACCTGGACTACGTTGACAAGCTTGAGCTTCTTGTCCACCAGGGTTTGGATGCATGTTTGGAGTCCGGTCAGCTCTCCTTTTTTACCCCACGATAGGCCGGTCTCCTTCCAGGAGGTGAGCCACGTAGGGGGTCCGGACCGAAACTCGGGGGCTGCGACCGATTCGGGGTCGCACGGCTCAGTGATGTAGAACCACCCCGACTGCCACCCCTTCAGGGTCTCCACGAAGGAGCCCTCGAGCCACAAGACATTGGCCATCTTGCCAACCATGGCGCCGCCGCACTCCACCTGGCTGCCGCGCACCACCTTCGGGCTGAAATGGGGGCGGATGCGGAGGAAAGCCGCGCACACGACGATAAACGCCGAGATGTTGAGGACGAAGTTCGGGGCCAGATCGTGGAAATCTAGGCCGTAGTAGAACATGAGCCCCCGGACAAATGGATGCAGAGGGAAGCCCAGTCCACGGAGGAAATGGGGGAGAAATACCACCCTCTCATGGGGCCTAGGAGTGGGGATGAGCTGCCCCTTTTCGGGGAGTCGGTGCGCGATGTCGCTGGCCAGATATCCGGCCTTCCTCAGCTTTTTTATGTGTCCCTCCGTGACGGAGGAGACCATCCACTTGCCTCCCGCTCCGGACATGACTAGAGAAGGTTGAGGTGGTAGTGCGGACTTGGGCGCTGGAGCTCGAGTGCGCAAGAATGGATAGGCAGAGGAGGAAGAAGGCATGGGCGAAAAGGTGGATCCTTATCCCCTTATATGGGTGTACGCGATTATGTGTCCCCACCAGCCTGATAAAACTTGCTTATCTCCAAGCGCCGTAATCAAAGGCGCGGTTGGGTTACCCACGCCCGTATTGATGAGAATCCCGAAATGAGGGGGGCACGATCTCTGCTTCAACAAGACGTGCCAAGGAAACTGCCTCGCACAATGCGCTGAGGTGGGATAATTAAATGGATAAAGGCTTGGCCATGGCGTGTCGCACCACGGAATACATCAGCAGATTAGATTTGTGTCAATATTATTATCCTCTCTACGGCAATATGTGGAAACTTATTTTGCAGAGCCGGACACTATCTTTGTGTTCAAGATCTTCTATGAAGTATTTGGAGGAGGAACCCGCCTTGCAATGCCGAAGACAATTTGCGCGCCGGACTCGTCGTCATTGAAGCCTGGTTCAGGGGCTACTGAGGGAGTCCTGGATTAGGGGGTGTTCGGATAGCCAAACTATACCTTCAAGCGGGACTCCTGGACTATGAAGATTCAAGATTAAAGACTCTGTCCCGTGTCCGGAAGGGACTTTCCTTGGCGTGGAAGGCAAGCTTGGCGATACGGATATATAGATCTCCTACCATTGTAACCGACTTTGTGTAACCCTAACCCTCTCCGGTGTCTATATAAACCGGAGGGTTTTAGTCCGTAGGACAACATACACATCAACAATCATACCATAGGCTAGCATCTAGGGTTTAGCCTCTCTGATCTCGTGGTAGATCAACTCTTTCCCATACCATCAATATTAATCAAGCAGGACGTAGGGTTTTACCTCCATCGAGAGGGCCCGAACCTGGCTAAAACTTCGTGTCCCCTGCCTCCTGTTACCATCCGGCCTAGACACACAGTTCGGGACCCCCTACCCGAGAACTATGTAGACATGACCGAGACACATCTCCGGTCAATAACCAATAGCAGAACCTGGATGCTCATATTGGCTCCTACATATTCTACGAAGATCTTTATCGGTCAAACCGCATAACAACATACGCTGTTCCCTTTGTCATCGGTATGTTACTTACCCGAGTTTCGATCGTCGGTATCATCATACCTAGTTCAATCTCGTCACCGGCAAGTCTCTTTACTCGTTCCATAATGCATGATCCCGTGACTAACTCATTAGTCATGTTGGTTGCAAGGTTCATAGTGATGTGCATTACCGAGAGGGCCCAGAGATACCTCTCGCATACACAGAGTGACAAATCCTAATCTCGATGTATGCCAACTCAACAAACACCATCGGAGACACCTATAGAGCATCTTTATAATCACCCAGTTACGTTGTGTCGTTTGATAGTACACAAGTGTCGGTGTACAAAAAGAGGGGTACACTTTTTGTACCCCTATAACTATGCACGGGCAGTCTGAGCCACGGGCACCACCACACCAAGAAAGGCAAGGGAGGTGAGCCAGGGTAAGACTGAAGCTCAAGAGAACTATGACGCCAAGGCCAAGACCACGAAGAGCAAAGGGGACGAAGACAGTTCTAGCAGCCCCGGCAAGACCCTTGCCGCGGCGACTCGTCCCGCGCCTACGGAGCAAATCACCCTTGAGTCCACCGCCCCCAAAGGGCAAGGATTCGGGAGACATCCCCATGGTGGCATGCAGATCTTCGTGAAGACATTCAAGATCAGATACGCACTAAGGAGACGACAACCCTTGGCGGGATCCCAGCCGAGGAAAACCACAAGGCCCCCGGCAAGCGCCTTGCCGGGGATGACAGCAGGCGCCTCAGCAAGACCCTTGCCGGGGCCCCAGCAAGGCCCTTACCGAGGACACCTGCAGGGCCACCATCAGGCCCATGCCGACTAAACCTCCACCACCGCATGCACGCAGCTGCCGACCCAACCAGCTAGGCAGGCACGTGCGTGGCGGCATGCAGATCTTCGTAAAGACCCACCACTGCGCCACCTCAGCTGCCTGCCTACCTACGTGGCATCGCAGGCGTCGCTGGCCAGGGCGCGCGTTGACACAAGAAGGAGCGGCGACGGACGAGACGGGTTTCTCCCCCGTCCCCGATAAAGCAAGGACACCTAAGCAAGACGCATTAAATGCGCCTTGTCATGTAATGCGAGGGATAACCTCGCATCACTGTACCCTTTCCACCTCTTGTGTGCCACTGTGGCATCCCCTTTTTCTATAAAAGGAGGTCCGAGGCGACCAGGAGAAGGATTCGGCTTTTTGGAGCTCCTCACGCCCCATAGCTAGCTCAAGAACACAGATATACAATCCACCAAAGCAGGAGTAGGGTTTTACGCATCCTCGCGGCCCGAACCTGGATAAACGAACTGTGTGCTCCCTGTTAGATCCGCTCTTCTCACGACCCCGCGCCCCGCTAACCGTAGTAGGGATTCTTGTGATCCCATAGGTGTCGTTCCCACCGACATCTCTAGCGCGCCAGGTAGGGGGCGCAGTTGTGAGAATCGGCTTTAGCAGTTAGTTCGGCGCTTCTTCATCATCATGGCACCCAAGAAGAAGACGACGGTGGCGGTTGGCCAGTCGGAAGCCGGACAGCCCGTCCCGACGCGGGCGAGCAGCGGACCGGTCACAGAAAGGACCCGGGGCGCTGCTCGCAAACACCAACACCATCCCAGCAGCCGGAGTTTGGGAGGCGGCGATGTTTGTGCGCCTGGTAACGGGCCACACGTCGCCAAATCCAAAGGCGGAGCCAAGCCCTTCGCGGGTGGAGCGGAGCCTTCCAGGGTCATCGCCGCCCCGCCCGAAGGCGACGCAAGGGCCTCCAAGACTCCCACGCCGGCGCCAACAGCGCGCTCCTCCCAGGCAGCGCGCGACGAATGGCGTAATCACGCCGAAGATCCTGGGCTTCGCCGCGGGAAGAGCCCCGAGCGCCACTCCCGGGACATAGAAGACCTGCCCACTCGCTGAGGCACTGGTGAAAACGGCATGCGACCGCGGGGTCGTGATAGAGCTCCTTCTGACATGGTCAGAAGTCAAAGCGCGTCGCGATCCATGCAGGTTTCGCTGCCACCGACGCCAGCAGAGGCCCTGGCGCACGCGCAGTTGCTCCTCTATTTTTCTCCGGCTACGGGGAAACTCGACGAATGGAGAGCCACTATCCGAAGCCTTGTTGCGGTGGCAAACAAAGACGAACCAAGTCCAGTGAGGCCCCCGGATCGATGCTCCGATGGAGTCCCGCGGACCAGTGGTGGAAAAGCCGGCGGCGCCGCGACCACGGTGCATTCACCTCTTCCCCATCCGGTACCGCGGACGCCGGCTCGTCACGACGTCGGGGGCGACGACATCTCCATAGCATCGTCTGACCCGCGGACCCACTGTGACCAGCGCCAAGTTCTTCGGGAACGAGCCCATGAAGCCGCTCGAACCACTATCGAGCACCGGCGCGGAGCGCGCCACTAGTCAGACAGGCGAGCAGGGCCTGCTGTGAACCACCCGGCCCCAGAGAGCCCTGGAGGCCTACCTTACGAGGTAGGCTGTCCGGCTTTTACCCGTGAGCTGTGGCAGTTCCAGTGGCCCACTCACCGCACCTTCAAACCTGACGTTGGCGAAAAGTACAACGGCAAGACTCACCCGTCTGAGTTGCTCAGCATCTACACCATCGCGATGCAAGCCGCCGGAGCCCGCGATAATAAGGTGCTTGCGAACTTTCCATTGGCTCTTAAACCCAACGCCATGTCGTGGTTGATGCACTTGCCGGTAGACTCTATTTCCTCCTGGTCGGATTTGTGCCATGAGTTTGTGGGCACCTTTACTGGGGGTCACCAAGCCCATGGCCAAGCAAGCGACCTGCATGTCATTCCCCAGAAGGGAGGCGAGAGTCTGTGCAATTATATACGGAGGTTCAGCCGGGTACAGTACAATATCCCTGATGTTCACCCTGCCGCCATCATCAGCGCGTTCCATCAGAACGTGCGTAACCGCAAGATGCGCGAAGAACTGGCAATGAACAAGGTGAAAGATGTGGCAGAACTCTATGTTCTTACTGATAGATGTGCCCGAGCTGAAGAGGGAAGGAAGTACCTCGGCGAAGATGCCGGCGTGGAAACCGACTCCTCAGATGAGGATACTGCCGCCCCGGCGAAGAAGGGCCGGCGCCGCAACACGAAGCGCAAAGGTAAGGCTATGCTTGCCGTCGAGGGATCTGATGACGCTGGCTCCGCCAAGAAAACCAAGGCAGATGACCCCGACATGGAAATTGCCGGATGTGTCACCTGCCGGGCCTTGGCGGCTGCCGAGAAGCCAGGAAACTCTGACAAGCAATACTGCAAGATCCATCGCACCAAAGGCCATGATCTCCAGAACTGCCGACAGGTTGAGCTCATTGGTGAGAAGCAGAGGGCTGAATATGAGAGGCGGGACAAGGAGAAAGGCCAGGATGGTGTTGAGGGGTCCGGCAATAAGCATGACAGACAGGCGGGCCATCACGGCAAAGATAAACAGCAGGAGAGGCCCGCCTGGGGCCGTGACAAAAAGCCAGAAGACGATGATCACGAAGAGGACGATGAGTCTGGTGACCAAGAATTTCAGAAAGCTACAGAGGCCATGTGCGTCGATGGCGGCGCCTCGCTGCATACCTCTCACCGCCAGCTTAAACAGTGGGCGCGTGAGATTACAGCGGCGGAACCGTCGTTTGATGCCCGAAGACCGCTGAAGTGATCCAGCACACCTATCATCTTTGACACTGAGGATCACCCTGATCGCACTACTGCAGTCGGGTGCTTGCCATTGTTGGTTTCACCAACAATACGCAACCTCAAGGTGACAAAGATGCTAGTCGATGGCGGGGCCAGTCTGAACTTAATCTCGCCTGCCATGATCGAGAAATTGCAGATTCCTGATGAAGACCTCGAAGAGACGGGCACGTTTCAGGGGGTCAACCCGGGAAGAAGTCAACCAAAGGGAAAGGTCACGTTGCCCGTGACTTTTGGGAGTGATGTGAACTACAGGACAGAAAGGATTTTGTTCGACGTTTCCAAGATCCCCTTGCCTTACAATGGGATCCTTGGCTGCCCAGCGCTGGCCAAGTTCATGGCGGCGTCACATTACGCCTACAACACCCTGAAGATGCCGGGGCCTGTAACGATCATCACCGTCCCGTCAGACAAGAAGGATGCGCTAATTTGCGCTGACCAACTCTACCAACAAGCAGTTGCAGTGCCCGCCACTGCTAAGGCGCTAGCTCCTGCCGCTGGAGCCCTGGGAAGGCGAAAGAAGAAGACCGGTGAGACCTCAGGCACCCACTCCGGCAAGCGCACCTCTTCAGAGTGTAGCGCTCCCGTCGAGGACGTGCCACAGAGCTCCGCCGACAGAAACAAGAAGTCCAGGGCCACACCGCCGGGAACCAAGAAGGTTTCTGTCAAGGAGGATGGCACGGGAGGAGCTTTTACCATAAGCTCCACCCTTGACGACAAATAGGAAGACGCACTCGTCACTTCCTGCGGGCGAATGTCGATGTGTTTGCATGGCAAGCATCCGACACCCCCGGCATTCCCGGGGAGGTGATTGAGCACCAACTTGCTGTCTGTCCTCATGCGCGGCCCGTCAAGCAGAAGGTCATAAAGCAAGCTTTGGAATGACAAGAGTTCATCGTAGAGGAGATCCGGAAACTGGAAGCAGCGGGCTTGGTAAGAGGAGTGCTCCATCCAACGTGGTTGGCCAATCCGGTGGTAGTGCGCAAGGCAAATGGGAAGTGGAGGCTGTGTATTGATTACACAGATATTAATAAAGCTTGTCCCAAAGACCCCTTCCCGTTGCTGCGCATCGACCAGATTGTTGACTCCATAGCTGGGTGTGATCTGTTGTCATTCCTCGATGCCTACTCCGGCTACCACCAGATCTTCATGACAAGGGAAGACGAAGAGAAAACGGCATTCATCACCCCATGTGGTACGTATTGCTTTATATGGATGCCTTTCGGGTTGCAGAGTGTTGGTTCAACGTTTGCAAGGGCGGTCCAGATTGGTTTTGAACCCCAGCTCCATAGAAATATGGAAGCTTATATGGATGATATAGTGGTCAAAACCAAGAACAGGGCAACCCTCATATCAGATTTACAAGAAACATTTGCAAACCTACGCAAGATCAATCTCAAGCTGAACCCTGAGAAGTGCATCTTCGGCGTCCCGTCTGGCAAGCTTCTCGGGTTCTTTGTGTCACAGCGTGGGAGAGAGGCCAATCCGGACAAGATCAAAGCTATAGAGCAGATTGAAGTGCCCAAGCGAGTCAAGGATGCGCGTCGGCTTGCTGGTTGCGTTGCCGCCATGAGCAAGTTCATTTCCAAGTCCGCCGAGCGCGCCCTTCCCTTTTTCAAGATTTTGAAAAAGGCGGGCCCAATGGAGTGGACGCCAGAAGCCGAAGCAGCACTGCAAGATTTGAAGAGGTACCTCTCCTCCGTGCCAATACTAGTTGCGCCTAGGCCATAGGAACCGTTGCTGTTGTACCTGGCGGCAACGAACCAGGTGGTCAGCGCCGCACTATTGGCATAGAGAGAAATTGATGATGAGGTAATAGCAGCGATGGAGCCCGATGCCACCGATGCCGAGACGATGCAGCCAATTGAAGTGCCGCCGAAGAAGAAAATGATGCAACACCCGGTCTACTTTGTTAGTTCCCTCCTGCATGGGGGCTAGATCGAGGTACTCCAGTGTGCAGAAACTGCTCTTCGGCCTTCTTATGGCCTCAAGGAAGCTGCGTCACTACTTCCAGGCGCACGAAATCACTGTCGTTACTCGCCTCCCTCTGCAACAGATATTGCACAATCCAGACACAACGGGAAGGATCATAGAGTGGGCACTGGAACTGTCCAGCTTTGGCCTCAAGTTTGAGAGTACCTCAACGATTCAAAGCCGAGTCCTAGCCGAGTTCGTTGCAGAATGGACTGCGACGCCTGATGAAGGAACCCAAGAGACTGCTCTCCCCGGCAAGGAGGCAAGTTGCGACTGGATCATGTACTTTGATGGAGCTTTCTCCTTACAGGGCGCCGGGGCTGGCGTACTGCTTGTCGCGCCCACTGGAGAGCACCTCAAGTACGTGATCCAGATGCACTTCCCTAGGGAGGTGTCAACCAACAATACGGCTAAGTACGAAGGGCTGCTTGCCGGTCTTAGGATCGCGGCGGACCTCGGAATCAAGAAACTTGTCGTCAGAGGCGACTCGCAACTTGTCGTCAAGCAAGTCAACAAGGATTACCAAAGCCCGTTGATGAAGGCCTACGTCGATGAAGTGAGAAAGCTAGAAGAGCGCTTTGACGGTATACAGGCAGAATACGTTCCCCGAGCGGAGAATGATATCGCCGATTACCTGTCAAAATGCGCTGCCCTCAAGCTACCCGTGGAACCAGGTACCTTTGTGCTTCGGCTAACTCAGCCATCCGTTGATCCATCAACAGAGCAGAACAAGAGGAGAAAATTAGAGCCCGGCAAGTACTTTCCCGAAGCCGCCGGCAAGGATGTTGCCGGAGACACTGAGCCCGCCACAGGACGGCTAGATCCGACAGAGCATCAACCTCTTGCCGTCGAGACAGCCGCTCCTATAGCGGAGGAAATGCCTTTAGTCCTCGTTGTCGAGCCCCAGGCTCCAGTGTGGGCACAACATACCGTCCGATTCCTCCAAACAGGGGAACTTCCTGAGGAGCAGGAAGAAGCGGAAAAGTAGCCCGTCGCTCTACTATGTACCAGTTCGTCGATGACGTCCTGAACAGAAAGAGGCCGAACGGCGTGAAATTGAAGTGTATCCCTCAAGAGGAAGGACTGGGGCTGTTGGCGGAGATACATGGAGGCATATGTGGATCCCACATAGGGTCAAGAGCCCTTGCCGGCAAGGCATTTCGGCAAGGCTTCTTCTGGCCCACTGCCCTCCAGGATGCGACGACACTAGTCACCGGGTGTGAAGCATGTCAGTTCCATTCAAAGAAACTTCACCAGCCAGCTCAAGCCCTTCAAACCATTCCTATCTCCTGGCCCTTCTCGGTCTGGGGGCTCGACATACTGGGCCCTTTCCCCCGCACTGTCGGGGGCTTTGAGTACTTGTACATCGCAATCGACAAGTTCACAAAGTGGCCAGAGGTGGAAGCAGTGAGGAAGGTCACAGCTCAGTCAGCCGTCAAATTCTTCAAGGGACTAGTGTGCCGTTTTGGTGTACCCAACAGGGTCATCACCGACAATGGTACACAGTTCACTAGCCGCACCTTCATGCAATATACCCAAGACCTCGGCAGCAAAGTCTGTTTCGCTTCCGTTGCTCACCCACGAAGCAATGGTCAAGCTGAGAGGGCAAACGCTAAAGTACTGCGAGGCTTAAGGACAAAGACCTTTGACAGGCTGCGCAAGAGTGGAAGGCGCTGGATTGATGAGTTGTCGACGATTCTTTGGTCAATCAGAACGACGCCAAATCGAGCCACCGGCCAGACACCCTTTGCCCTGGTATACGGGGCAGAAGCAGTTCTCCCCACTGAACTCATATACGGGTCACCTCGAGTACTCACTTATGATGAGCTTGAGCAAGAGCAACTGCGCCAAGATGACGCAACGCTCCTTGAGGAAGATCGTCTTCGGGCGGCTGTGAGAGCAGCGCGCTACCAGCAAGCCTTGCGCCGCTACCATAGCCGCAAGGTTCATGCCCGAAGCCTTGAGGAAGGCGACCTTGTTCTTTGGCGCGTTCAATCGGCCAAGAATTCCAACAAGTTGACGCCAAAGTGGGAAGGCCCTTATCGGGTAATACGAGTCACCAGGCCCGGCGCAGTCCGCCTGGAGACCGAAGATGCCGTTCCGGTGAGTAACTCCTGGAACATTGAGCATCTTCGCAAGTTTTACCCGTGAGGCATGGCTTGCCGGCCCCCCCGACAAGCCACCTTTTGTACGAGCCTTGCCGATGACGCATGTAACCCTTTGTACAAAGCCAGGCGCAGACCCTAAGCATAAGTAAATGAAGCACTAGCGCCCTAAGTTATAGCATGCATGCTAGGTTAAGTCTCGTCCTTGGTTTGGGTTGATAGTGCTTAGCGGCGACTAACCCCTAGCTTAGTTCGAGTGTGCGTCTCTTTGTCTTTCTTTTGTCTTCTTTGGTTCACAGGACACACAGATATCTGTGCCGAACCACTTGGGGAGAAAAAAAGAGGAACAGACCAGCATCTAGCCCCCGGCAAGCCAGTATTGCAGGGGGCTGCAAGAGCAAAGATTCACCCACGGCGAACCAGGATTGCCGAGGACTGCAGCTTCAGATAAGTTCTTCATCCCTTATCATGCATTCCATTATGGACTGAGGTATGTGAAACCTCGTTTTCCCCTAAGCTACCGTGCTCCCATAACTCTAGGCCCTAGGGCTCGTTCCTGGGGCCAAGTTTGGTCGTAGTCGCGGTAGGGAAAGGATGAAACAAGGAGCCTGAACCCGCCTCATCCCTGCCTCCGCCAAAGGCGTGAGGAAGGTCGAGCGAAGTGGGGAGACGGCAAGGCCTGTTGCCGGGCAAGGAAATGTTTATCTTGAAGATATCAAGGATTTACTCCTTGCTGTGGGTTCCACCCGCAAACGAATGACCCGGCAAGCATCCCTTTTTCATTAAAAAAACATTCCACTCAGGTACAGTCCATAGGGAATGAAAAACATGAATGATGGGATTACAAGTTTTAAATTCAGCTAAGGCCCGAAGGCTTACAAACTAAAAAGAGATAAGGTGCCCGTAATCCCTTTCTTGTCCCTCTCCTCAGGAGGCAGGTCAAGGAGGCGAAAGGGACAAAAGGAGCGCCTAGGCGAGCAACGGGTGGCAGAAGACACCAAGAGAACATCTTGGTGGCCGTCCAAAGGCTGGATGGTGATGGCAGCGCCGGAAGCAGACCTCGAAGACGAGGCGGCAGGACGCAGCACGCATCGAAGGCGTCGGTGCCCGCATACTCCGACTTGACGGCCTTGCCGCCCACCCTCTTCCTCTTCCGCAGCCTCCCAACGCCAGCCGCCCAAGGAGACGACCCCGAGAAGTTCAGGGAGCCGGCGACGCGGATGATGGGGTCACCGGTGCCGCACGGAGCGGCACCCGACACCTAATCGGACCCGTCATCCTGCCGCCTACTACCCTCGTCGTCGCTGCCATTGTCCTCCTCGTCACTCCCGCCCGAGGAGGAGTCTTCACTATCAGAAGAGCTCTCCACACAGCACCTTGCACGGGTCCCAAAGCACCCGAAGACCTTGACGGAGAGAAGGCCACCCTCCATCAGCTTAAAATGGAGAGTGAGCCCCTCCGTCAAGCGGTGGATATGAGCAAACGTCTTCCATCCCTAACAAAGATACATCACGTGAGGGGTGGGGAAGTCGACGCGGACCCGCGTGCCACTGAACCCGCAGCCCCTCATGTGCAGCCGCAACGATTCCGGCGGATCTAGCTCCATCTCCCGCGCAAATGGAGTCGGGAGACGAAGGCGACGGCATGGCGGCCGGCGCAGCCTGATGAAGAACTCACAAGGGTCATCCCCAACATGGCCCTCCATTGGAGGAGGAGCTGCTGGCGGAGGCGAGGCCGGTGCGCAGCCCCGTCCTCCTCTTTCCCGAGTGCCCCGGCCTCGCTCACGGCCTCGCCCCCTCCCCCTTCCCCTCGCGGCTGGCTCTACCACCGCAGGCGCAGGGGAAGGAGGGATGCGTTGTCGAGCGGCGACCCTCGCCGCCACTGTTGAAGGACCGGGATTCCCTCTCTCCATGACGGATGGAAGGGAGGAGCAGAAGCTGAAGGAAGAAGAAGATGGAAGAATGCGGGACGCCATCCCCCCTCCCGCTGTTTATAAAGGATCGGGGTTGGGGCTCGGCCGCCCCGCTCGGCTAATCAAGATACGGAAGGCGCAGGGAGCCAGGACCAACCCGCCGCCCCAACCAGCAACGACCCGGTTTCCCGCCTCCACTGTTTGCCACCCCAGGCGCATGGGAGACACGTGGCGGACGTGCAGAACTGAGGGGACGGGTGAGACGACCACTCCCCACCCCGTGATCGTGGGGAGTGGACGCCTTGAAGACCACACCTCAGCCCCATTCAGTAAATGGGTCGCGCCTCCACGCCACCCTCCGTTTATGGGGAAGGCGCGAACCACCCCTTTACTACGATGTGACGCATGCCTGCGGGAACCAACCCCACACATGCTGCCCACGTCACACGCACCTCCCCATGCCACGCCACACGCGGGAGTCGTGGGAAGGGCAGCGCGCGAAGAATCTTACCGTGGTAAAAACCGCCGCGCCTGCCCGTGCACTGTTTTTGCGCCTAGCCCAACAACGCATTGCGCTTATGTGTGTACCAGGCCCGGGGGCTCCTGTCGGTGTACAAAAAGAGGGGTGCACTTTTTGTACCCCTATAACTGTGCACGGGAAGTCTGAGCCACAGGCACCACCACACCAAGCAAGGCAAGGGAGGTGAGCCAGGGTAAGACCGAAGCTCAAGAGAAATACGACGCCAAGGCCAAGACCACGAAGAGCAAAGGGGACGAAGAGGACTCCCCCGGCAAGATCCTTGCCGGGAGATAGTTCTAGCAGCCCCGGCAAGACCCTTGCCGCGGCGACTCGTCCCGCGCCTACGGAGCAAATCACCCTTGAGTCCACTACCCCCAAAGGGCAAGGATTCGGGAGACATCCCCGTGGCGGCATGCAGATCTTTGTGAAGACATTCAAGATTAGATACGCACTAAGGAGATGACAACCCTTGGCGGGATCCCAGCCGAGGAAGACCACAAGGCCCCCGGCAAGCGCCTTGCCAGGGATGACAGCAGGCGCCTCGGCAAGACCCTTGACGGGGCCCCGGCAAGGCCCTTACCGAGGACACCTGCAGGGCTACCATCAGGCCCATGCCGACTAAACCTCCACCACTGCATTCACACAGCTGCCGACCCAACCAACTGGGCAGGCACCTGTGTGGTGGCATGCAGATCTTCGTAAGGACCCACCACCGCGCCTTCTCAGCTGCCTGCTTACCTACGTGGCATCGCATGCGTCGCTGCCCAGGGCGCGTGTCGACACAATAAGGAGCGGCGACGGACGAGACAGGTTTCTCCCCCGTCCCCGATAAAGCAAGGACACCTAAGCAAGATGCATTAAATGCGCCTTGTCATGTAATGCGAGGGATAACCTCGCATCACTGTACCCTTTCCACCTCCTGTGTGCCACTGTGGCAACCCCTTTTTCTATAAAAGGAGGCCCGAGGTGACGAGGAGAAGGATTCGGCTTTTTGGAGCTCCTCACGCCCCATAGCTAGCTCAAGAACATAGATATACAATCCACCAAAGCAGGAGTAGGGTTTTACGCATCCTCGCGGCACGAACCTGGATAAACGAACCGTGTGCTACCTATTAGATCCGCTCTTCTGACGACCCCGCGCCCCGCTGACCGTAGTAGGGATTCTTCTGATCCCATAGGTGTCGTTCCCACTGACAACAAGGTGTTCCTCCGGTATTCGTCAGTTTCATATTCTCATAGTCATAGGAACATGTATAAGTCATGAAGAAAGCAATATCAATAAACTAAACGATCATAGTGCTAAGCTAACAGATGGGTCTTGTCCATCACATCATTCTCTAATGTTGTGATCCCGTTTATCAAATGACAACACATGTCTATGGCTAGGAAACTTAACCATATTTGATTAACGAGCTAGTCAAGTAGATGCATACTAGGGACACTTTGTTTGTCTATGTATTCACACATGTACAAAGTTTCTGGTTAATACAATTCTAGCATGAATAATAAAAATTTATCATGATATAAGGAAATATAAATAACAAATTTATTATTGCCTCTAGGGCATAATTCCTTCATTATTAACTACTCCACAGTGCATTCCCTTAGGCCCAAATATGGTGAAGTGTCATGTAGTCGACGTTCACATGACACCACTAAGGGAATCACAACATACATACTATCAAAATATCGAACACGTACATATCAAGTTCACATGATTACTTGCAACATGATTTCTCCCGTGACCTCAAGAACAAAAGTAACTACTCACAAGTGATAAACATGCTCAAGATCAGAGGGGTATTAAATAGCATAATGGATCTGAACTTATAATCTTCCACCAAACAAACCATATAGTAATCAACTACAAGATGTAATCAACACTACTAGTTACCCACAAGCACCAATCTATAGTTCCGGTACAAAGATTGAACACAAGAGATGAACTAGGGTTTGAGAGGAGATGGTGATGTTGAATATGTTGATGGAGATTGCCCTCCCTAAGATGGGAGAGTTGTTGGTGATGATGATGACGATGATTTCCTACTCCGGGAGGGAAGTTCCCCCCGCGGAATTGCTTCGCCGGAGGGCAAAAGTGCTCCTGCCCAAGTTCCGCCTCGAGACGGCGGCGCTCCATCCCGAAAGTCCTATCCTTATTTTTTCTAGGTCAAAATGACTTATATACCAGAAGATGGGCACCGGAGGTGGGTCGAGGAGGGCACAACCCACCAGGGTGCTCCTGGGCTCCCTGGCACGCCTAGGTGGGTTGTGCCCACCTGGTGGGCCCCCTCTGGTGCTTATTGGCTCCAATATTTCTTATATATTCCATAAAAAATCCCAAAGTTTCAGCTCATTTCGAGTTGTGCAGAATAGGTAGCCTGACGTAGCTTTTTCTGGTCTAGATTTCCAACTGCCGTTATTCTCCCTCTTTGTGTGTACCTTGCATATTATGAGAGAAAAGGCATTAGAATTACCCCAAAAAGCATTATTATGCATGAAAACATTTTAAATAACAGTAGGTAAACATGATGCAAAATGGACATATAAACTCCCCCAAGCTTAGACCTTGCTTGTCCTCAAGCGAAAACCGAAATCGAAAAATATGTCCACATGCTTAGAGAGAGAGAGAGAGAGGTGTCGATAAAAACAAATATGGACATAGAAGAATCATGTGAACTACTATAACAGCAACAAACGTTGACATAAAACTTTTTTCATTGAACTTTTATCATAGACTTCTCATGAGTAAGTAACAATTGATGATACTTTTGAAGTATCAAGCATGAACTCTATTGGAAACCAACAAAGTATGTTCTCAGTCAACTTTGCAACTACAATTCATCATCTTTTCACGAAGGGTCATGTATCGGAGCCTTTAGGCAAGTCCACATACTCAACCATCATATAGTCTTCTATGATTGCTAACACTCACCGCATACACATGAGCAAAACGTTTCAACTAGACACATAGAAAGATAGGGGCTTATAGTTTCGCCTCCCAACGTATTCACCTCAAGGGTGATGTCAACAATAATAATTCATGCTACCCATATTCAACTGGACATATGTGCCTAGATATTTCCTCACCACATGATGCTTGCCAAAGGAGAAAAATAAAAAGGAATAGACATAAAAACTTTGACTATTGCATAAAAGTAAATACATAAAAGTAAAAGATATGCCCTTCGTAGAGGGAAGCAGAGGTCGCCATGCGCTTACTTGTTTGTATGCTCAACCCCTTAGTGCAAAAGAACATCTCATTATATTGCCCCTTATGATAGAAACCTTTATTATGATGTCTGTCGCTTTTATTCTTTGCTATCAAAAGTTCGTACAACGCTCAATTTTATCTTACACTAAATGATCTCACATTTTTAGAAGCAATTTTTATTGCCTTATTGCACCGATACAACTTACTAGAAGGATCTTACTCAATCCCTAGGTAGGTATGGTGGACTCTTGAAAATAAGATTTGGGTTTAAGGGTTTTTGGATGCACAAGTAGTATCTCTACTTGGTGCGGAATTTTTGGCTAGCAAAGATGTGGGGCAAGAACCACATGTTAAAGGATATATGACAATATAACTTCTGTGTGAATATGAACAAACTTGAATCATTATGTTGTCTTCCTTGTCCAATGTCAACAATTTTGGCATATAATATTTTGATGGGGGCTCACAATCACAAAAGATTTCTAGGATAGTGTATTTATATGTGAATCTTCTCTACCCTTATTAATTCTTTCATGAGTTGCATCATTGACCAATGCTATGTTTGTCTATCTCTAATAAAATTTCCTACTTAAAATTTTCCTTATGTGGTGTCATCAGCTACCATAAGATTAGCAAATGATCTTTTGCATTTATTTCCTTTCTTTTTATTGGAACATGAAAGTAAAGAAAGGAAAAACTCAAACTAAACTTTATTATATAATATATATCTTGCACACGATTACAAGGATAGATCACTAAGCAAACTCTCGAAAAGAAAGGATAGAACTAAACTTTGATTCATCTAAAGCAAAAGATAACTATGGATTGAACTAAGATAAGTAAAGGCAAAAGATAGTGGATGTGTGCTACCTCTTGAGCACTGCGTTGGTTTTCCCCGAAGAGGAAGGGATGATGCATCAAAGTAGCGTAAGTATTTCCCTCAGATTTTGAGAACCAAGGTATCAATCCAGTAGGAGGCTACGCGCTAGTCCCTCGTACCTGCACAAAACAAATAAATCCTTGCAACCAACGCGAATAGGGGTTGTCAATCCCAACACGGCAACTTACGAGCGTGAGATCTGACAGATATGGTAAGATAATATTTTTTTGTTATTTTTGTGATAAAGATGCAAAGTAAAATAAAGGCAAAGTAAAAATCAAGGAAATAACTAAGTAGTAGGAGATTAATATGATAAAGATAGACCCGGGGGCCATAGGCTTCACTAGTGGCTTCTCTCGAGAGCATAAGTATTCTACGGTGGGTGAACAAATTACTGTTGAGCAATTGACAGAATTGAGCATAGTTATGAGAATATCTAGGTATGATCATGTATATAGGCATCATGTCCGAGACAAGTAGACCGACTCCTGCCTGCATCTACTACTATTACTCCACTCATCGACCGCTATCCAGCATGCATCTAGAGTATTAAGTTAAAAACAGAGTAACGCCTTAAGCAAGATGACATGATGTAGAGGGATAGACTCATGCAATATGAAGAAAACCCCATCTTGTTATCCTTGATGGCAACAATACAATACGTGCCTTGCTTCCCCTACTATCACTGGGAAAGGACACCGCAAGATTGAACCCAAAGCTAAGCACTTCTCCCATTGCAAGAAAGATCAATCTAGTAGGCCAAACCAAACTGATAATTCGAAGCGACTTGCAGAGATAACCAATCATACATAAAATAATTCAGAGAAGATTCAAATATTATTCATAGATAGACTTGATCATAAACCCACAATTCATCGGTCTCAACAAACACACCGCAAAAAGAAGATTACATCAAATAGTTCTCCACAAGAGAGGGGGAGAACATTGTATTGAGATCCAAAAAGAGAGAAGAAGCCATCTAGCTACTAACTATGGACCCGTAGGTCTGAGGTAAGCTACTCACACTTCATCGGAGAGGCTATGGTGTTGATGTAGAAGCCCTCCGTGATCGATGCCCCCTTCGGCGGAGCTCCGGAATAGGCCCCAAGATGGGATCTTGTGGATACAGAAAGTTGCATCGGTGGAATTAGGTTTTGGCTCCGTATCTGATTAATTGGGGGTACGTAGGTATATATAGGAGGAAGGAGTACGTCGGTGGAGCAACAGGTGGCCCACGAGGGTGGAGGGCGCGCCTGGTGGGGGTGGCGCGCCCCCCTGCCTCGTGGCCTCCTCTTTTGTGTCTTGACGTAGGGTCCAAGTCTCCCGGGTCTTGTTTGTTGAGAAAATCACGTTCCCGAAGGTTTCATTCCGTTTGGACTCCGTTTGATATTCCTTTTCTTCGAAACCCTAAAACAGGCAAAAAACAGCAATTCTGGACTGGGCCTCCGGGTCAACAGGTTAGTCCCAAAAATAGTATAAAAGTGGAGAATAAAGCCCAATAATTTCCAAAACAGTAGATAATATAGCATGGGGCAATCAAAAATTATAGATACATTGGAGATGTATCAAGCATCCCCAAGCTTAATTCCTGCTCGTCCTCGAGTAGGTAAATGATAAAAACAGATTTTTTGATGTGAAGTGCTACTTGGCATAATTTTAATGTAATTCTTCTTAATTGTGGTATGAATATTCAGATCCAAAAGATTCAAGACAAAAGTTTAATATTGACATAAAAATAATAATACTTCAAGCATACTAACAAAGCAATTATGTCTTCTCAAAATAACATGGCCAAAGAAAGTTATCCCTACAAAATCATATAGTCTGACTATGCTCCATCTTCACCACACAAAATATTTAAATCATGCACAACCCTGATGACAAGCCAAGCAATTGTTTCATACTTTTGACATTCTCTAACTTTTTCAATCTTCACGCAATACATGAGCGTGAGCCATGGATATAGCACTATAGGTGGAATAGAATGGTGGTTGTGGAGAAGACAAAAACGGAGAAGATAGTCTCACATCAATTAGGCGTATCAACGGGCTATGGAGATGCCCATCAATAGATATCAATGTGAGTGAGTAGGGATTGCCATGCAACGGATGCACTAGAGCTATAGGTATATGAAAGCTCAAAAAGAAACTAAGTGGGTGTGCATCCAACTTGCTTGCTCATGAAGACCTAGGGCATTTTGAGGAAGCCCATCATTGGAATATACAAGCCAAGTTCTATAACAAAAAATTCCCACTAGTATATGAAAGTGATAACATGAGAGACTCTCTACTATGAATATCATGGTGCTACTTTGAAGCACAAATGTGGTAAAAGGATAGTAACATTGTCCCTTCTCTCTTTTTCTCTCATTTTATTATTTGGGCTTTTTAATTTTCCTTTTTATGGCCTATTTTCTTTCTCTTTTTTTCGTCCGGAGTCTCATCCCGACTTGTGGGGGAATCATAGTCTCCATCATCCTTTCCTCACTGGGACAATGCTCTAATAATTATGATAATCACACTTTTATTTTTCTTACAACTCAACAATTACAACTCGATACTTAGAACAAAATATGACTCTATGTGAATGCCTCCGGTGGTGTACCGGGATATGCAATGATGCATGAGTGACATGTATGAAAGAATTATGAATGGTGGCTTTGCCACAAATACGATGTCAACTACATGATCATGCTAAGCAATATGATGGTGATGGAGTGTGTCATAATGAACGAAACGGTGGAAAGTTGCATGGCAATATATCTCGGAATGGATATGGAAATGCCATAATAGGTAGGTATGGTGGCTGTTTTGAGGAAGGTATTTGGTGGGTGCATGATACGGGCGAAAGGTGCGCGGTATTAGAGGCTAGCAAAGGTGGAAGGGTGAGAGTGCGTATAATCCATGGACTCAACATTAGTCATAAAGAACTCATATACTTATTGCAAAAATCTACAAGTTATCAAAGCAAAGTATTACACGCATGCTCCTAGGGGGATAGATTGGTAGGAAAAGACCATCGCTCGTCCCCGACCACCACTCATAAGGAAGACAATCAAAAAATAAATCATGCTCCGACTTCATCACATAACGGTTCACCATACGTGCATGCTACGGGAATCACAAAATTTAACACAAGTATTTCTCAAATTCACAATTACTCAACTAGCACAACTTTAATATCACCATCTTTATATCTCAAAACAATTATCAAGCATCAAACTTCTCATAGTATTCAGCACACTCATAAGAAAGTTTTATTATTTACCTCAAAAAAAGAGAAAGTTTTATTATTAATCTTGTATATACCAAGCATATTAAGACTTTAAGAAAATTACCATGCCTTTTAAGACTCTCAAAATAATCTAAGTGAAGCATGAGAGATCAATAGTTTCTATAAAACAAATCCACCACCGTGCTCTAAAAGATATAAGTGAAGTACTAGAGCAAAACTATATAACTCAAAAGATATAAGCGAAGCACATAGAGTATTCTAACAAATTCCAAATCATGTATGGCTCACTCAAAAGGTGTGTACAGAAAGGATGATTGTGGTAAACTATGAATTAAAGACTCAAATCATACAAGACGCTCCAAGCAAAACATATATCATGTGGTGAATAAAAATATAGCTCCAAGTAAAGTTACCGATATAAGTAGACGAAAGAGGGGATGCCTTCCGGGGCATCCCCAAATTTGGCTTTTAGGTGTCCTTAGATTATATTGGGGGTGCCATGGGCATCCCCAATCTTAGGCTCTTTCCACTCCTTGTTCCATAATCCATCAAATCTTTACCCAAAACTTGAAAACTTCACAACACAAAACTTAAAGTAGAAAATCTCATGAGCTCCGTTAGCGAAAGAAAATAAAAGACCACTTCAAGATACTGTAATGAACTCATTATTTATTTATAATGGTGTTATAACTACTGTATTCCAACTTCTCTATGGTTTATAAAATAATTTATTTGCCATAGATAGATCAAAATAAGCAAACAACACACAAAAAACAGAATCTGTCAAAAACAGAACAGTCTGTAGTAATCTGTAGCTAGCGCAAGATATGGAACCCCAAAAATTCTAAAATAAATTGCTGGACGTGAGGAATTTATCTAGTAATAATCTGAAAAAATAATTAACTAAATATCACTCTCCAAATAAAAATTACAGCAGTTCTTGTGAGTGCTAAAGTTTCTGTTTTTTACAGCAAGTGTAACAAGACTTTCCCCAAGTCTTCCCAACGGTTCTACTTGGCACAAACACTAATTAAACACAAAAAACACAACCAAAACAGAGGCTAGATAAATTATTTATTACTAAATAGGATCAAAAAGCAAGGAATGAAAATAAAATTAGGTTGCCTCCCAACAAGCGCTATCGTTTAACGCCCCTAGCTAGGCATAACAAGCAAGAATAGATCTAGGTATGGCCATCTTTGGTAGGAAATCCATAAGTGGCTCTCATAATAGATTCATAAGGAAATTTAATTTTCTTTCTAGGAAAGTATTCCATGCCTTTCCTTAACGGAAATTGGAATCTAATATTTCCTTCCTTCATATCAATAATTGCACCAATCGTTCTAAGGAAAGGTCTATCAAGAATAATAGCACATGAAGGATTGCAATCTATGTCAAGAACAATAAAATCTACGGGCACATAATTCCTATTTGCAACAATAAGAAAATCATTAATTTTTCCCATAGGTTTCTTGATAGTGGAATCCGCAAGGTGCAAGTTTAGAGAGTAATCATCAAAATCATGGAAACCTAACAAATCACACAAAGTCTTTGGAATCGTGGAAACACCAGCACCCAAATCACATAAAGCATAGAATTCATGATCTTTAATTTTAATTTTAATAGTTGGTTCCCACTCATCATAAAGTTTTCTAGGGATAGAAACTTCCAATTCAAGTTTTTCTTCATAAGATTGCATCAAGGCATCAACGATATGTTTGGTAAACGCTTTATTTGGACAATAAGCGTGAGGAGAATTTAGCACGGATTGCAACAAGGAAATACAATCAATCAAAGAGCAATTTTCATAGATAAATTCCTTGAAATCCATAATAGTGGGTTTAGCAACATCTAGGGTTTTAATTTCTTCAATCCCACTTTTATCAATTTTAGCATCAAGATCAACAAATTCCGAATTCTTGGAACGCCTTCTAGGTAAAGGTGGATCATATTCAGTCCCATCATTATCAAGATTCATATTGCAAAACAAAGATTTAATAGGGGACACATCAATAACATTTAGATCTTCATCTTTATTTTCATAGGAACTAGAAGAACACGCTCTTATAAAGGCATCTTTCTTAGCACGCATCCTAGAGGTTCTTTCTTTGCACTCATCAATTGAAATTCTCATGGCTTTGAGAGACTCATTGACATCATGCTTAGGTGGAATAGATCTAAGTTTCAAAGAATCAACATCAAGAGCAATTCTATCAACATTCCTAGCCAACTCATCAATCTTAAGCATTTTTTCTTCAATCAAAGCATTGCAATTCTTTTGCGAAGTAATAAATTCTTTAATATTAGATTCAAAATCAGAGGGCATATTATTATAATTTCCATAAGAATTGTTGTAGGAATTACCATAATTATTAGAGGGATTACTAGGATAAGGCCTAGGATTGAAATTTCCTCCATATGCGTTGTTACCAAAATTGTTCCTACCAACAAAATTCACATCCATAGATTCATTATTATTCTCAATCAAAGTAGACAAGGGCATATCATTAGGATCAGAAGAAACACTCTTATTAGAAAATAATTTCATAAGTTCATCCATCTTTCCACTCAAAACATTAATTTCTTCTATCACATGCACCTTTTTATTAGTAGTACTTTCTGTATGCCATTGGGAATAATTAACCATAATATTATCTAGGAGTTTAGTAGCTTCTCCTAAAGTGATTTCCATAAAAGTGCCTCCCACAGCTGAATCTAAAAGATTTCTAGAAGCAAAATTCAATCCGACGTAAAAATTTGTATAACCATACATAGATTTAAACCATGAGTAGGGCAATTACGTATCATTAGTTTCATTCTCTCCCAAGCTTGTGCAACATTTTCATGATCAAGTTGCTTAAAATTCATAATATCATTTCTAAGAGAGATGATCTTAGCGGGAGGAAAATACTTAGGGATAAAAGCATCTTTGCACTTGTTCCATGAATCAATACTTTTTTTAGGCAAAGATGAAAACCAAGCTTTAGCACGATCTCTAAGCGAAAAAGGAAATAGCTTCAATTTAACAATATCATTATCCACATCTTTCTTCTATTGCATATCACATAAATCAACGAAGCTATTAAGATGGGTAGCTGCATCTTCACTAGGAAGGCCGGAAAACGGATCTTTCATGACAAGATTCAGCAAAGCAGTATTAATTTCACAAGATTCAGCATCGGTAAGAGGAGCAATCGGAGTGCTAATAAAATCATTGTTGTTGGAATCGGTGAAGTCACACAATTTAGTATTATCTTGAGCCGTCGTGACAAGAAAGCAAACTAACACACAAGCAAACAAAAAGCAAGCGGGCAAAAAGAGGCAAATAGAGAAAGAGAGGGAGGATAGAGAGAGAGAGGGAATAAAACGGCAAGGGTGAAGTGGGGGGGAGAGGAAAACGAGAGGCAAATGGCAAATAATGTAATGCGGGAGATAAGGCTATGTGATGGGTACTTGGTATGTTGACTTTTGCTTAGACCTCCCGGTCAATGGCGCCAGAAATGGCTTGTTGTCGGGAGTCAAATCTTGACTTGCGTGAACCTCCCCGGCAACGGCGCCAGAAATCCTTCTTGCTACCTCTTGAGCACTGTGTTGGTTTCCCCCGAAGAGGAAGGGATGATGCAGCAAAGTAGCGTAAGTATTTCCCTCAGATTTTGAGAACCAAGGTATCAATCTAGTAGGAGGCTACGCGTGAGTCCCTCGTACCTTCACAAAACAAATAAATCCTCGCAACCAACGCGAATAGGGGTTGTCAATCCCTACACGGCCACTTACGAGAGTGAGATCTGATAGATATGATAAGATAATATTTTTTTGATATTTTTGTGATAAAGATGCAAAGTAAAATAAAGGCAAAGTGAAAAGCAAGGAAATAACTAAGTGGTAGGAGATTAATATGATAAAGATAGACCCGGGGGCCATAGGTTTCACTAGTGGCTTCTCTCGAGAGCATAAGTATTCTACGGTGGGTGAACAATTTATTGTTGAGCAATTGACAGAATTGAGCATAGTTATAAGAATATCTAGGTATGATCATGTATATAGGCATCACGTCCGAGACAAGTAGACCAACTCCTGCCTGCATCTACTACTATTACTCCACTCATCGACCACTATCCAGCATGCATCTAGAGTATTACGTTAAAAACAGATTAACGCCTTAAGCAAGATGACATGATGTCGAGGGATAGACTCATGCAATATGAAGAAAACCCCATCTTGTTATCCTCGATGGCAACAATAAAATACGTGCCTTGCTTCCCCTACTGTCACTGGGAAAGGACACCGCAAGATTGAACCCAAAGCTAAGCACTTCTGCCATTGCAAGAAAGATCAATCTAGTAGGGCAAACCAAAGTGATAATTAGAAGAGACTTGCAAAGATAACCAATCATACATAAAAGAATTCAGAGAAGATTCAAATATTATTCATAGATAGACTTGATCATAAACCCACAATTCATCGGTCTTAACAAACACACCGCAAAAAGAAGATTACATTGAATAGTTCTCCACAAGAGAGGGGGAGAACATTGTATTGAGATCCAAAAAGAGAGAAGAAGCCATCTAGCTACTAACTATGGACCCGTAGGTCTGAAGTAAACTACTCACACTTCATCGAAGAGGCTATGGTGTTGATGTAGAAGCCCTCCGTGATCGATACCCCCTCCGGAACAGGCCCCAAGATGGGATCTCGTGAATACAGAAAGTTGCAGCGGTGGAATTAGGTTTTTGGCTCCTTATCTGATTGTTTGGGGGTACGTAGGTATATATACGAGGAAGGAGTACGTCGGTGGAGCAACAGTGGGCCCACGAGGGTGGAGGGCGCGCCTGGTGGGGGTGGGCGCGCCCCCCTACCTCGTGGCCTCCTCTTTTATGTCTTGACGTAGGGTCCAAGTCTCCCGGGTCTTGTTTGTTGAGAAAATCACGTTCCCGAAGGTTTCATTCCGTTTGGACTCCGTTTGATATTCCTTTTCTTCGAATCCCTAAAACAGGCAAAAAACAGCAATTCTGGGCTGGGCCTCCGGTCAATAGGTTAGTCCCAAAAATAGTATAAAAGTGGAGAATAAAGCCCAATAATGTCCGAAACAGTAGATAATATAGCATGGGGCAATCAAAAATTATAGATACATTGGAGATGTATCAAGCATCCCCAAGCTTAATTCCTGCTCGTCCTCGAGTAGGTAAATGATAAAAACAGATTTTTTGATGCGGAGTGCTACTTGGCATAATTTTAATGTAATTCTTCTTAATTGTGGTATGAATATACAGATCTGAAAGATTCAAGAAAAGTTTAATATTGACATAAAAATAATAATACTTCAAGCATACTAACAAAGCAATTATGTCTTCTCAAAATAACATGGCCAAAGAAAGTTATCCCTACAAAATCATATAGTCTGACTATGCTCCATCTTCACCACACAAAATATTTAAATCATGCAAAACCCTGATGACAAGCCAAGCAATCGTTTCATACTTTTGACATTCTCTAACTTTTTCAATCTTCATGCAATACATGAGCGTGAGCCATGGATATAGCACTATAGGTGGAATAGAATGGTAGTTGAGGAGAAGACAAAAAGGGAGAAGATAGTCTCACATCAATTAGGCGTATCAACGGGCTATGGAGATACCCATCAATAGATATCAATGTGAGTGAGTAGGGATTGCCATGCAACGGATGCACTAGAGCTATAGGTATATGAAAGCTCAAAAAGAAACTAAGTGGGTGTGCATCCAACTTGCTTGCTCATGAAGACCTAGGGCATTTTGAGGAAGCCCATCATTGGAATATACAAGCCAAGTTCTATAATGAAAAATTCCCACTAGTATATGAAAGTGATAACATGAGAGACTCTCTACTATGAATATCATGGTGCTACTTTGAAGCACAAATGTGGTAAAAGGATAGTAACATTGTCCCTTCTCTCTTTTTCTCTCATTTTTTTATTTGGGCCTTTTCATTTTCTTTTTTATGGCCTATTTTCTTTCTCTTTTTTCGTCCGGAGTCTCATCCCGACTTGTGGGGGAATCATAGTCTCCATCATCCTTTCCTCACTGGGACAATGCTCTAATAATGATGATAATCACACTTTTATTTTTCTTACAACTCAACAATTACAACTCGATACTTAGAACAAAATATGACTCTATGTGAATGCCTCCGGCGGTGTACCGGGATATGCAATGATGCATGAGTGACATGTATGAAAGAATTATGAATGGTGGCTTTGCCACAAATACGATGTCAACTACATGATCATGCTAAGCAATATGATGGTGATGGAGTGTGTCATAATGAACGAAACGGTGGAAAGTTGCATGGCAATATATCTCGGAATGGCTATGGAAATGCCATAATAGGTAGGTATGGTGGCTGTTTTGAGGAAGGTATATGGTGGGTGCATGATACGGGCGAAAGGTGTGCGGTATTAGAGGCTAGCAAAGGTGGAAGGGTGAGAGTGCGTATAATCCATGGACTCAACATTAGTCATAAAGAACTCATATACTTATTGCAAAAATCTACAAGTTATCAAAGCAAAGTATTACACGCATGCTCCTAGGGGGATAGATTGGTAGGAAAAGACCATCGCTCGTCCCCGACCACCACTCATAAGGAAGACAATCAAAAAATAAATCATGCTCCGACTTCATCACATAACGGTTCACCATACGTGCATGCTACGGGAATCACAAAATTTAACACAAGTATTTCTCAAATTCACAATTACTCAACTAGCACAACTTTAATATCACCATCTTTATATCTCAAAACAATTATCAAGCATCAAACTTCTCATAGTATTCAGCACACTCATAAGAAAGTTTTATTATTTACCTCAAAAAAAGAGAAAGTTTTATTATTAATCTTGTATATACCAAGCATATTAAGACTTTAAGAAAATTACCATGCCTTTTAAGACTCTCAAAATAATCTAAGTGAAGCATGAGAGATCAATAGTTTCTATAAAACAAATCCACCACCGTGCTCTAAAAGATATAAGTGAAGTACTAGAGCAAAACTATATAACTCAAAAGATATAAGCGAAGCACATAGAGTATTCTAACAAATTCCAAATCATGTATGGCTCACTCAAAAGGTGTGTACAGAAAGGATGATTGTGATAAACTAAGAATTAAAGACTCAAATCATACAAGACGCTCCAAGCAAAACATATATCATGTGGTGAATAAAAATATAGCTCCAAGTAAAGTTACCGATAGAAGTAGACGAAAGAGGGGATGCCTTCCGGGGCATCCCCAAGCGTTGGCTTTTAGGTGTCGTTAGATTATCTTGGGGGTGCCATGGGCATCCCCAATCTTAGGCTCTTTCCACTCCTTGTTCCATAATCCATCAAATCTTTACCCAAAACTTGAAAACTTCACAACACAAAACTTAAAGTAGAAAATCTCATGAGCTCCGTTAGCGAAAGAAAATAAAAGACCACTTCAAGATACTGTAATGAACTCATTATTTATTTATAATGGTGTTATAACTACTGTATTCCAACTTCTCTATGGTTTATAAACTATTTTATTTGCCATAGATACATCAAAATAAGCAAACAACACACGAAAAACAGAATCTGTCAAAAACAGAACAGTCTGTAGTAATCTGTAGCTAGCGCAAGATCTGGAACCCCAAAAATTCTAAAATAAATTGCTGGACGTGAGGAATTTATCTAGTAATCATATGAAAAAATAATTAACTAAATATCACTCTCCAAATAAAAATGACAGCAGTTCTTGTGAGTGCTAAAGTTTCTGTTTTTTACAGCAAGTGTAACAAGACTTTCCCCAAGTCTTCCCAACGGTTCTACTTGGCACAAACACTAATTAAACACAAAAAACACAACCAAAACAGAGGCTAGATAAATTATTTATTACTAAATAGGATCAAAAAGCAAGGAATAAAAATAAAATTAGGTTGCCTCCCAACAAGCGCTATCGCTTAACGCCCCTAGCTAGGCATAACAAGCAAGAATAGATCTAGGTATGGCCATCTTTGGTAGGCAATCCATTAGTGGCTCTCATAATAGATTCATAAGGAAATTTAATTTTCCTTCTATGAAAGTATTCCATGCCTGTCCTTAACGGAAATTGGAATCTAATATTTCCTTCCTTCATATCAATAATTGCACCAATCGTTTTAAGGAAAGGTCTACCAAGAATAATAGCACATGAAGGATTGCAATCTATGTCAAGAACAATAAGATCTATGGGCACATAATTCCTATTTGCAACAATAAGAACATCATTAATTCTTCCCATAGGTTTCTTAATAGTGGAATCCGCAAGGTGCAAGTTCAGAGAGTAATCATCAAAATCATGGAAACCTAACAAATCACACAAAGTCTTTGGAATCGTGGAAACACCAGCACCCAAATCACATAAAGCATAGAATTCATGATCTTTAATTTTAATTTTAATAGTTGGTTCCCACTCACCATAAAGTTTTCTAGGGATAGAAACTTCCAATTCAAGTTTTTCTTCATAAGATTGCATCAAGGCATCAACGATATGTTTAGTAAACGCTTTATTTTGACAGTAAGCGTGAGGAGAATTTAGCACGGATTGCAACAAGGAAATACAATCAACCAAAGAGCAATTTTCATAGTTAAATTCCTTGAAATCCATAGTAGTGGGTTTAGCAACATCTAGGGTTTTAATTTCTTCAACCCCACTTTTATCAATTTTAGCATCAAGATCAACAAATTCCGAATTCTTGGAACGCCTTCTAGGTAAAGGTGGATCATATTCAGTCCCATCATTATCAAGATTCATATTGCAAAACAAAGATTTAATAGGGGACACATCAATAACATTTAGATCTTCATCTTTATTTTCATAGGAACTAGAAGAACACGCTCTTATAAAGGCATCTTTCTTAGCACGCATCCTAGCGGTTCTTTCTTTGCACTCATCAATTGAAATTCTCATGGCTTTGAGAGACTCATTGACATCATGCTTAGGTGGAATAGATCTAAGTTTCAAAGAATCAACATCAAGAGCAATTCTATCAACATTCCTAGCCAACTCATCAATCTTAAGCATTTTTTCTTCAATCAAAGCATTGCAATTCTTTTGCGAAGTAATAAATTCTTTAATATTAGATTCAAAATCAGAGGGCATATTATTATAATTTCCATAAGAATTTTTGTAGGAATTACCATAATTATTAGAGGGATTACTAGGATAAGGCCTAGGATTGAAATTTCCTCCATATGCGTTGTTACCAAAATTGTTCCTACCAACAAAATTCACATCCATAGATTCATTATTATTCTCAATCAAAGTAGACAAGGGCATATCATTAGGATCATAAGAAACACTCTTATTAGCAAATAATTTCATAAGTTCATCCATCTTTCCACTCAAAACATTAATTTCTTCTATCGCATGCACCTTTTTATTAGTAGTTCCTTCAGTATGCCATTGAGAATAATTAACAATAATATTATCTAGGAGTTTAGTAGCTTCTCCTAAAGTGATTTCCATAAAAGTGCCTCCCGCAGCTGAATCTAAAAGATTTCTAGAAGCAAAATTCAATCCGGCGTAAAAATTTGTATAATCGTCCATAGATTTAAACCATGAGTAGGGCAATTACGTATCATTAGTTTCATTCTCTCCCAAGCTTGTGCAACATGTTCATGATCAAGTTGCTTAAAATTCATAATATCATTTCTAAGAGAGATGATCTTAGCGGGAGGAAAATACTTAGGGATAAAAGCATCTTTGCACTTGTTCCATGAATCAATACTATTGTTAGGCAAAGATGAAAACCAAGATTTAGCACGATCTCTAAGCGAAAAAGGAAATAGCTTCAATTTAACAATATCATTATCCACATCTTTCTTGTATTGCATATCACATAAATCAACGAAGCTATTAAGATGGGTAGCTGCATCTTCACTAGGAAGGCCGGAAAACGGATCTTTCATGACAAGATTCAGCAAAGCAGTATTAATTTCACAAGATTCAGCATCGATAAGAGGAGCAATCGGAGTGCTAATAAAATTATTGTTGTTGGTATCGGTGAAGTCACACAATTTAGTATTATCTTGAGCCGTCGTGACAAGCAAGCAAACTAACACACAAGCAAACAAAAAGCAAGCGGGCAAAAAGAGGCAAATAGAGAAAGAGAGGGAGGATAGAGAGAGAGAGAGGGAATAAAACGGCAAGGGTGAAGTGGGGGGGGAGAGGAAAACGAGAGGCAAATGGCAAATAATGTAATGCGGGAGATAAGGCTATGTGATGGGTACTTGGTATGTTGACTTTTGCTTAGACCTCCTGGGCAATGGCGCCAGAAATGGCTCGTTGTCGGGAGTTAAATCTTGACTTGCGTGAACCTCCCCGGCAACGGCGCCAGAAATCCTTCTTGCTACCTCTTGAGCACTGTGTTGGTTTCCCCCGAAGAGGAAGGGATGATGCAGCAAAGTAGCGTAAGTATTTCCCTCAGATTTTGAGAACCAAGGTATCAATCCAGTAGGAGGCTACGCGTGAGTCCCTCGTACCTGCACAAAACAAATAAATCCTCGCAACCAACGCGAATAGGGGTTGTCAATCCCTACACGGCCACTTACGAGAGTGAGATCTGATAGATATGATAAGGTAATATTTTTTTGGTATTTTTGTGATAAAGATGCAAAGTAAAATAAAGGCAAAGTGAAAAGCAAGGAAATAACTAAGTGGTAGGAGATTAATATGATAAAGATAGACCCGGGGGCCATAGGTTTCACTAGTGGCTTCTCTCGAGAGCATAAGTATTCTACGGTGGGTGAACAATTTACTGTTGAGCAATTGACAGAATTGAGCATAGTTATGAGAATATTTAGGTATGATCATGTATATAGGCATCACGTCTGAGACAAGTAGACCGACTCCTGCCTGCATCTACTACTATTACTCCACTCATCGACCACTATCCAGCATGCATCTAGAGTATTACGTTAAAAACAGATTAACGCCTTAAGCAAGATGACATGATGTAGAGGGATAGACTCATGCAATATGAAGAAAACCCCATCTTGTTATCCTCGATGGCAACAATACAATACGTGCCTTGCTTCCCCTACTGTCACTGGGAAAGGACACCGCAAGATTGAACCCAAAGCTAAGCACTTCTGCCATTGCAAGAAAGATCAATCTAGTAGGCCAAACCAAACTGATAATTCGAAGAGACTTGCAAAGATAACCAATCATACATAAAACAATTCAGAGAAGATTCAAATATTATTCATAGATAGACTTGATCATAAACCCACAATTCATCGGTCTTAACAAACACACCGCAAAAACAAGATTACATTGAATAGTTCTCCACAAGAGAGGGGGAGAACATTGTATTGAGATCCAAAAAGAGAGAAGAAGCCATCTAGCTACTAACTATGGACCCGTAGGTCTGAAGTAAACTACTCACACTTCATCGAAGAGGCTATGGTGTTGTTGTAGAAGCCCTCCGTGATCGATGCCCCCTCCGGAACAGGCCCCAAGATGGGATCTCGTGAATACAGAAAGTTGCAGCGGTGGAATTAGGTTTTTGGCTCCTTATCTGATTGTTTGGGGGTACGTAGGTATATATACGAGGAAGGAGTACGTCGGTGGAGCAACAGGGGGCCCACGAGGGTGGAGGGCGCGCCTGGTGGGGGTGGGCGCGCCCCCCTACCTCGTGGCCTCCTCTTTTGTGTCTTGACGTAGGGTCCAAGTCTCCCGGGTCTTGTTTGTTGAGAAAATCACGTTCCCGAAGGTTTCATTCCGTTTGGACTCCGTTTGATATTCCTTTTCTTCGAATCCCTAAAACAGGCAAAAACAGCAATTCTGGGCTGGGCCTCCGGTCAATAGGTTAGTCCCAAAAATAGTATAAAAGTGGAGAATAAAGCCCAATAATGTCCGAAACAGTAGATAATATAGCATGGGGCAATCAAAAATTATAGATACATTGGAGATGTATCAAGCATCCCCAAGCTTAATTCCTGCTCGTCCTCGAGTAGGTAAATGATAAAAACAGATTTTTTGATGCGGAGTGCTACTTGGCATAATTTTAATGTAATTCTTCTTAATTGTGGTATGAATATACAGATCCGAAAGATTCAAGAAAAGTTTAATATTTACATAAAAATAATAATACTTCAAGCATACTAACAAAGCAATTATGTCTTCTCAAAATAACATGGCCAAAGAAAGTTATCCCTACAAAATCATATAGTATGACTATGCTCCATCTTCACCACACAAAATATTTAAATCATGCACAACCCTGATGACAAGCCAAGCAATCGTTTCATACTTTTGACATTCTCTAACTTTTTCAATCTTCATGCAATACATGAGCGTGAGCCATGGATATAGCACTATAGGTGGAATAGAATGGTGGTTGAGGAGAAGACAAAAAGGGAGAAGATAGTCTCACATCAATTAGGCGTATCAACGGGCTATGGAGATACCCATCAATAGATATCAATGTGAGTGAGTAGGGATTGCCGTGCAACGGATGCACTAGAGCTATAGGTATATGAAAGCTCAAAAAGAAACTAAGTGGGTGTGCATCCAACTTGCTTGCTCATGAAGACCTAGGGCATTTTGAGGAAGCCCATCATTGGAATATACAAGCCAAGTTCTATAATGAAAAATTCCCACTAGTATATGAAAGTGATAACATGAGAGACTCTCTACTATGAATATCATGGTGCTACTTTGAAGCACAAATGTGGTAAAAGGATAGTAACATTGTCCCTTCTCTCTTTTTCTCTCATTTTTTTATTTGGGCCTTTTCATTTTCTTTTTTATGGCCTATTTTCTTTCTCTTTTTTTCGTCCGAAGTCTCATCCCGACTTGTGGGGGAATCATAGTCTCCATCATCCTTTCCTCACTGGGACAATGCTCTAATAATGATGATAATCACACTTTTATTTTTCTTACAACTCAACAATTACAACTCGATACTTAGAACAAAATATGACTCTATGTGAATGCCTCCGGCGGTGTACCGGGATATGCAATGATGCATGAGTGACATGTATGAAAGAATTATGAATGGTGGCTTTGCCACAAATACGATGTCAACTACATGATCATGCTAAGCAATATGATGGTGATGGAGTGTGTCATAATGAACGAAACGGTGGAAAGTTGCATGGCAATATATCTCTGAATGGCTATGGAAATGCCATAATAGGTAGGTATGGTGGCTGTTTTGAGGAAGGTATATGGTGGGTGCATGATACGGGCGAAAGGTGCGCGGTATTAGAGGCTAGCAAAGGTGGAAGGGTGAGAGTGCGTATAATCCATGGACTCAACATTAGTCATAAAGAACTCATATACTTATTGCAAAAATCTACAAGTTATCAAAGCAAAGTATTACACGCATGCTCCTAGGGGGATAGATTGGTAGGAAAAGACCATCGCTCGTCCCCGACCACCACTCATAAGGAAGACAATCAAAAAATAAATCATGCTCCGACTTCATCACATAACGGTTCACCATACGTGCATGCTACGGGAATCACAAAATTTAACACAAGTATTTCTCAAATTCACAATTACTCAACTAGCACAACTTTAATATCACCATCTTTATATCTCAAAACAATTATCAAGCATCAAACTTCTCATAGTATTCAGCACACTCATAAGAAAGTTTTATTATTTACCTCAAAAAAAGAGAAAGTTTTATTATTAATCTTGTATATACCAAGCATATTAAGACTTTAAGAAAATTACCATGCCTTTTAAGACTCTCAAAATAATCTAAGTGAAGCATGAGAGATCAATAGTTTCTATAAAACAAATCCACCACCGTGCTCTAAAAGATATAAGTGAAGTACTAGAGCAAAACTATATAACTCAAAAGATATAAGCGAAGCACATAGAGTATTCTAACAAATTCCAAATCATGTATGGCTCACTCAAAAGGTGTGTACAGAAAGGATGATTGTGATAAACTAAGAATTAAAGACTCAAATCATACAAGACGCTCCAAGCAAAACATATATCATGTGGTGAATAAAAATATAGCTCCAAGTAAAGTTACCGATAGAAGTAGACGAAAGAGGGGATGCCTTCCGGGGCATCCCCAAGCGTTGGCTTTTAGGTGTCGTTAGATTATCTTGGGGGTGCCATGGGCATCCCCAATCTTAGGCTCTTTCCACTCCTTGTTCCATAATCCATCAAATCTTTACCCAAAACTTGAAAACTTCACAACACAAAACTTAAAGTAGAAAATCTCATGAGCTCCGTTAGTGAAAGAAAATAAAAGACCACTTCAAGATACTGTAATGAACTCATTATTTATTTATAATGGTGTTATAAATACTGTATTCCAACTTCTCTATGGTTTATAAACTATTTTATTTGCCATAGATACATCAAAATAAGCAAACAACACACGAAAAACAGAATCTGTCAAAAACAGAACAGTCTGTAGTAATCTGTAGCTAGCGCAAGATCTGGAACCCCAAAAATTCTAAAATAAATTGCTGGACGTGAGGAATTTATCTAGTAATCATATGAAAAAATAATTAACTAAATATCACTCTCCAAATAAAAATGACAGCAGTTCTTGTGAGTGCTAAAGTTTCTGTTTTTTACAGCAAGTGTAACAAGACTTTCCCCAAGTCTTCCCAACGGTTCTACTTGGCACAAACACTAATTAAACACAAAAAACACAACCAAAACAGAGGCTAGATAAATTATTTATTACTAAATAGGATCAAAAAGCAAGGAATAAAAATAAAATTAGGTTGCCTCCCAACAAGCGCTATCGCTTAACGCCCCTAGCTAGGCATAACAAGCAAGAATAGATCTAGGTATGGCCATCTTTGGTTGGCAATCCATTAGTGGCTCTCATAATAGATTCAAAAGGAAATTTAATTTTCCTTCTAGGAAAGTATTCCATGCCTGTCCTTAACGGAAATTGGAATCTAATATTTCCTTCCTTCATATCAATAATTGCACCAATCGTTCTAAGGAAAGGTCTACCAAGAATAATAGCACATGAAGGATTGCAATCTATGTCAAGAACAATAAAATCTATGGGCACATAATTCCTATTTGCAACAATAAGAACATCATTAATTCTTCCCATAGGTTTCTTAATAGTGGAATCCGCAAGGTGCAAGTTCAGAGAGTAATCATCAAAATCATGGAAACCTAACAAATCACACAAAGTCTTTGGAATCGTGGAAACACCAGCACCCAAATCACATAAAGCATAGAATTCATGATCTTTAATTTTAATTTTAATAGTTGGTTCCCACTCACCATAAAGTTTTCTAGGGATAGAAACTTCCAATTCAAGTTTTTCTTCATAACATTGCATCAAGGCATCAACGATATGTTTAGTAAACGCTTTATTTTGACAGTAAGCGTGAGGAGAATTTAGCACGAATTGCAACAAGGAAATACAATCAACCAAAGAGCAATTTTCATAGTTAAATTCCTTTAAATCCATAGTAGTGGGTTTAGCAACATCTAGGGTTTTAATTTCTTCAATCCCACTTTTATCAATTTTAGCATCAAGATAAACAAATTCCGAATTCTTGGAACGCCTTCTAGGTAAAGGTGGATCATATTCAGTCCCATCATTATCAAGATTCATATTGCAAAACAAAGATTTAATAGGGGACACATCAATAACATTTAGATCTTCATCTTTATTTTCATAGGAACTAGAAGAACACGCTCTTATAAAGGCATCTTTCTTTGCACGCATCCTAGCGGTTCTTTCTTTGCACTCATCAATTGAAATTCTCATGGCTTTGAGAGACTCATTGACATCATGCTTAGGTGGAATAGATCTAAGTTTCAAAGAATCAACATCAAGAGCAATTCTATCAACATTCCTAGCCAACTCATCAATCTTAAGCATTTTTTTCTTCAATCAAAGCATTGCAATTCTTTTGCGAAGTAATAAATTCTTTAATATTAGATTCAAAATCAGAGGGCATATTATTATAATTTCCATAAGAATTTTTGTAGGAATTACCATAATTATTAGAGGGATTACTAGGATAAGGCCTAGGATTGAAATTTCCTCCATATGCGTTGTTACCAAAATTGTTCCTACCAACAAAATTCACATCCATAGATTCATTATTATTCTCAATCAAAGTAGACAAGGGCATATCATTAGGATCAGAAGAAACACTCTTATTAGCAAATAATTTCATAAGTTCATCCATCTTTCCACTCAAAACATTAATTTCTTCTATCGCATGCACCTTTTTATTAGTAGTTCCTTCAGTATGCCATTGAGAATAATTAACAATAATATTATCTAGGAGTTTAGTAGCTTCTCCTAAAGTGATTTCCATAAAAGTGCCTCCCGCAGCTGAATCTAAAAGATTTCTAGAAGCAAAATTCAATCCGGCGTAAAAATTTGTATAATCGTCCATAGATTTAAACCATGAGTAGGGCAATTACGTATCATTAGTTTCATTCTCTCCCAAGCTTGTGCAACATGTTCATGATCAAGTTGCTTAAAATTCATAATATCATTTCTAAGAGAGATGATCTTAGCGGGAGGAAAATACTTAGGGATAAAAGCATCTTTGCACTTGTTCCATGAATCAATACTATTGTTAGGCAAAGATGAAAACCAAGATTTAGCACGATCTCTAAGCGAAAAAGGAAATAGCTTCAATTTAACAATATCATTATCCACATCTTTCTTGTATTGCATATCACATAAATCAACGAAGCTATTAAGATGGGTAGCTGCATCTTCACTAGGAAGGCCGGAAAACGGATCTTTCATGACAAGATTCAGCAAAGCAGTATTAATTTCACAAGATTCAGCATCGATAAGAGGAGCAATCGGAGTGCTAATAAAATTATTGTTGTTGGTATCGGTGAAGTCACACAATTTAGTATTATCTTGAGCCGTCGTGACAAGCAAGCAAACTAACACACAAGCAAACAAAAAGCAAGCGGGCAAAAAGAGGCAAATAGAGAAAGAGAGGGAGGATAGAGAGAGAGAGAGGGAATAAAACGGCAAGGGTGAAGTGGGGGGGGAGAGGAAAACGAGAGGCAAATGGCAAATAATGTAATGCGGGAGATAAGGCTATGTGATGGGTACTTGGTATGTTGACTTTTGCTTAGACCTCCTGGGCAATGGCGCCAGAAATGGCTCGTTGTCGGGAGTCAAATATTGACTTGCGTGAACCTCCCCGGCAACGGCGCCAGAAATCCTTCTTGCTACCTCTTGAGCACTGTGTTGGTTTCCCCCGAAGAGGAAGGGATGATGCAGCAAAGTAGCGTAAGTATTTCCCTCAGATTTTGAGAACCAAGGTATCAATCCAGTAGGAGGCTACGCGTGAGTCCCTCGTACCTGCACAAAACAAATAAATCCTCGCAACCAACGCGAATAGGGGTTGTCAATCCCTACACGGCCACTTACGAGAGTGAGATCTGATAGATATGATAAGATAATATTTTTTTGGTATTTTTGTGATAAAGATGCAAAGTAAAATAAAGGCAAAGTGAAAAGCAAGGAAATAACTAAGTGGTAGGAGATTAATATGATAAAGATAGACCCGGGGGCCATAGGTTTCACTAGTGGCTTCTCTCGAGAGCATAAGTATTCTACGGTGGGTGAACAATTTACTGTTGAGCAATTGACAGAATTGAGCATAGTTATGAGAATATTTAGGTATGATCATGTATATAGGCTTCACGTCCGAGACAAGTAGACCGACTCCTGCCTGCATCTACTACTATTACTCCACTCATCGACCACTATCCAGCATGCATCTAGAGTATTACGTTAAAAACAGATTAACGCCTTAAGCAAGATGACATGATGTAGAGGGATAGACTCATGCAATATGAAGAAAACCCCATCTTGTTATCCTCGATGGCAACAATACAATACGTGCCTTGCTTCCCCTACTATCACTGGGAAAGGACACCGCAAGATTGAACCCAAAGCTAAGCACTTCTGCCATTGCAAGAAAGATCAATCTAGTAGGCCAAACCAAACTGATAATTCGAAGAGACTTGCAAAGATAACCAATCATACATAAAAGAATTCAGAGAAGATTCAAATATTATTCATAGATAGACTTGATCATAAACCCACAATTCATCGGTCTTAACAAACACACCGCAAAAAGAAGATTACATCGAATAGTTCTCCACAAGAGAGGGGGAGAACATTGTATTGAGATCCAAAAAGAGAGAAGAAGCCATCTAGCTACTAACTATGGACCCGTAGGTCTAAAGTAAACTACTCACACTTCATCGAAGAGGCTATGGTGTTGATGTAGAAGCCCTCCGTGATCGATGCCCCCTCCGGCGGAGCTCCGGAACAGGCCCCAAGATGGGATCTCGTGAATACAGAAAGTTGCAGCGGTGGAATTAGGTTTTTGGCTCCTTATCTGATCGTTTGGGGGTACGTAGGTATATATAGGAGGAAGGAGTACGTTGGTGGAGCAACACGGGGCCCACAAGGGTGGAGGGCGCGCCTGGTGGGGGTGGGCGCGCCCCCCTACCTCGTGGCCTCCTCTTTTGTGTCTTGACGTAGGGTCCAAGTCTCCCGGGTCTTGTTTGTTGAGAAAATCACGTTCCCGAAGGTTTCATTCCGTTTGGACTCCGTTTGATATTCCTATTCTTCGAATCCCTAAAACAGGCAAAAAACAGCAATTCTGGGCTGAGCCTCCGGTCAATAGGTTAGTCCCAAAAATAGTAGAAAATTGGAGAATAAGGCCCAATAATGTCCAAAACAGTAGATAATATAGCATGGGGCAATCAAAAATTATAGATACATTGGAGACGTATCGAGCATCCCCAAGCTTAATTCCTGCTCGTCCTCGAGTAGGTAAATGATAAAAACAGATTTTTTGATGCGGAGTGCTACTTGGCATAATTTTAATGTAATTCTTCTTAATTGTGGTATGAATATTCAGATCCGAAAGATTCAAGACAAAAGTTTAATATTGACATAAAAATAATAATACTTCAAACATACTAACATAGCAATTATGTCTTCTCAAAATAACATGGCCAAAGAAAGTTATCCCTACAAAATCATATAGTATGACTATGCTCCATCTTCACCACACAAAATATTTAAATCATGCACAACCCTGATGACAAGCCAAGCAATTGTTTCATACTTTTGACATTCTCTAACTTTTTCAATCTTCATGCAATACATGAGCGTGAGCCATGGATATAGCACTATAGGTGGAATAGAATGGTGGTTGTGGAGAAGACAAAAAGGGAGAATATAGCCTCACATCAATTAGGCGTATCAACGGGCTATGGAGATACCCATCAATAGATATCAATGTGAGTGAGTAGGGATTGCCATGCAACGGATGCACTAGAGCTATAGGTATATGAAAGCTCAAAAAGAAACTAAGTGGGTGTGCATCCAACTTGCTTGCTCATGAAGACCTAGGGAATTTTGAGGAAGCCCATCATTGGAATACACAAGACAAGTTCTATAATGAAAAATTCCCACTAGTATATGAAAGTGATAACATGAGAGACTCTCTACTATGAATATCATGGTGCTACTTTGAAGCACAAATGTGGTAAAAGGATAGTAACATTGTCCCTTCTCTCTTTTTCTCTCATGTTTTTATTTGGGCTTTTTCATTTTCTTTTTTATGGCCTATTTTCTTTCTCTTTTTTTCGTCCGGAGCCTCGTCCCGACTTGTGGGGGAATCATAGTCTCCATCATCCTTTCCTCACTGGGACAATGCTCTAATAATGATGATAATCACACTTTTATTTTTCTTACAACTCAACAATTACAACTCGATACTTAGAAAAAAATATGACTCTATGTGAATGCCTCCGGCGGTGTACCGGGATATGCAATGATGCATGAGTGACATGTATGAAAGAATTATGAATGGTGCCTTTGCCACAAATACGATGTCAACTACATGATCATGCTAAGCAATATGATGGTGATGGTGTGTGTCACAATGAACGAAACGGTGGAAAGTTGCATGGCAATATATCTCGGAATGGCTATGGAAATGCCATAATAGGTAGGTATGGTGGCTGTTTTGAGGAAGGTATATGGTGGGTGTATGATACGGGCGAAAGTTGCGCGGTATTAGAGGCTAGCAAAGGTGGAAGGGTGAGAGTGCGTATAATCCATGGACTCAACATTAGTCATAAAGAAATCATATACTTATTGCAAAAATCTACAAGTTATCAAAGCAAAGTATTACACGCATGCTCCTAGGGGGATAGATTGGTAGGAAAAGACCATCGCTCGTCCCCGATCGCCACTCATAAGGAAGACAATCAAAAAATAAATCATGCTCCGACTTCATCACATAACGGTTCACCATACGTGCATGCTACGGGAATCACAAAATTTAACACAAATATTTCTCAAATTCACAATTACTCAACTAGCACAACTTTAATATCACCATCTTTATATCTCAAAACAATTATCAAGCATCAAACTTCTCATAGTATTCAGCACACTCATAAGAAAGTTTTATTATTAATCTTGTATATACCAAGCATATTAAGACTTTAAGCAAATTACCATGCCTTTTAAGACTCTCAAAATAATCTAAGTGAAGCATGAGAGATCAATAGTTTCTATAAAACAAATCCACCACCGTGCTCTAAAAGATATAAGTGAAGTACTAGAGCAAAACTATATAACTCAAAAGATATAAGCGAAGCACATAGAGTATTCTAACAAATTCCAAATCATGTATGGCTCACTCAAAAGGTGTGTACAGAAAGGATGATTGTGGTAAACTAAGAATTAAAGACTCAAATCATACAAGACGCTCCAAGCAAAACATATATCATGTGGTGAATAAAAATATAGCTCCAAGTAAAGTTACCGATAGAAGTAGACGAAAGAGGGGATGCCTTCCGGGGCATCCCCAAGCTTTGGCTTTTAGGTGTCCTTAGATTATCTTGGGGGTGCCATGGGCATCCCCAATCTTAGGCTCTTGCCACTCCTTGTTCCATAATCCATCAAATCTTTACCCAAAACTTGAAAACTTCACAACACAAAACTTAAAGTAGAAAATCTCATGAGCTCCGTTAGCGAAAGAAAATAAAAGACCACTTCAAGATACTGTAATGAACTCATTATTTATTTATAATGGTGTTATAACTACTGTATTCCAACTTCTCTATGGTTTATAAACTATTTTATTTGCCATAGATACATCAAAATAAGCAAACAACACACGAAAAACAGAATCTGTCAAAAACAGAACGGTCTGTAGTAATCTGTAGCTAGCGCAAGATCTGGAACCCCAAAAATTCTAAAATAAATTGCTGTACGTGAGGAATTTATCTAGTAATCATCTGAAAAAATAATTAACTAAATATCACTCTCCAAATAAAAATGACAGCAGTTCTCGTGAGCGCTAAAGTTTCTGTTTTTTACAGCAAGTGTAACAAGACTTTCCCCAAGTCTTCCCAACGGTTCTACTTGGAACAAACACTAATTAAACACAAAAAACACAACCAAAACAGAGGCTAGATAAATTATTTATTAATAAATAGGATCAAACAGGAAGGAATGAAAATAAAATTAGGTTGCCTCCCAACAAGCGCTATCGTTTAACGCCCCTAGCTAGGCATAACAAGCAAGAATAGATCTAGGTAAGGCCATCTTTGGTAGGAAATCCATAAGTGGCTCTCATAATAGATTCATAAGGCAATTTAATTTTCTTTCTAGGAAAGTATTCCATGCCTTTCCTTAATGGAAATTGGAATCTAATATTTCCTTCCTTCATATCAATAATTGCACCAATCGTTCTAAGGAAAGGTCTACCAAGAATAATAGCACATGAAGGATTGCAATCTATGTCAAGAACAATAAAATCTACGGGCACATAATTCCTATTTGCAACAATAAGAACATTATTAATTCTTCCCATAGGTTTCTTAATAGTGGAATCCGCAAGGTGCAAGTTTAGAGAGTAATCATCAAAATCATGGAAACCTAACAAATCACACAAAGTCTTTGGAATCGTGGAAACACCAGCACCCAAATCACATAAAGCATAGAATTCATGATCTTTAATTTTAATTTTAATAGTTGGTTCCCACTCATCATAAAGTTTTCTAGGGATAGAAACTTCCAATTCAAGTTTTTCTTCATAAGATTGCATCAAGGCATCAACGATATGTTTAGTACACGCTTTATTTTGACAATAAGCATGAGGAGAATTTAGCACGGATTGCAACAAGGAAATACAATCAATCAAAGAGCAATTTTCATAGATAAATTCCTTGAAATCTATAATAGTGGGTTTAGCAACATCTAGGGTTTTAATTCCTTCAATCCCACTTTTATCAATTTTAGCATCAAGATCAACAAATTCCGAATTCTTGGAACGCCTTCTAGGTAAAGGTGGATCATATTCAGTCCCATCATTATCAAGATTCATATTGCAAAACAAAGATTTAATAGGGGACACATCAATAACATTTAGATCTTCATCTTTATTTTCATAGGAACTAGAAGAACACGCTCTTATAAAGGCATCTTTCTTAGCACGCATCCTAGCGGTTCTTTCTTTGCACTCATCAATTGAAATTCTCATGCCTTTGAGAGACTCATTGGCATCATGCTTAGGTGGAATAGATTTAAGTTTCAAAGAATCAGCATCAAGAGCAATTCTATCAACATTCCTAGCCAACTCATCAATCTTAAGCATTTTTTCTTCAATCAAAGCATTGAAATTCTTTTACGAAGTAATAAATTCTTTAATATTAGATTCAAAATAAGAGGCCATATTATTATAATTTCCATAAGAATTGTTGTGGGAATTACCATAATTATTAGAGGGATTACTAGGATAAGGCCTAGGATTGAACTTTCCTCCATATGCGTTGTTACCAAAATTGTTCCTACCAACAAAATTCACATCCATAGATTCATTATTATTCTCAATCAAAGTAGACAAGGGCATATCATTAGGATCAGAAGAAACACTCTTATTAGCAAATAATTTCATAAGTTCATCCATCTTTCCACTCAAAACATTAATTTCTTCTATCGCATGCACCTTTTTATTAGTAGTTCTTTCTGTATGCCATTGAGAATAATTAACCATAATATTATCTAGGAGTTTAGTAGCTTCTCCTAAAGTGATTTCCATAAAAGTGCCTCCCGCAGCTGAATCTAAAAGATTTCTAGAAGCAAAATTCAATCCGGCGTAAAAATTTGTATAATCATCCATAGATTTAAACCATGAGTAGGGCAATTACGTATCATTAGTTTCATTCTCTCCCAAGCTTGTGCAACATGTTCATGATCAAGTTGCTTAAAATTCATAATATCATTTCTAAGAGAGATGATCTTAGCGGGAGGAAAATACTTAGGGATAAAAGCATCTTTGCACTTGTTCCATGAATCAATACTATTGTTAGGCAAAGATGAAAACCAAGATTTAGCACGATCTCTAAGCGAAAAAGGAAATAGCTTCAATTTAACAATATCATTATCCACATCTTTCTTGTATTGCATATCACATAAATCAACGAAGCTATTAAGATGGGTAGCTGCATCTTCACTAGGAAGGCCGGAAAACGGATCTTTCATGACAAGATTCAGCAAAGCAGTATTAATTTCACAAGATTCAGCATCGGTAAGAGGAGCAATCGGAGTGCTAATAAAATCATTGTTGTTGGTATTGGTGAAGTCACACAATTTAGTATTATCTTGAGCTGTCGTGACAAGCAAGCAAACTAACACACAAGCAAACAAAAAGCAAGTGGGCAAAAAGAGGCAAATAGAGAAAGAGAGGGAGGATAGAGAGAGAGGGAATAAAACGGCAAGGGTGAAGTGGGGGGAGAGGAAAACAAGAGGCAAATGGCAAATAATGTAATGCGGGAGATAAGGCTATGTGATGGGTACTTGGTATGTTGACTTTTGCGTAGACCTCCTCGGCAATGGCGCTAGAAATGGCTCGTTGTTAGGAGTCAAATCTTGACTTGCGTGAACCTCCCCGGCAACGGCGCCAGAAATCCTTCTTGCTACCTCTTGAGCACTGTGTTGGTTTCCGCCGAAGAGGAAGGGATGATGCAGCAAAGTAGCGTAAGTATTTCCCTCAGATTTTGAGAACCAAGGTATCAATCCAGTAGGAGGCTACGCGTGAGTCCCTCGTACCTGCACAAAACAAATAATTCCTCGCAACCAACGCGAATAGGGGTTGTCAATCCCTACACGGCCACTTACGAGAGTGAGATCTGATAGATATGATAAGATAATATTTTTTTGGTATTTTTGTGATAAAGATGCAAAGTAAAATAAAGGCAAAGTGAAAAGCAAGGAAATAACTAAGTGGTAGGAGATTAATATGATAAAGATAGACCCGGGGGCCATACGTTTCACTAGTGGCTTCTCTTGAGAGCATAAGTATTCTACGGTGGGTGAACAAATTACTGTTGAGCAATTAACAGAATTGAGCATAGTTACGAGAATATCTATGTATGATCATGTATATAGGCATCACGTCCGAGACAAGTAGACCGACTCCTGCCTGCATCAACTACTATTACTCCACTCATCGACCACTATCCAGCATGCATCTAGAGTATTACGTTAAAAACAGATTAACGCCTTAAGCAAGATGACATGATGTAGAGGGATAGACTCATGCAATATGAAGAAAACCCCATCTTGTTATCCTCGATGGCAACAATACAATATGTGCCTTGCTTCCCCTACTGTCACTGGGAAAGGACACCGCAAGATTGAACCCAAACCTAAGCACTTCTCCCATTGCAAGAAAGATCAATCTAGTAGGCCAAACCAAACTGATAATTCGAAGAGACTTTCAAAGATAACCAATCATACATAAAAGAATTCAGAGAAGATTCAAATATTATTCATAGATAAACTTGATCATAAACCCACAATTCATCGGTCTTAACAAACACACCGCAAAAAGAAGATTACATCGAATAGTTCTCCACAAGAGAGGGGGAGAACATTGTATTGAGATCCAGAAAGAGAGAAGAAGCCATCTAGCTACTAACTATGGACCTGTAGGTCTGAAGTAAACTACTCACACTTCATCGAAGAGTCTATGGTGTTGATGTAGAAGCCCTCCGTGATCGATGCCCCCTCCGGCGGAGCTCCGGAACAGGCCCCAAGATGGGATCTCGTGAATACAGAAAGTTGCAGCGGTTGAATTAGGTTTTTGGCTCCTTATCTGATCGTTTGGGGGTACGTAGGTATATATAGGAGGAAGGAGTACGTCGGTGGAGCAACAGGGGGCCCACGAGGGTGGAGGGCGCGCCTGGTGGGGGTGGGCGCGCCCCCCTACCTCGTGGCCTCCTCTTTTGTGTCTTGATGTAGGGTCCAAGTCTCCCGGGTCTTGTTCGTTGAGAAAATCATGTTCCCGAAGGTTTGATTCCGTTTGGACTCCGTTTGATATTCCTTTTCTTCGAAACCCTAAAACAGGCAAAAAACAGCAATTCTGGGCTGGGTCTCCAGTCAATAGGTTAGTCCCAAAAATAGTATAAAAGTGGAGAATAAAGCCCAATAATGTCCAAAACAGTATATAATATAGCATGGGGCAATCAAAAATTATAGATACGTTGGAGACGTATCAAGCATCCCCAAGCTTAATTCCTGCTCGTCCTCGAGTAGGTAAATGATAAAAACAGATTTTTTGATGCGGAGTGCTACTTGGCATAATTTTAATGTAATTCTTCTTAATTGTGGTATGAATATTCAGATCCGAAAGATTCAAGAAAAAAGTTTAATATTGACATAAAAATAATAATACTTCAAGCATACTAACAAAGCAATTATGTCTTCTCAAAATAACATGGCCAAAGAAAGTTATCCCTACAAAATCATATAGTCTGACTATGCTCCATCTTCACCACACAAAATATTTAAATCATGCACAACCCTGATGGCAAGCCAAGCAATCGTTTCATACTTTTGACATTCTCTAACTTTTTCAATCTTCATGCAATACATGAGCGTGAGCCATGGATATAGCACTATAGGTGGAATAGAATGGTGGTTGTGGAGAAGACAAAAAGGGAGAATATAGCCTCACATCAATTAGGCGTATCAACGGGCTATGGAGATACCCATCAATAGATATCAATGTGAGTGAGTAGGGATTGCCATGCAACGGATGCACTAGAGCTATAGGTATATGAAAGCTCAAAAAGAAACTAAGTGGGTGTGCATCCAACTTGCTTGCTCATGAAGACCTAGGGAATTTTGAGGAAGCCCATCATTGGAATATACAAGCCAAGTTCTATAATGAAAACTTCCCACTAGTATATGAAAGTGATAACATGAGAGACTCTCTACTATGAATATCATGGTGCTACTTTGAAGCACAAATGTGGTAAAAGGATAGTAACATTGTCCCTTCTCTCTTTTTCTCTCATTTTTTTATTTGGGCCTTTTCATTTTCTTTTTTATGGCCTATTTTCTTTCTCTTTTTTTCGTCCGGAGTCTCATCCCGACTTCTGGGGGAATCATAGTCTCCATCATCCTTTCCTCACTGGGACAATGCTCTAATAATGATGATAATCACACTTTTATTTCTCTTACAACTCAACAATTACAACTCGATACTTAGAAAAAAATATGACTCTATGTGAATGCCTCCGGCGGTGTACCAGGATATGCAATGGTGCATGAGTGACATGTATGAAAGAATTATGAATGGTGGCTTTGCCACAAATACGATGTCAACTACATGATCATGCTAAGCAATATGATGGTGATGGAGTGTGTCATAATGAACGAAATGGTGGAAAGTTGCATGGCAATATATCTCGGAATGGCTATGGAAATGCCATAATAGGTAGGTATGGTGGCTGTTTTGAGGAAGGTATATGGTGGGTGTATGATACGGGCGAAAGGTGCGAGGTATTAGAGGCTAGCAAAGGTGGAAGGGTGAGAGTGCGTATAATCCATGGACTCAACATTAGTCATAAAGAACTCATATACTTATTGCAAAAAGCTACAAGTTATCAAAGCAAAGTATTACATGCATGCTCCTAGGGGGATAGATTGGTAGGAAAAGACCATCGCTCGTCCCCGATCGCCACTCATAAGGATGACAATCAAAAAATAAATCATGCTCCGACTTCATCACATAACGGTTCACCATACGTGCATGCTACGGGAATCACAAAATTTAACACAAGTATTTCTCAAATTCACAATTACTCAACTAGCACAACTTTAATATCACCATCTTTATATCTCAAAACAATTATCAAGCATCAAACTTCTCATAGTATTCAGCACACTCATAAGAAAGTTTTATTATTAATCTTGTATATACCAAGCATATTAAGACTTTAAGAAAATTACCATGCCTTTTAAGAATCTCAAAATAATCTAAGTGAAGCATGAGAGATCAATAGTTTCTATAAAACAAATCCACCACCGTGCTCTAAAAGATATAAGTGAAGTACTAGAGCAAAACTATATAACTCAAAAGATATAAGCGAAGCACATAGAGTATTCTAACAAATTCCAAATCATGTATGGCTCACTCAAAAGGTGTGTACATAAAGGATGATTGTGGTAAACTAAGAATTAAAGACTCAAATCATACAAGACGCTCCAAGCAAAACATATATCATGTGGTGAATAAAAATATAGCTCCAAGTAAAGTTACCGATAGAAGTAGACGAAAGAGGGGATGCCTTTCGGGGAATCCCCAAGCTTTGGCTTTTGGGTGTCCTTAGATTATCTTGGGGGTGTCATGGGCATCCCCAATCTTAGGCTCTTGCCACTCCTTGTTCCATAATCCATCAAATCTTTACCTAAAACTTGAAAACTTCACAACACAAAACTTAAAGTAGAAAATCTCATGAGCTCCGTTATCGAAAGAAAATAAAAGACCACTTCAAGATACTGTAATGAACTCATTATTTATTTATAATGGTGTTATAACTACTGTATTCCAACTTCTCTATGGTTTATAAACTATTTTATTTGCCATAGATACATCAAAATAAGCAAACAACACACGAAAAACAGAATCTGTCAAAAACAGAACGGTCTGTAGTAATCTGTAGCTAGCGCAAGATCTGGAACCCCAAAAATTCTAAAATAAATTGCTGGACGTGAGGAATTTATCTAGTAATCATCTGAAAAAATAATTAACTAAATATCACTCTCCAAATAAAAATTACAGCAGTTCTTGTGAGTGCTAAAGTTTCTCTTTTTTACAGCAAGTGTAACAAGACTTTCCCCAAGTCTTCCCAACGGTTCTACTTGGCACAAACACTAATTAAACACAAAAAACACAACCAAAACAGAGGCTAGATAAATTATTTATTACTAAATAGGATCAAAAAGCAAGGAATGAAAATAAAATCAGGTTGCCTCCCAACAAGCGCTATCGTTTAACGCCCCTAGCTAGGCATAACAAGCAAGAATAGATCTAGGTATGGCCATCTTTGGTAGGAAATCCATAAGTGGCTCTCATAATAGATTCATAAGGCAATTTAATTTTCTTTCTAGGAAAGTATTCCATGCCTTTCCTTAATGGAAATTGGAATCTAATATTTCCTTCCTTCATATCAATAATTGCACCAATCGTTCTAAGGAAAGGTCTACCAAGAATAATAGCACATGAAGGATTGCAATCTATGTCAAGAACAATAAAATCTACGGGCACATAATTCCTATTTGCAACAATAAGAACATTATTAATTCTTCCCATAGGTTTCTTAATAGTGGAATCCGCAAGGTGCAAGTTTAGAGAGTAATCATCAAAATCATGGAAACCTAACAAATCACACAAAGTCTTTGGAATCGTGGAAACACCAGCACCCAAATCACATAAAGCATAGAATTCATGATCTTTAATTTTAATTTTAATAGTTGGTTCCCACTCATCATAAAGTTTTCTAGGGATAGAAACTTCCAATTCAAGTTTTTCTTCATAAGATTGCATCAAGGCATCAACGATATGTTTAGTAAACGCTTTATTTTGACAATAAGCATGAGGAGAATTTAGCACGGATTGCAACAAGGAAATACAATCAATCAAAGAGCAATTTTCATAGATAAATTCCTTGAAATCTATAATAGTGGGTTTAGCAACATCTAGGGTTTTAATTCCTTCAATCCCACTTTTATCAATTTTAGCATCAAGATCAACAAATTCCGAATTCTTGGAACGCCTTCTAGGTAAAGGTGGATCATATTCAGTCCCATCATTATCAAGATTCATATTGCAAAACAAAGATTTAATAGGGGACACATCAATAACATTTAGATCTTCATCTTTATTTTCATAGGAACTAGAAGAACACGCTCTTATAAAGGCATCTTTCTTAGCACGCATCCTAGCGGTTCTTTCTTTGCACTCATCAATTGAAATTCTCATGCCTTTGAGAGACTCATTGACATCATGCTTAGGTGGAATAGATTTAAGTTTCAAAGAATCAGCATCAAGAGCAATTCTATCAACATTCCTAGCCAACTCATCAATCTTAAGCATTTTTTCTTCAATCAAAGCATTGAAATTCTTTTGCGAAGTAATAAATTCTTTAATATTAGATTCAAAATCAGAGGCCATATTATTATAATTTCCATAAGAATTGTTGTAGGAATTGTCATAATTATTAGAGGGATTACTAGGATAAGGCCTAGGATTGAACTTTCCTCCATATGCGTTGTTACCAAAATTGTTCCTACCAACAAAATTCACATCCATAGATTCATTATTATTCTCAATCAAAGTAGACAAGGGCATATCATTAGGATCAGAAGAAACACTCTTATTAGCAAATAATTTCATAAGTTCATCCATCTTTCCACTCAAAACATTAATTTCTTCTATCGCATGCACCTTTTTATTAGTAGTTCTTTCAGTATGCCATTGAGAATAATTAACCATAATATTATCTAGGAGTTTAGTAGCTTCTCCTAAAGTGATTTCCATAAAAGTGCCTCCCGCAGCTGAATCTAAAAGATTTCTAGAAGCAAAATTCAATCCGGCGTAAAAATTTGTATAATCATCCATAGATTTAAACCATGAGTAGGGCAATTACGTATCATTAGTTTCATTCTCTCCCAAGCTTGTGCAACATGTTCATGATCAAGTTGCTTAAAATTCATAATATCATTTCTAACAGAGATGATCTTAGCAGGAGGAAAATACTTAGGGATAAAAGCATCTTTGCACTTGTTCCATGAATCAATACTATTTTTAGGCAAAGATGAAAACCAAGCTTTAGCACGATCTCTAAGCGAAAAAGGAAATAACTTCAATTTAACGATATCATTATCCACATCTTTCTTATTTTGCATATCACATAAATCAACGAAGCTATTAAGATGGGTAGCTGCATCTTCACTAGGAAGGCCGGAAAATGGATCTTTCATGACAAGATTCAGCAAAGCAGTATTAATTTCACAAGATTCAGCATCGGTAAGAGGAGCAATCGGAGTGCTAATAAAATCATTGTTGTTGGTATTGGTGAAGTCACACAATTTAGTATTATCTTGAGCCGTCGTGACAAGCAAGCAAACTAACACAGATGCAAACAAAAAGCAAGCAGGCAAAAAGAGGCAAATAGAGAAAGAGAGGGAGGATAGAGAGAGAGGGAATAAAATGGCAAGGGTGATGTGGGGGGAGAGGAAAACGAGAGGCAAATGGCAAATAATGTAATGCGGGAGATAAGGCTATGTGATGGGTACTTGGTATGTTGACTTTTGCGTAGACCTCCCCGGCAATGGCGCCAGAAATGGCTTGTTGTTGGGAGTCAAATCTTGACTTGCGTGAACCTCCTCGGCAACGGCGCCAGAAATCCTTCTTGCTACCTCTTGAGCACTGTGTTGGTTTCCCCCGAAGAGGAAGGGATGATGCAGCAAAGTAGCGTAAGTATTTCCCTCAGATTTTGAGAACCAAGGTATCAATCCAGTAGGAGGCTACGCGTGAGTCCCTCGTACCTGCACAAAACAAATAAATCCTCGCAACCAACACGAATAGGGGTTGTCAATCCCTACACGGCCACTTACGAGAGTGAGATCTGATAGATATGATAAGATAATATTTTTTTGGTATTTTTATGATAAAGATGCAAAGTAAAATAAAGGCAAAGTGAAAAGTAAGGAAATAACTAAGTGGTAGGAGATTAATATGATAAAGATAGACCCGGGGGCCATAGGTTTCACTAGTGGCTTCTCTCGAGAGCATAAGTATTCTACGGTGGGTGAACAAATTACTGTTGAGCAATTGACAGAATTGGGCATAGTTATGAGAATATCTAGGTATGATCATGTATATAGGCATCACGTCCAAGACAAGTGGACCGACTCCTGCCTGCATCTACTACTATTACTCCACTCATCGACCACTATCCAGCATGCATCTAGAGTATTACGTTAAAAACAGATTAACGCCTTAAGCAAGATGACATGATGTAGAGGGATAGACTCATCAAATATGAAGAAAACCCCACCTTGTTATCCTCGATGGCAACAATACAATATGTGCCTTGCTTCCCCTACTACCACTGGGAAAGGACACCGCAAGATTGAACCCAAAGCTAAGCACTTCTCCCATTGCAAGAAAGATCAATCTAGTAGGCCAAACCAAACTGATAATTCGAAGAGACTTGCAAAGATAACCAATCATACATAAAAGAATTCAGAGAAGATTCAAATATTATTCATAGATAGACTTGATCATAAACCCACAATTCATCGGTCTTAACAAACACACCGCAAAAAGAAGATTACATCGAATAGTTCTCCACAAGAGAGGGGGAGAACATTGTATTGAGATCCAAAAAGAGAGAAGAAGCCATCTAGCTACTAACTATGGACCCGTAGGTCTAAAGTAAACTACTCACACTTCATCGAAGATGCTATGGTGTTGATTTAGAAGCCCTCCGTGATCGATGCCCCCTCCAGCGGAGTTCCGAAACAGACCCCACGATGGGATCTCGTGAATATAGAAAGTTGCAGCAGTGGAATTAGGTTTTTGGCTCCTTATCTGATCGTTTGGGGGTACGTAGGTATATATAGGAGGAAGGAGTATGTCGGTGGAGCAACAGGGGGCCCACGAGGGTGGAGGCGCGCCTGGTGGGGGTGGGCGCGCCCCCCTACCTCGTGGCCTCCTCTTTTGTGTCTTGACGTAGGGTCCAAGTCTCCCGGGTCTTGTTTGTTGATAAAATCACGTTCCCGAAGGTTTCATTCTGTTTGGACTCTGTTTGATATTCCTTTTCTTTGAAACCCTAAAACAGGCAAAAAACAACAATTCTGGGATGGGCCTCCGGTTAATAGGTTAGTCCCAAAAATAATATAAAAGCGGATAATAAAGCCCAATAATGTCCAAAACAGTAGATAATATAGCATGGAGCAATAAAAATTATAGATACGTTGGAGAAGTATCAATGTGATACGATACCGGGGCACCTTCCCCAAGCTTGGCGGAAGCCAAGGAGAGTGCCCATACCCGATTCTCAATTTTCTTTTGGTGATGAAGAAGGAGGTGGTGGTGATGAAGTGGAGGGTTTATCCTTCTTCTCCTTTTCCAGCTTACATCGGAGAGTAAAATTGTATATCCCCAACTCATCGTTTTCCATCTCGAGCTTTATTATCCTCTTGCATAATGCCTCCTTCATTTTGTTTTTGAAACGTGGAGGAACTGATTCATCTTCATCTTCTTCGGAAGTCCAGCTATAGTGCTCCACATCCCCACAAACCATGGCGTTTGCGATATAATCAGCAACATAGCCCTCTCCCTCCGAGTCTTGGAATGACATATTTTCAGATCTGTCAGGAAAGCAACAAGAAAAAGAAAAATGAGATTTCTCCATGATACGGTGGTCAATAGGTTCGGGGGGTATATAAAGATTTTTTTATCTTGGGAAACAAGCAAACAGAAGAAAAATGGAGTCTGGAAGGTACCCTAGGTGGGCACAACCCACCTGGGCGCCAGGCGCGCCCTGGTGTCTTGTGCCCACCAGGTTCGCCTTCCCGATAGTTTCTTATTTTCCTAATTTTTATTACATTCCAAAACTGACAAAAAATATTTTTCCGGATTTTTTGGAGTCTGTTTACTTACCGTATCACATACCTCCTATTTTTTATGATTCTGGAGTGTTCCGGAAGGTCTCTTTTATGTGTTCTTCTAGCGTCATTGTTTGTATAATATTACTTTCAACATTAATGGGCATACCTCAGATATAATGTTTTATTCATTGCCCATTAACAACCTTCGGGTTAGTACCTTTTTAATTATTTATTTTTATAGTTCCAGGCCGATAAACCTCCTCGATAACATAGGGTCCTTCCCATTTGGAGAGGAGTTTTCTGGCAAAGAATCTGAAACGAGATTTGTACAAAAGAACATATTCTCCAACTTTGAACTCACGCTTTTGGATTCTTTTATCATGCCATCTTTTAAGTTTTTCCTTAAATAACTTGGCATTTTCATAAGCTTGGGTTCTCCATTCATCTAATGAGCTAAGATCAAATAACCTCTTTTCACCGGCAAGTTTGAAATCATACTTGAGTTCTTTAACTGCCCAATAAGCTTTGTGTTCTAACTCAAGAGGCAAATGACAAGCTTTTCCATAAACCATTTTATAAGGACACATACCCATAGGATTTTTATATGCTGTTCTATAAGCCCAAAGTGCATCATCTAAATTCTTAGACCAATTCTTCCTGGACCTATTAACAGTCTTTTGCAAAATTAATTTTATTTCTCTATTGCTAGGATCATAGGGTGATGCAATTCTATGGTTAACATCATACTTGGCAAGCATTTTACGGAAAGCACCATGAATAAAGTGTGAACCACCATCAGTCATTAAATATCTAGGGACTCCAAACCTTGGAAAAATAACTTCCTTAAGCATTTCAATAATAGAGGTGTTGTGATCAACACTACTAATCGGAATAGCTTCTACCCACTTAGTAACATAATCAACAACAACCAAAATATGTATATACCCATTAGGGGCAGGAAAAGGTCCCTTGTAATCAAATCCCCAAACATCAAATGGTTCAACAGCAAGTGAATAATTCATAGGCATTTCTTGACATTTACTGATATTACCTATTCTTTGACATTCATCATAAGATAAGATGAACTTACGGGCATCCTTGAAGAGAGTAGGCCAATAAAACCTAGATTGCAATACCTTGTGAGCAGTTCTGTCTCCCGCATGATGTCCTCCATAAGCTTCGGAGTGATATTTCCATAGGATTTTTCCCTTGTTATGCTCAGGTACACAATATCTAATAATACCATCTACTCTTTCATTATAAATATGTGGGTTATCCCAAAAGTAATGTCTTAAATCATAGAAGATTTTTATCTTTTGTTGGTATGTAAAGCTAGGTGGTAAATATTTAGCAATGATGTAATTAGCATAGTCAGCATAACAAGGAGTATTACGAGAAACATTTATTGCAACTAACTGCTCACCGGAAAACTATCATCAATAGGTAGTGGGTCATCAAGCACATTTTCAAGCCTAGACAAGTTATCAGCTACGGGGTTCTCTGCTCCTTTTCTATCAGTGATATGGAAATCAAATTCTTGTAGCAAGAGAACCCATCGAATAAGTCTAGATTTAGCATCTTTATTTTCAATAAGATATTTAATAGCAGCATGGTCGGTGTGAACAATTACTTTTGAATCAACAATGTAAGATCTAAATTTATCACAAGCAAACACCACCGCTTGAAATTCTTTTTCAGTAGTAGCATAATTTCTTTGAGCACTGTCTAGAGTTTTACTAGCATAATGAATAATATTTAGTTTCTTATCAACTCTTTGTCCTAGAACAACACCAACAACATAATCACTAGCATTACACATAATTTCAAAAGGCAAGTTGTGGTCAGGTGGTTGAACAATAGGTGCAGAAATTAAGGCTTTCTTGAATGTTTTGAAGGCTTCTAAACAATCATCATCAAAAACAAAAGGAACATCCTTTTGCAAAAGATTTGTAAGAAGCGTAGAAATTTTAGAAAAGTCTTTGATAAATCTCCTATAGAAACCAGCATGACCTAAGAAACTACAAATACCTTTGATATCTTTAGGACATGGCATTTTCTCAATTGCATCAACCTTAGATTTGTCCACTTCAATACCTATTTCAGAAATTTTATGGCCCAAAACAATACCCTTATTAACCATAAAGTGGCACTTCTCCCAATTCAAGACAAGATTTTTTTGCTCACATCTTTGCAAAACTCGATCAAGATTGCTTAAACAATCATCAAAAGACTTCCCGTAAACAAAGAAGTCATCCATGAAAACCTCAACAATCTTTTCACAAAAGTTAGAGAATATAGCAGTCATACATCTTTCAACGGGAGTAGGTGCATTGCATAAACCAAAAGGCATACGTATATAAGAATAAGTTCCAAAGGGACAAGTGAAAGTGGTATTTTTTGATCAGGTTGAGAAACATGTATTTGTGAAAAACCAGAGCATCCGTCAAGGAAGCAAAAATGTGTGTGCTTAGATGATCTTTCTCACATTTGATCAATAAAAGGCATAGGGTAATGATCTTTTCTAGTTGCTTTATTTAATTTTCTAAAATCAATTACCATTCTATAGCTTGTAACAATTCTTTGTGGAATAAGTTCATTCTTATCATTAGGAACAACAGTAATACCTCCTTTCTTAGGGACACAATGAACATGACTTACCCATCTACTATCAGCTATAGGATAGATTATACTTGCTTCCAGAAGCTTTAATATTTCCGTTCTTACCACTTCTTTCATCTTTGGATTTAACCGACGTTGGTGATCAACAACGGGTTTAGCATCAGGTTCCATATTAATCTTATGCTGACATAGAGTGGGACTAATGCCCTTTAAATCATCAAGAGTATATCCAATAGCAGCTCAGTGCTTCCTTAGAACTTTCAATAATCTTTCTTCTTCATGTTCTGAAAGGTTAGTACTATTAATAACATGATATATCTTCTTCTCATCAAGATAAGCATATTTCAAAGTGTCTGGAAATTGTTTTAATTCAAACACAGGATCACCTTTAGGTGGAGGAGCACCTCCTAGAGTTTCAATAGGCAAATTGTGTTTAAGCAGAGGACATTTTTCAAAGAAAATCTTATCTATTTCATATCTTTCATGCATATGTAAATCATTTTCATGGTCTAGCGCAAGTATTGCCCTAAATGATCAGTAGGAGGCACAACAATAGAAGCAAGACCAATTATTTCATCTTTACTAGGCAATTCTTTTTCATGAAGCTTTCTACTAAACTTGGGAAAATTAAACTCATGAGACTCATCACCAAAGCTAACACCGACCATTTGTTTCTCACAATCTATTTTAGCATTAACAGTGTTCAAGAAAGGTCTACCAAAGATAATGGGACAAAAGTCATCTTGTGGGGAACCAAGAACAAGAAAATCAGTAGGGTATTTCATTTTCCCACACAAGGCTTCAACATCTCTAACAATCCCAATTGGTGATATAGTATCTCTATTAGCAAGTTTAATAGTAACATATATGTCGTCTATCTCAGTGGGTGCTATGTCATTCATAATTTCTTGGTATAAGGTATAGGGAATAGCACTCATTCTAGCACCTATGTCGAATAAACCATGATAATAGTGATCTCCTATTTTAACTGAGACAACGGGCATAGCAACAACAAGTCTACGTTTATCCATTTTATCGGGGTTGGCAATTCTAGCAGCTTCTTCACAGATGTAAATAACTTGCCCATCTATATTTTCTTCTAGAAGATCCTTAACCATAGCAACACTAGGTTCTACTTTGATTTGTTCATAAGTTTTACGTGTTCTAATATAACTTCTGTTGACCATAGTTGAAACTTTAGCATGTTCCTTGATCCTGGCAGGGAAAGGTGGTTTTTCAATATAAGCAGTAGGAACAACTGGATCAACATTATAAATAATAGTTTCCTCTATAGCTAGTACCGGTTCTTTAGTTTCTTCTTTAATAGGTGGGTGATATTTAGACCACTTCTCCTTAGGGAGATCAACATGAGTGGAAAATGATTCCCAAAAGGATGCTACTATCTCAGAGTCAAGTCCATATTTAGTGCTAATCTTTTGAAAAGCATCGATATTCATAAAATATTTAACACAATCATACTTAAGCTTAATACCTGACTCTTTACCTTCGTCGAGTTCCCAATCTTCAGAGTTGCGTTTAATTCTTTCCAAAAGATCCCACCGGAATTCAATAGTCTTCTTCATAAATGAACCAGTACAAGAAGTATCGAGCATGGATTGATCATCATGAGAAAGCCGAGCATAAAAGTTTTGAATAATAATTTCTCTTAAGTGCTCATGATTGGGGCATGAATATAACATTGAGTTAAGCCTCCCCCAAGCTAGAGCGATACTTTCTCCTTCACGAGGCAAAAAATTATATATAATTTCGATCACAATGAACTAGATGCATAGGATAATTTTTTTGGTCATACAACAATTTCAATCGATTCCAATTCCAATATCCAATATCATCGCATAGCCTATACCATGCCAATGCTTTCCCTTCAAAGATAAAGGGAAAACCTTCTTCTTAACTTCATCTCCAGGTAAACCTGCAAATTTAAACAATCCACAAATTTCTTCTACATATATCAAGTGCATATTAGGATGTTCGGTTCCATCTCCTGCATAAGGATTAGCTAGCAGTTGTTCTATCATACCCGAAGGAATTTCATATTCAATATTTTCAGTAGGTGCAGTGGGTTGAGGGGTAACTAATTGTGGTTCTGGTCGAGGTGAAGATACCCCGAACAAACCCCTCAAAGGATTGTTTTCCATAGTAACAAGTGACAATAAATTTCAGCACGTAGTAATAATTTTTCCTTACCAATTTCCACTGACCAAGAGCACTTCACTCCCCGGCAACGGCGCCAGAAAATGGCCTTGATGACCCACAAGTATATGGGATCAATTGTAGCCTTTTCGATAAGTAAGAGTGTCGAACTCAATGAGGAGCAGAAGGAAATGACAAGTGGTTTTCAGCAAGGTAATGTCTGCAAGTGCTAAAATTGTAAGTAACAGAGTAGTTTGATAGCAAGATAATTTGTAACAAGAAAGTAATGGTAATAGTAACAAAAGTGCAGCAAGGTAGTGATGTCTACTACACAACTTTATTCTTGTAGACACATGTTGGGCCTCCAAGCGCAGAGTTTCGTAGGATAGTAGCAATTTTCCCTCAAGTGGATAACCTAAGGTTTATCAATCCGTGGGAGCTGTAGGATGAAGATGGTGTCTCTCAAACGACCCTGCAACGAAATACAAGAAATCTCTTGTGTCCCCAATACACCTAATACAATGGAAAATTGTATTGGCGCACTAGTTCGGCGAAGAGATGGTGATAAAAGTGTAATATTGATAACCCACAAGTATAGGGGATCGCAACAGTTTTCGAGGGTAGAGTATTCAACGCAAATTTATTGATTCGACACAAGGGGAGCCAAAGAATATTCTCAAGTATTAGCAGATGAGTTGTCAATTCAACCACACCTAGAAACTTAATATCTGTAGCAAGGTATTTAGTAGCAAACTAATATGATAGTAGTGGTAACAGTGGTAAAAGGTAAGGGTAGCAAAAATAATATTTTTGTTGTTTCGTAGTGATGATAACAATAGCAACGGAAAAGTAAATAAGCGAAGAACAATATATGGAAAGTGTCGTGGTTTTGTCACGGCAGATGTCCTAGAGAAAGGACTTAGTCGTGGAGCCATCGCGACGAGTTAGCTTGAAGGGGTTAAAGCGGACACAGGGACGCAAGAGAGTTTACACTAGTTTGTCCCCTTCAATGAAGGTAAAAGCCTACGTCTAGTTGTGATGGAATTGATGGGGTTTCGATGACTAGGGAGCAAATAAGCTTTGCCTATGTCTCGAGTTGTTGTCTGTTGTCCTTGAACCGCCGCCGGGTCATCCCCTTATATACACGGGTGACACCCGTCGGTTCACAGAGTCCCAACACCGGTCGATATTCGTATCCGGGTTGGTCTCTCCTTATTCCTAACTTACAATACAAGTTTATATACAAATTCCGGTTTACAGCTACAAGTCTTGAACCAGCTACGGGCCTTAGGCCCTCATCTGCCTTCTTGGGCTTTATCACTTCTGGAACTACTGATGAAGTTGACCCGGCCCAGATAGGCCGGTTTACGCCCAGCAGTAATATCCCCAACATTAGGCCCCAGATTGATTTGAACGGGTTCATGTCAATCCTTTAACAAAAACTTCATCTTCAATGTCTTCTCATAAATTGGTAAACCGCCATGATGTCATCTTCTCTGATTACTGTAAACCGGAGTGACATCACCTGTCATAATGAAGATATCCATTATGCTTCCTTATTTAATATATCTGCGGAAATCGAGGTGATAGCTCCGTTTCGTGGCCCCTTGATTGTCGCGCCTGACACATGTCTTTTTGCCTTATAAATAGGACCGAAGTGTCATTTCCTTTCTCTTTCCCTTCTTCCCCTTCTGCTTCGTCTTCCTCGCATCGCCCGGCTTCAGAGCTCCGCCGCCACCGTCGACCTCTGCCTCAACCTTGGCCGCTGCATCAACCTGGGCGCACCAGAGCATCGCGGCAACCTTCCGCGTCTTCCTCAGCTTCGGTAAACCTTCTATCCTTTCCCCTGCAGATCTGTTTTAGGGTTTCACAGTTCTTCAGTATTCATCGTCTGCCTCTTGCTCATACGACAGATCTTTAGATGAATCCGCAGATCTTTACTCTGTGCAATGATAGTTGTTTGACCTTCGCCTTCACTTATGCATCTCAAAACCATAGATCTATATGAACGTTTTGCTCATTGGTTCGGTACTGCTCCTTTGAACCTCTAAGTATTTATCTCTTTTCTGAACTTGCTTCGGATCCAATGCTATAAGGAAATCTTGTGAAACCTGTTTCTGCGTACTTGTCCATCCGCAATGCTTAGATCAGGCGATTTAACCTTATAGAAAAATTTTCCAAACCGGTATATGCCATTAGTCCCCTTATTGAACCGCCAGATGCTTGTTGCTTCATAAAACTCCAGTTCAGATAATTCTGTCTCCGGTTTAACAGTGCCTATACCAATGTATCTTGATCAAATGTATTTTTGAACCGGGATCTTCTACCTTGTAGATTCCATCATGGACAAGCAAGTGTATGAGTGCAATTGGGTTCCTTCTCGTGTCACAGAGGCTCAACTGGACGATTTAGTCCTGATTGGCGCTTTAGGCAGCAAAGATACCATCCATTGGAGGGCTCCTGTCAAAGAATGCCCTCCCACACCTCGAGAAGGAGAGGTTGTTGTTTTCGTAGATCACTTAGCCCGGGGCTTTAAGCCGCCCGGTTCTAAATTTTATCGGGATGTTTTAGCCGATTTCCAGCTCCATCCACAAGATACTGGCCCCAACTCTGTTACAAATATGTGTCACTTCCAAGTGCTCTGTGAAGCGTTCTTTCAAGAGGAGCCCACAGTGGAATTGTTCAGAGACCTTTTCCATCTAAACCGCCATACTGAGTTTACTGACGGCTCCAATACGGAGTTGGGTGGCATGGCGATTCAGAAAAGGAAAGAGGTCACATACCCTCACGCCAAACTACATAGCCACCCCAAAGAATGGAATCAGACATGGTTCTACTGCAAAGACACCTCCCCTGCTGGTGAGAATCCTTTGCCTGGCTTTCGTCCGGAGCGGCTCAGCAATACACACCCTTTTCCACAAAGATTGACTGCACAGGAGAGAAGCAAATATGCTCCTCAACTGTCAAAGCTCAGAGCCTTTATGGCCAACGGTTTAACAGGGGTTGATCTCGCTCGCTGTTGGATATCATGGAGCATACTGCCCCTTAGTCAGCGCTCCGGTTTGATGTGCGAGTATACTGGCAGTGTTGATGACCCACTGTGAGATTCCAAAATCTAGCTCACTGATGAAGAAATCACAGAGGCTGTGAATAAGATGCTGAATGAACCGGAACACGTCTGTGCTAGAAACGGCCTGCTTCCCTTCTGTGCCACCAACAAACCGCCAGCTGTAAGACTTTGATTTTTCTTTTTGCCGAATCTGTTAATGATATATCTAGTCTTTGTTTAATATCAGTGTCTGTGTAATCAGGGCAATGATCCGTTTTGGAGCAAGAAACTGCCGCAGGAGAAACTAGAAAAACCAGACAAACCGGAAAGAGCAACTCGGCAAAAGACTAAAGCTGTGAAGAAGACTGCCCACAGGAAAAGAACCACTGCATCTTCTAATCCGGCCCCTGATGATGATGTGGATAATCCGGACTTTGAGGTAGAGCTTGACTCACTTGGTTTATTTTTCATGTGTCTTATTGATGATGATATTTGTCAGGATGATGCCAAAGCCAGCCACGCGGATGTTGCAGAGGTAATTATTCTCTCTTCCGATTCAGAAACTTTGCCTTCACAAAAAATACACCAGGCAAACCGGAAAGTTAAATTTTCTCATCCTCTTGCTTATTTGGATCCTAAATTTCTTATGAAGACCAACAACACGAAGCTCGTCGCACAACCCGGCACAGCAGCCAGGTAGTTACCTCCGCCAGTTTACCGAACAGTCCGGTTCGGAAACGCCATTCAGAGGTCTCTGATTTGCTTGTCAGTGCTTGTCCTAAAGCGGGCTGCTTTCGTCAACCTCTTAATCCGTCTGACTCCGATTACCAGGTTACTTCCCACTCATCTTCTGGCGAGTCATCGGCTACTCAGCTCCCACCGCTCAAAACGGTGCTTGGGTAAGCTATACTTATTGTGATGTTTGCAATACATCGCCTTAGACCATATGCTGTATTTGATTTTATTATTCTTCTTAGGGCCAAACCTAGGCCAAGCAATAAGGCCCGCCTGGACAAAGCGGCCGAAGAAGATGTCGTTCTTGAACCAGGCAAGACACCCAATCTTGAAGCGGCTATTCCCGAGGATATACCCAACGATCCACCAGCAAGACGACGATCTTACCGCTGAAGAGAGACCTACTGATGCCTCAGGTCCTGTCAATCAGCCCACAGGTTCCATCCGGATTGAAAGCTCCACCGGTCCAACAAAACCTACTAACAAGCGAAAAGCCCCAGTGCAAACCGGCGGTACCCAGGATGATGAGGTTGTCATTATTGGCACTGGCCATACTGAGCCAAGCAATCCTGTCGCTTTGTCCAAACATTCTGCCAAGGAAGAATTTGCTGCCTTTGGCAAAGGCAAGTGGAACGCTGATCTGACGACTTATGCTGCTCTGAACGCCCAAGATATCCATTCCGGCTATCTGAACCGGTTGTATACCAGCCGCGACTATGAAGCTGGTCTGGTTAATATGATGAAAGATAAATATGAGGTAACTTCCATATGCTCCTTCCTGCTTGTATGCTTCCATTCTTGCAGACTCTCCTAGCCCCCAAGGACCGGTTTGTAATATTCTTTCAAACCGGGACTTACTAATATAAAGTCTTGATGCTTTGAAATTCGCTGATGCAGCCCCCAAGGGCCGGTTCAACTTAGCGTAGTTAAACCGGTACTTTAAGTAATTGAAATTGCCGCATCAGAATATATACGAGCAAATAGCCATTAGCCCCCAAGTGCCAAGTTGAATACTTGTATTGATCGTGGGACTTTGTGAGCAATTGAAAGATGAAGATCGAATATGCATTAGCCCCCAAGTGCTAAGTGCATAACTTGTTATGTGGTTGGTACTTCAATCCTTGTACCGTTTTGCTGAAGCATATAACTGTCTGCATGCAGGCTGAGCTGAAGACGAAAGAAAACCAAATCGCCGACCTCCAAGAAAACCTGAAAACCCAACAAGCTGAAACCTCCAAAGCAAAAGAGGAATTAACCAGCGCTTTAAGCGCCATGGAGCAGCTTAAGGAGAGCTTCAAGAAGAAACAGGCGGATTGGGCCACTGAAAAGTCCACTTTAATCAAACGAGCAGAGGATGCCGAGGCTGCAGTAAAACCGGTGGCGAATGAATTGACCAGTATAAAGCGGCACGTGCATACTATGACCACTGCTATCTTTGGTAAGCCAGTTTGACTTCTGAATTGACTCGGCCTTCTTACAGAGCTGCCGATTTAACCCTTATGATATTTCAGGGACACGCACTGGTCATTTGGGTTCAGATGTGCGGAAAAAATTGAAGGCCGTCTACACGTTGGTCGAACAGCTGTATACTGGCGCACAGCGGATCATCTGTGCCGCATCTCACAACAAACCGGCGCCCACTTTGATTCAAGATACCCTGATGAAACTGTCGGTGCTTCCCGCCCGGGTTGAAGAGCTGAAGAAATCTGCTGCTCGAACCGGTGCGATCAATGCCTTAATGCAGGCAAAAGCCTGGGTGCCGGATTTTGATCCTATTGAAGCGGCTCAGGGCTATCCCAGCTTGAAAGAAGATGGGTCAAAATTTAGTGAAGCGGATCAGCGAGCCATAAACCGGGAGGTGCGTCCGCTAGCTTGTCAACTGGATGAGGAAGCAGACTTGTCTCGTTATCAAGCTCAATATGATAATCAGAACAAGCGAATAGCTGCCCCAATTCATGAGTCGGAAAATCTTATCCCTCCAATCCGTAAGCACACTTACGCTCCCGATATTGACCCGTCATTGCTAATCCACGATGAAGCTGTTTTTCAAGCATTAATGGGAATAGACTGGACAACTGTTGATTTCCAGCCACTAGGTAGAGAAACGGAGGCTGAAGCGGCGCAGGGTGACCCACAACCATCAGGCCAGGCTGGTGACCAAGCTTGAACCGGAAGCCGGTTTTGAAACTGCCTCTCCTTTGTGAAAAACAATGATATTATTATGGGCACCGTGTTGCCTTGTAATAGGCTAGCTGATACTTTAGATGTTGATATGCCTTCGTGCATAATTTGTTCTTCCTGTGGTGATGAACTTTCCAAAGCACCTTCTGCAATAAAAAACTCTTCAAGTGCCACCGCGGTTGTACCGTCCGGCGGAATATGATGTCTGCATATATGAAGTCAAAACATCCAAAACAAATTCTTAAGTATATGACCAAATTTTTGTGATACATAATACCTGCCCTCGTTGAGCATGAAGTTGGCTTGGCCAATCTTGAAGCGGAGTTTTGCAAACCCACACTGTTGGAGGAGATAACAGCTCCTGTATATATATGACGCTGGTTTACCATGTAAACCGTGTCGGGTTATAATAAACACCGTGTTACTCCATAAGAGGATGTTAACAACAAGGATCAAAACGGGCAAATAGTCTCCGGATTGATGTGAACTGTGTTCCGTCAATTGATTGGTTAACAAACTTTGTCGGTTTAAAAAACGCAATAAAAAGCAAAAAAAAACCTTCAAAGAAAAGTGTAAATCAAGTGCAATGACAAAACGTTGCAAAAAATGGTTTATTTGAGCTGATCAGATGGTGTTACCATGGCCGAACACGACCAAGCTCCCGTTAGGTGTAACTATGGTTCTAGTCAGCCAGGTCCCCTAATGAAACCGTGGCATTTATGCCGATCAAGTGGCATGGTCATGGTTCGGGTTCGACCAAGCCCCCAAGTGATTCTGTGGCCTTAAGCCGATCAAGAGGCATGACTGGTTCAGACATGACCAAGTCCCCAAGTGATCTGGTGGCTCTCGCCTATCAAGAGGCATGGTATTGGTTCGGACACGACCAAACCCCCAAGTGATATAACATGATGCTTTTAAAAAGCGAACTCAAGGGGTAAACCGGAGGCCGCTTTAGAGCAACTCCGTGTAACCTCACATGATGTAAAAGAACAGATACCCCGCTTTAGCTGAGGTTCCGGTTTATTATATTTAATCATAATATATACATTGTCGTAATATGTACATAAGTATAGCCAATGGCTCAGGTATAGTAAGGCCGAAGATGAGCTATGTTCCACGGCCTGTTAGTCTCCTCCTCTGATGTACGTGAGTCTTTATGCTCTCGAATATTGATCAGATAGTACGACCCGTTGTGCAGATTCTTGCTGACCACGAAAGGCCCCTCCCAAGGTGGGGATAACTTATGCATATCAGTCTGATCTTGGATGAGCTGAAGCATCAAATCTCCTTCCTAAAAGGTTCTGGTTCTGACTCGGCGACTGTGATAACGACGAAGATCCTGCTGGTAAATCGCCGATCGGGCGGCTGCGATGTCACGCTCTTCATCCAACCGGTCCAAAGCATCTTGTCGTGCTGTCTCGTTGTCCGCTTCAATATAAGCCGTTACACGAGGTGAATCATGACGGATATCACTGGGGAGAACCGCCTCCGCTCCATAAACCATGAAGAACGGTGTGTATCCTATTGATCTGTTGGGTGTTGTATTGATGCTCCATAACACAGATGGTAATTCTTCTACCCAACAACCCGGCGTTCTCTGCAAAGGAACCATGAGCCGGGGCTTGATGCCTCTCAAGATCTCTTGATTAGCTCTTTCTGCTTGATCATTGGACTGTGGATGTGCCACTGATGAAACGTCGAGCCGGATGTGCTCCCGTGCACAGAACTCCTTCATAGCACCTTTGGACAAATTGGTACCATTATCTGTGATAATACTGTGCGGAAAGCCAAACCGGAAAATCACCTTTTTGATGAAATGAACCGCCGTGGCCGCATCACACTTGCTAACAGGTTCTGCCTCCACCCACTTTGTAAACTTGTCAACCGCCACTAGCAGGTGGGTCTTCTTATCTTTGGACCTTTTGAAAGGCCCAACCATATCCAGCCCCTAAGTCGCAAACGGCCAAGTAATTGGAATCATTCTCAATTCTTGAGCCGGTACATGAGCACGTCTCGAAAACCTTTGGCAACCATCACATCGTCTGACCAGATCCTCCGCATCAGCATGAGCAGTTAACCAATAGAAGCCATGGCGAAACGCTTTAGCCACTAGAGACTTTGAACCGGCGTGGTGACCACAATCTCCTTCGTGGATCTCACGCAAAATTTCACAGCCTTCTTCAGGAGACACGCAGCATTGAAAAGCTCCTGATACACTACAATGATGCAACTCGCCGTTGATGATAGCCATGGACTTGGATCGCCGAATTATCTGCTGGGCCAGAATCTCATCCTCTGGCAACTCGCCCCGGTTCTTGTACGCCATGTAAGGAAGCGTCCAGTCCGGAATAACATGAAGAGCCGCCACCAACTGAGCCTCCGGATCAGGAATAACAAAATCCTCTTCACTAGGGATCTTGACCGACGGGTTGTGCAGTACATCCAGAAAAACATTGGGCGGGACCGATTTGCGCTGAGAGCCCAGCCGGCTTAAAGCGTCCGCCGCTTCATTTTTCCGCCGGTCCACGTGGTACACCTGATAGCCTTTGAAATAACCTGCAACAGTATCCACCTCTCGACGATACGCTGCCATGAGTGGGTCCTTGGAGTCCCAAGTGCCAGACACTTGCTGAGCCACAAGGTTCGAGTCACCGAAGCACTTAACTCGACTTAGATTCATATCCTTAGCCATCCAGAGACCATGGAGGAAGGCTTCATACTCAGCTGCATTGTTAGTACAAGGGAACATTAAGCGGAGAACATAACAAAACTTATCACCTCGTGGGGAAGTTAATACGACTCCACCCCCCGAGCCTTCCAACTGCCCGGATCTGTCAAAATGGATGGTCCAATACGTGTGATCCGGCTTTCTTCAGGTGCTTGCATTTCCGTCAAATCATTGATGAAATCAAAAAGTGCTTGAGACTTAACCGCTGTCCGAGGCACATACTTCAAACCGTACGGCCCCAGCTCTATGGCCCACTTTGCAATCCGGCCAGTTGCTTCCTGGTTCTGGATGATATCTCCCAAAGGAGCAGAACTGACCACCGTAATTGGGTGCCCTTGGAAATATTGTTTAAGCTTCCGTCTTGCCATAAAAACTCCATGCACCAGCTTCTGCCAATGCGGATACCTTTGCTTGGACTCGATTAGCACCTCGCTGATATAATAGACCGGTCGTTGAACCGGATGCTCCTTGCCTGCCTCCTCTCGGTCCACCACAATAGCCACGCTGACCACCTGAGCATTAGCAGCAACATATAGCAGTAACGGCTCCTTGTCAATGGGAGCGGCGAGCACAGGTGGATTGGCCAACTGCCGCTTTAAGTCCTCAAATGCTTCATTAGCGGCGGAGCTCCAAACAAATTGATCTGTTTTTTTCAACATCTGATACAAAGGGATTGCCTTCTCACCAAGACGACTGATAAACCGGCTTAACGCGGCAATCCGGCCTGCCAGGCGTTGAACATCGTTGATACACTTCGGTTTAGCCAGGGAGGTGATAGCCATGATCTTCTCCGGATTAGCCTCAATTCCCCTGTTGGACACCAGAAAACCCAATAGCTTGCCCGCTGGTACACCAAAGACACACTTGTCTGGATGAAGCATCATCTTGTATGTTCTCAGGTTATCAAAGGTTTCCTTTAAATCATCAATCAGAGTCTCCTTCCCAGACTTAACCACGATATCATCCACGTAAGCATGTACATTACGGCCAATCTTCTTGTGAAGACAATTTTGTACACACCGTTGGTAAGTTGCCTGGGCACTCTTGAGCCCAAAGGGCATAGACACATAGAAGAAGGCTCCAAAGGGAGTTATAAATGTTGTCTTCTCCTGGTCCTTAACTGGCATTTTGATCTGATGATAGCCAGAATACGCATCCAAAAAACTTAAACGCTCACAACCCGCCGTAGCATCAATAATTTGATCAATACGGGGGAGGGCAAAAGAATCTGCTGGACAAGCCTTATTAAGATCTGTGTAATCCACACACATGCGCCAGGTGCCGTTTTTCTTGAGGACCAGCACCGGATTGGCAAGCCACTCAGGGTGAAAAACTTCAACAATAAAGCCAGCTGCTAAGAGCCTGCCTACCTCTTCTCCAATCTCCTTGCGTCTTTCTTCATTAAACCGGCGGAGGAACTGTTTCACCGGTTTATATTTTGGATCCACATTAAGTGTGTGCTCAGCGAGTTGCCTCAGTACACCTGGCATGTCAGAGGGCTTCCATGCAAAAATGTCCCGATTCTCACGGATGAACTCGATGAGCGCGCTTTCCTATTTCGGATCCAAGTTGGCACTGATGCTGAACTGCTTGGACGAATCGCCAGGTACGAAGTCAACAAGCTTAGTTTCTGCTGCCGATTTGAACTTCAGGGCCGGATCATACTCCGTAGTTGGCTTCTTCAACGGAGTCATGTCCGCTGGATCAACATTGTCTTTATAGTACTTCAACTCCTCAGTGGCACAAACCAACTCTGCATAAGTGGGATGGCCTGGCTTATTAGGGATGATAGACTACTCATATCAATAAGGAATTCCTTCTTTTCCGGTAGCCCATTCGGACAGAACTCCAAAGTTAAGCGTGCTCAGCTTAGAGTAGTGTCAGGATGGGTGACCGACCGGGAAGTTGCTCCCGGGTGCGCATGAGTGAGGACAAAGTGCACAGAAAAGACTAGTATTGATCTGTGGGGCCAGTCTAGATCCCGCCAGGAGTAACGACCACCGGCGGGTGTGTCCGGGGCGTTACAATAAGCCGCATCTCCTTCCTCGCATTCCAAAGCGATTTTGCGGCTTCCGTGAACCGTTATTGTCCCCCTGTGACCCGGCATCTTGAGCTGCAAATACACATAACAGTGTCGTGCCATAAACTTGGCGTAAGCCGGTCGCCTAAACAGGGCGTGATATGGACTCTGGAGTTTCACCACTTCAAACATCAATGTCTCCGACCTGGAATCATGGTCATCCCCAAAGGCCACTTCCAGAGCTATCTTACCAACGGGATACGCTGATCTGCCTGGCACTACGCCGTGGAAAACTGTATTAGACGGTTTGAGATTTTTATCTGTTAGTCCCATATGACGGAAGGTCTCATAATACAGGATGTTAATGCTGCTCCCTCCGTCCATGAGCACCTTGGTGAACTTATAACCTCCCACCTGAGGCACCACCACTAGAGCCAACTGACCCGGATTATCGACCTGGGGAGGGTGATCCTCTCTGCTCCATATGATTGGTTGTTCAGACCAACGTAGATAACGGGGTATGGCCGGTTCAACAGAGTTGACTGCCCGCCTCTAAACCTTCCTCGCATTCCAAAGAGATTTTGCGGCTTCCGTGAACCGTTATTGTCCCCCTGTGACCCGGCATCTTGAGCTGCAAATACACATAACAGGGCCGTGCCATAAACTTGGCGTAAGCCGGTCGCCCAAATAGGGCGTGATATGGACTCTGGAGTTTCACCACTTCAAATGTCAATGTCTCCGACCTGGAATCATGGTCATCCCCAAAGGCCTCCTCCAGAGCTATCTTACCAACGGGATACGCTGATCTTCCTGGCACTACGCCGTGGAACACTGTATTACACGATTTGAGATTTTTATCTGTTAGTCCCATACGACGGAAGGTGTCATAATACAGGATGTTAATGCTGCTCCCTCCGTCCATGAGCACCTTGGTGAACTTATAACCTCCCACCTAAGGCGCCACCACTAGAGCCAACTGACCCGGATTATCGACCTGGGGAGGGTGATCCTCTCTGCTCCATATGATTGGTTGTTCAGACCAACGTAGATAACGGGGTATGGCCGGTTCAACAGAGTTGACTGCCCGCCTCTGAACCTTCCGGTCTCGCTTGTCCAAGCTAGTGGGGAAGACATGGTACTGCCCACTACTCCACTGCTTTGGGTTGCTCTGGTAACCTGACTGTTGCTGCTGTTGGTTGTAACCACCCTGGTTGTTCTGACTATGTTGACCATTATGTCCGCCCGGATTACCATTGAATCCTGAACTGGAACATCCTCCATCGTAACCCGGCCCGGATCCTGAGCCACCGCCAGATTCGTGATCATACTGGAAATTATTAGAATTCTTGAACTCCTGCATAATAAAGCAATCCTTCCAAAGGTGGTTTGCTGGCGCCTCCTTCGTCCCATGTCCTGGACAGGGCTGGCTTAGCAGATAGTTTAGGCGGTTTGGGTTAGGGTTGGGTGCTCCATTATGATTTTTCGGTCTACCCTTGCGTTGTTGGCCATTGTCCTGTGCGTTGGTATTAGCCACAAAGTCCATGTTACCATCCGCTTTACGCTTGCCTCCACCACCATTGCCTGCTCAGTGATGCTGCTGACCTTTGGAGCTGTTGTTCTTCTTCCCTTTCCCTGTCTTGTCATCATCAGATTCGGGATCCTTGGTACTATCAGAATCAGCATATTTCACCAAAGCGGCCATGAGGGTCCCCATGTCGGTGCAATGACGCTTCATCCGTCCCAACTTCAACTTCAGGGGCCCAAACCGGCAGTTGCCTTCTAGGGTTAATACTACGGTGTCAGCGTTGATGCGGTCTGAGGAGTGCAACACTTGTGAAACTCGGTGCACCCAATGAGTCGTTGATTCTCCTTCCTCCTGGACGCATGCAGCTAAGTCCACTATCGACATAGGCTGTTTATGGTGGGCGCCAACTGTCATGATTTTGTCACGGCAGATGTCCTAGAGAAAGGACTTAGTCGTGGAGCCATCGCGACGGGTTAGCTTGAAGGGGTTAAAGCGGACACAGGGACGCAAGAGAGTTTATACTAGTTCGGCCCCTTCAATGAAGGTAAAAGCCTACGTCTAGTTGTGATGGAATTGATGGGGTTTCGATGACTAGGGAGCAAATAAGCTTTGCCTATGTCTCGAGTTGTTGTCTGTTGTCCTTGAACCGCCGCCGGGTCGTCCCCTTATATACACGGGTGACACCCGTCGGTTCACAGAGTCCCAACACCGGTCGATATTCGTATCCGGGTTGGTCTCTCCTTATTCCTAACTTACAATACAAGTTTATATACAAATTCCAGTTTACAGCTACAAGTCTTGAACCGGCTACGGGACTTAGGCCCTCATCTGCCTTCTTGGGCTTTATCACTTCTGGAACTACTGATGAAGTTGACCCGGCCCAGATAGGCCGGTTTACGCCCAGCAGTAATATCCCCTACAGAAAGCTCATAGGCAATGGATCGTTTATAAAGAATTATGCCGGATGCGATCGATCATGTAACAGTCATAACCTAGGGTGACATAGAACTAGCTCCAGTTCATTAATGTAATGTAGGGATGTATTCCGAATATAGTCATACGTACTTATGGAAAAGTACTTGCATGACATCTTTTGTCCTATCCTCCCGTGGCAGCGGGGTCCTATTGGAAACTAAGGGATATTAAGTCCTCCTTTTAATAGAGTACCGGACCAAAGAATTAACACATAGTGAATACATGAACTCCTCAAACTACGATCATCACCGGGAGTGGTCCCGACTATTGTCACTTCGGGGTTGCCGGATCATAACACATAGTAGGTGACTATACAGTTGCAAGATAGGATCAAGAACTCTCATATATTGATGAAAACATAATAGGTTCAGATCTGAAATCATGGCACTCGGGCGCTACTGACAAGCATTAAGCATAGCAAAGTCATAGCAACATCAATCTCAGAACATAGTGGATACTAGGGATCAAACCCTAACAAAACCAACTCGATTACATGATAAATCTCATCCAACCCATCACCGTCCAGCAAGCCTACGATGGAATTACTCACACACAGCGGTGAGCATCATGAAATTGGTGATGGAGGAAGGTTGATGATGACGATGGCGACAGATTCCCCTCTCCGGAGCCCTGAACGGACTCCAGATCAGCCCTCCCAATAGTGTTTAGGGCTTCGTGGCAGCTCCGTATTGGAAAACGCCATGAATCCTTCTCCCTGTTTTTTCCTCCCCGAAAGTGAATATATGGAGTCAGGGTTGAGGTCGGTGGAGCGTCAGGGGGCCCACGAGGCAGGGGGCGCGCCCCCACCCTCGTGGACAGGTGGAGGGCGCCCTGACGTGGATCTTCCTTCCAGTATTTTTTTATATATTCCAAAATAATTCTCCGTTGATTCTCAGGTCATTCCGAGAACTTTTATTTCTGCACAAGAATAACACCATGGCAATTCTGCTGAAAACAGCGTCAGTCCGGGTTAGTTCCATTCAAATCATGCAAGTTAGAGTCCAAAACAAGGGCAAAAGTGTTGGAAAAGTAGATACGACGGAGACGTATCAACTCCTCCAAGATTAAACCTTTGCTTGTCCTCAAGCAATTCAGTTGATAAACTGAAAGTGATGAAGAAAAACTTTTACAAACTCTGTTTGCTCTTGTTGTTGTAAATATGTAAAGCCAGCACTCAAGTTTTCAGCAAAGATTATGAACTAACCATATTCACAATAACATTTAGGTCTCATGTTTACTCATATCAATGGCATAATCAACTAGTGAGCAATAATAATAAATCTCGGATGACAACATTTTCTCAAAACAATCATGATATGATATAACAAGATGGTATCTCGCTAGCCCTTTCTGAGACTGCAAAACATAAATGCAGAGCACCTTTAAAGATCAAGGACTGACTAGACATTGTAATTCTTGGTAAAAGAGATCCAGTCAAGTCATATTCAATGTAAACTAACGGTAATGGATGCAAATGACAGCGGTGCTCTCCCAACTGGTGCTTTTTAATAAGAGGATGATGACTCAACATAAAAGTAAATGGATAGGCCCTTCATAGAGGGAAGCAGGGATTTGTAGAGGTGCCAGAGCTCAGTTTTGAAATACATATGAATAATATTTTGAGCGGTATACTTTCATTGTAAACACAACAACCGAGAGATCTCGATATCTTCCATGCTACACACATTATAGGCGGTTCCCAAATAGAATGGTAAAGTTTATACTCCCCCTCCACCAACAAGCATCAATCCATGGCTTGCTCGAAAAAACGAGTGCCTCCAACTAACAAGAGTCCTGGGGGAGTTTTGTTTGTAGTTATTTTGATTTGATTTGCATAAAGCATGGGACTGGGCATCCCGGTGACCAGCCACTTTCTGGTGAGTGAGGAGTAGAGTCGACTCCTCTTGAGAATAACCCGCCTAGCATGGAAGATACAGACATCCCTAGTTGATACATGAGCTATTCGAGCATACAAAACAGAATGTTTATTTGAAGGTTTAGAGTTTGGCACATACAAATTTACTTGGAACGGCATGTAGATACCGTCTGTAGGTAGGTATGGTGGACTCATATGGAACAACTTTGGGGTTTATGGAATTGGATGCACAAGTAGTATTCCCACTTAGTACAAGTGAAGGCTAGAAAAGACTGGGAAGCGACTAGCTAGAGAGCGACAACAGTCATGAACATGCATTAAAATTAATCAACACCGAATGCAAGCATGAGTAGGATATAATGCACCATGAACATAAATATCGTAGAGGCTATGTTGATTTGTTTCAACTACATGCGTGAACATGTGCCAAGTCAAGCCACTCGAATCGTTCAAAAGAGGATACCACCCTATCATACCACATCACAACCATTTTAATAGCATGTTGGCACGCAAGGTAAACCATTATAAGATCCTAGCTAATTAAGCATGTCATAAGCAACTATAATCTCTACATGTCATTGCAAACATGTTTATTCATAATAGGTTGAATTAGGAACGATGAACTAATCATATTTGCAAAAACAAGAGAGGTCGAGTTCATACCAGCTTTTATCATCTCAATAAGTTCATCATATAATCATCATGATTGCCTTTCACTTGCACGATCGAATAGTGTGGATAATAATAATAGTGCACGTGCATTGGACTAAGCTGGAATCTGCAAGCATTCAATTCAAGAGAGAATACAAGGTAATATGGGCTCATTGTTAGATCAACAATAATGCATATACAAGCCACTCAACATTTTAATTATGGTCTTCTCCTCTCGACCCCCAAAGAACAAGAAAAGAAATAAAACTATTTACACAGGAAAGCTCCTCACAAGCAAAAGAAGAACGAGAAATATTTTTGGGTTTTCTTTTAATCATTACTACTACATGCATGGAAAGTAAACTAACTAAAAGCTACAACTAATTTTTTTTGTTTTTTTAAGGTTTATCAAACACACAAGAGGAAAGCATAAAAAGGAAAATATACTAGCATGGATATTATAGTGAAAAAGTATGAGCACCGACAAATAGGATGATTGTGTGAACATGAATGTAATGTTAGTGAGAGATACATACTCCCCCAAGCTTAGGCTTTTGGCCTAAGTTGGTCTATGGCCACGGCTGGCCTGGCGGATATCCAAAGTTGTAGCTGGGGTCGTACTGAGATGCAGCGGCAATATCCTGCTGAGCTGCAGCTTGGAGGCGTGCTGTCTCTGCCCTCCTCTCATACTCGGTCGCCTCCTCCCTAGTTATAACATATCTCCCCTTTGCCTGAAAGTCAAAGAAAGTAGGAGCAGGGAGAGCGACGTGATAGGTGCGTCGTCTGTCAAAGATTAGTCGGTATTGGAGATACTGATTGTTCCTCTCAATGAACTGATGACAAACCATAGACTCATAATCTAAATAAATAGGAGGCAACTCAATATCATACCCACGTATGGGTATATCAAGAAAATTAGCTAGATGGGTTGCATAAATTCCACCAAATAAATCTCCATTAAATCTATTATTATGCAACCTACGTGCAACAATGGCTCCCAAATTATAATGTTTATCTCCTAATACAGCGCTCCCGAGAACACTGAGGTCAGGGACACAGATGTGACATGCTTCATCCTTACCATTTATGCACCTACCTATGAAGAGAGCAACATAATTTATAGCAGGAAAATGAATGCTCCCTATGGTAGATTGTGTTATATCTCTAGATTCCCCCATAGTTATACTAGCAAGAAAATATCTAAACTCAGATTTGTGAGGCTCATTAGTGCCGCCCCATTGTGGAAGTTTGCAAGCAGTATTAAAATCCTCTAAGTCCATAGTATAAGAATTTTCATAAAGATCAAATAGGACAATTTGAGAATTGCGTGATGATGAAAGTTCAAACCTTCTCACAAAGGAATCAGTGAGATAGTGGTATTGGCGGCACTTATCTGCCTCGAAGCTCTCAAGATCGGCATTACGCACATACACATTAAATTCTTCCTTGATTCCTGCTCAATCCATAAAGTCCTCTGACGGGCATTCACAAGCCCGCACCTGAGCTTCCCTCGGTGGTTCATCATCGGCATCGCGTATTGCGAGCTTGGGTCCTTGCTTCCTTGAATGACCACCTTGGTACATTTTCCTAAACATATTTCTTCCTTTGAAAAATTTCTGAAATTTTTAGTAACCTCAAAATAAAAGTGAACCAAACTCAACAAAATTGATAGCAACTACTCCAACAAGTTCCTAGAGGATATATCATGCATTAAAACTACTTTTGACCATATAAATTTGACATACAAGCTCAAGAACAGGGTCACCTAAGCAGAAAAAATATGCAATGCATAAAGCACTAGAACAAAAACTAATTGGACCATTGGAGGAGTCACATACCAAAGAAGAATCCCCCAAAGCAGTTTTGTGAATGGAGCTTCGAGCAAGGAGATCGAAAATGGCAGCAAGATGAGCTTGGGCTCGGGTTTGAGCTGGCTAGTGATGTTTTTGGGAGGAAGAAGGAGTGTGTGGTAGTTGGAATAAGTGGAGGGGAGCCACCGTGGGCACACGAGGCAGGGGGGCGCGCCCAGGTGCTTGCTCCCCCTGTTGTGTTCTCAGTGCCAGATATTCTTGAATATTCTAGAAAAAATCATATTTAATTTTCAGGGTATTTGGAGAACTTTTATTTTTGGGATATTTTTTATTGCATGGATAATTCAGAAAACATACAGAAAAAAATACTATTTTCGCTTTATTTAATATAAATAACATAAAGTAAAAAGAGGGTACAAAGAATTATGTTTTCTAAATTCATCCATCCAATGCTCATCAAAAGGAATCCACTAACAAGGTTGATCATGTCTTGTTTACAAACTCATTCCGAATAACCTAGAACCGGAGAATTTTCAAATAACACTAGGTTACCTCAACGGGGATATGCACGTCCCCAACAATAAGAATATCATATTTCTTCTTGACAGTGGGAAGAGGAAATTCAAAACCTCCAATAGCGATTGTTGAAATTTTTCCAATAGAATTAATACTGTGGACTTGATGTTGTTTCCTCAGAAAGTGTACCGTATGCTCATTACCATTAACATGAAAAGTGACATTGCCTTTGGTGCAATCAATAACAGCCCCTGCAGTATTCAAAAAGGGCCTTCCAAGAATAATAGACATACTATCGTCCTCGGGAATATGAAGAATAACAAAGTCCGTTAAAATAGTAACGTTTGCAACCACAACAGGCACATCCTCACAAATACCGACAGGTATAGCAGTTGATTTATCAGCCATTTGCAAAGATATTTCAGTAGGTGTCAACTTATTCAAATCAAGTCTACGATATAAAGAGAGAGGCATAACACTAACACCGGATCCAAGATCATAAGCAGTTTTAACATAGTTTCTTTTAATGGAGCATGGTATAGTGGGTACCCCTGGATCTCCAAGTTTCTTTGGTATTCCACCCTTAAAAGTATAATTAGCAATCATGGTGGAAATTTGAGCTTATGGTATCTTTCTTTTATTAGTAACTATATCTTTCATGTACTTAGCATAAGGATCCATTTTAAGCATATCAGTCAAACGCATACGCAAGAAGATAGGTCTAATCATTTCAGCAAAGCGCTCAAAATCCTCATCATCCTTTTTCTTGGATGGTTTAGAAGGAAAAGGCATGGGTTTTTGAACCCATGGTTCTCTTTCTTTACCGTGCTTCCTAGCAACAAGGTCTCTCTTATCATAACGTTCATTCTTTGATTGTGGGTTATCAAGATCAACAGTAGGTTCAATCTCTACATCATTGTCGTTACTAGGTTGAGCATATCAACATGAACATCATTATTAACATTATCACTAGGTTCATGCTCATTACCAGATTGTTTTTCAGCATCATAAATGGAAATATCATTGGGATTCTCAGGTGTGTCATCAACAGGTTCACTAGAAGCATGCAAAGTCCTATCATTTTTCTTTTTCTTCCTCTTAGAAGGACTAGGTGCATCATTATTATTTCTCTGAGAATCTTGCTCAATTCTCTTAGGATGGCCCTCAGGATACAAAGGTTCCTAAGTCATTTTACCACCTCTAGTCATAACTCTAAGAGCATTATCATTTTTGTTACTATTTAATTCATTGAGAAAATCATTCTGAGCTTTAAGTACTTGTTCTACTTGAGTGGTAACCATAGAAGCATGTTTACTAATAAGTTTTAGATCACCTTTAACATTATCCATATAATCACTCAAGTGTTCAATCATATAAGCATTATGTTTCAATTATCTACCAACATAAGCATTGAAGTTCTCTTGTTTAACAATAAAATTATCAAACTCATCCAAGCATTGGCTAGCAGACTTATAACGAGGAATATCACCTTCATCAAATCTATAGAGAGAATTTACCTTTACTACCCGTGTCGGGTTATCAAGACCATGTATTTCTTCAACATGTGGTAAATTAAGACCATGTATTTCTTCAATAGGAGGTAAATTCTTAACATCTTCAGCTTTAATACCTTTTTCTTTCATAGATTTCTTTGCCTATTGCATATCTTCAGGACTGATAAATAGAATACCCCTTTTCTTGAGAGTTGGCTCAGGAGTTGGTTCAGGAATTGGATCGGGGATTGGATCAGGGAGTGTCCAATTATTTTCATTAGTCAACATATTATTCAATAGAATTTCAGCTTCATCAACAATTTTTCCCTGAAACCACAACCAGCACAACTATCCAGGTGGTCTCTGGAAGCATCAGTTAGTCCATTATAAAAGATATCAAGTATCTCATTTTTCTTGAGAGGATGATCAGGCAAAGCATTAAGTAATTTGAGAAGCCTCCCCCAAGCTTGTGGGAGACTCTCTTCTTCAATTTGCACAAAATTATATATTTCCCTTAAAGCAACTCGTTTATTATGAGTGGGGAAATATTTAGCAGAGAAGTAATAAATCATATCCTGGGGACTACGCACACAACTAGGATCAAGAGAATTAAACCATATCTTAGCATCACCCTTTAATGAGAACAGAGATAATTTAAGGATATAATAGTAGCGAGTTTTCTCATCATTAGTGAACAAGGTAGCTATATCATTTAATTTAGTAAGATGTGCCACAACAGTTTCAGATTCATAGCCATAGAAAGGATCAGATTCAACTAAAGTAATTATCTCAGGATCAACAGAGAAATCATAATCCTTATCAGTAACAAAGATAGGTGAAGTAGCATAACCAGTATCATATTTAATTCTAGCATTCAAAGTTTTTTGTTTCAGCTTAGCTAATAGTTTCTTAAGATCACTCCTATCATTGCAAGCAAGAAAGTCTCTAGCGGTTTCTTCATCCATAACATAAACCTCAGGAACAACAGGTAATTCATATCTAGGGGAGAATCTTCATCTTCACTTTCATAAATATTATTAGTTTCAATAATTTCATTCTCTCTAGCCCTAGCAAGTTGTTCATCAAGAAATTCACCAAGTGGTACAGTAGTATCGAGCATAGAAGTTGTTTCATCATAAGTATCATGCATAGCAGAAGTGGCATCATCAATAACACGCGACATATCAGAATTAATAGCAGAAGCAGGTCTAGGTGTCACAAGCTTACTCAAAACAGAAGGTGAATCAAGTGCATAGCTACATGGCAGTTCCTTACCTCCCCTCGTAGTTGAGGGATAAATCTTGGTTCTTGGATATTTCAAGTTCTTCATAATGATAAGCAGATATAAATCCCAAGTGAATCAAAGAATAGAGCTATGCTCCCCAGCAACAGCGCCAGAAAATATTCTTGATAACCCACAAGTATAGGGGATCACAACAGTTTTCGAGGGTAGAGTATTCAACCCAAAGAATATTCTCAAGTATTAGCAGCTGAGTTGTCAATTCAACCACACCTGGAAACTTAATATCTGCAGCAAGGTATTTAGTAGCAAAGTAATATGATAGTAGTGGTAACAGTGGTAAAAGGTAACGGTAGCAAAAGTAATATTTTTGGTGTTTTGTAGTGATGATAACAATAGCAATGAAAAAGTAAATAAGTGAAGAACGATATATGGAAAGCTCTTAGGCAATGGATCAGTGATAGAGAATTATGCCGGATGCGATCGATCATGTAACAGTCATAACCTAGGGTGACACAGAACTGGCTCCAGTTCATCAATGTAATGTAGGCATGTATTCTGAATATAGTTATATGTGCTTATGGAAACGAACTTGCATGACATCTTTTGTCCTACCCTCCCGTGGCAGCGGGGTCCTATTGGAAACTAAGGGATATTAAGGCCTCCTTTTAATAGAGTACCGGACCAAAGCATTAACACATAGTGGATACATGAACTCCTCAAACTACGGTCATCATCACCGGGAGTGGTCCCGACTATTGTCACTTCGGGGTTGCCGGATCATAACACATAGTAGGTGACTATAGAATTGCAAGATAGGATCATGAACTCTCATATATTGATGAAAACATAATAGGTTCAGATCTGAAATCATGGCACTCGGGTCCTAGTGACAGGCATTAAGCATAGGAAAGTCATAGCGACATCAATCTCAGAACATAGTGGATACTAGGGATCAAACCCTAACAAAACTAACTCGATTACACGATAAATCTCATCCAACCCATCACCGTCCAGCAAGCATACGATGAAATTACTCACACACGGCAGTGAACATCAAGAAATTGGTGATGGAGGAAGGTTGATGATGACGATGGCGACGAATTCCCCTCTTCGGAGCCCCGAACGGACTCCAGATCAGTCCTCCCGAGAGAGTTTAGGGCTTGGCGGCGGCTCCGTATCGTAAAACGCGATGAATACTTCTCCCTGTTTTTTCCTCCCCGAAAGTGAATATATGGTGTCAGGGTTGAGGTCGATGGAGCGTCAGGGGGCCCACGAGGTAGGGGCGAGCCCCCACTCTCATGGACAGGTGGAGGCCCCCCTGACTTGGATCTTCCTTCCAGTATTTTTTATATATTCCAAAATAATTCTCCGTTGATTTTTAGGTCATTCCGGGAACTTTTATTTCTGCACAAAAATAACACTATGGCAATTCTGCTGAAAACGGTGTCAATCCGGGTTAGTTCCATTCAAATCATGCAAGTTAATTAGAGTCCAAAACAAGGGCAAAAGTGTTTGGAAAAGTAGATACGACGGAGACGTATCAAATATGAATGGTAGAAACATATTTTTATAATCTGAATAAATAAAAACAGCAAGGTAGCAAATAGTAAACAGGCACAAAACGGTATTGCAATGCTTGAAACTGAGGCCTAGGGTCCGTACTTCCGCTAGTGCAATCTGTTAACAGTGCTAATATAATTGGATCATATAACCACCCCTCAAAGTGCGATGAAGAATCACTCCAAAGTTCCTATCTAGCGGAGAACATAAGAAGAAATTATTTGTAGGGTACGAAACCACCTCGAAGCTATTCTTTTCGATCGATCAATCCAAGAGTTCGTACTAAAATAACACCAAATAATTTCAGATTCATAATACTCAATCCAACACATAGAACCTCAAAGAGTGCCCAAAGATTTCTACCAGAGAAACAAAGACAAGAACGTGCATCAACCCCTATGCGTAGATTACCCAAATGTCATCTCGGGAATCCGCGAGTTGAGTGTCAAAACATATATCATGTGAATCAATATGATGCCACATTGTCACCATGAGTATTCATATGCAAGACACATATATCAAGTGCTCTCAAATCCATAAAAGTATTCAATCTGATAAAACGAAATCTCAAATGGAAAACTCAATTCACAACAAGATGGAGAAGGGAAAACACCATATGATTCGACTATATTAACAAAGCCCGCGATACATCAAGATCGTGACATCTCAAGAACACAAGATAGAGAGAGAGAGAGATTAAACACATAGCTACTGGTACAAAACCTCAGCCCCAAGGGTGGACTACTCCCTCCTCATCGTGGTGGCCGCTGGGATGATGAAGATGGCCACCGGTGATGATTTCCCCCTCCAGCGGAGTACCAAAACGGGTCTAGATTGGTTTTCGGTGTCTACAGAGGCTTGCGGCGGCGGAAATTTTGATCTAGGTTAACCCGAGGGTTTCTAGAATTTTTGGGAATTTATAGGGTAAAGAGGGGGTGGGGGAGGCCACCAAGGTGGGCACAACCCACTTGGGCGTGCCTGGGCCCCCAGGTGCGCCCTGGTGGGTTGTGCCCCCCTAGGGGCACCCCAGGTGCTTCTCTGGCCCATCCTGGGTGTTTTGGTCCATACAAAATCTCCAAAAAGTTTTGTGGTGTTTGGACTCCATTTGATATTGATTTCCCGTGATGTAAAAAACAAGCAAAAAACAACAACTGGTACTGGGCATTGGGTCAATAGGCTAGTCCCAAAAAATGATATAAAGTTGCTATAAAATGATTGTAAAACATCCAAGAATGATAATATAACGACATGAATACTTCATCAATTATAGATATGTTGGAGATGTATCAGGTAGCCCAATACTTTTGAGGCAAAGGACATGCCAAAACGGTCTCTTATAGTAAGCAAAGCGTTCTTGAGGGTTTACGGGAATTTCATCTAGTCACTTTCATCATGTTGATTCAATTCGTGTTCGCTACTTTGATAATTTGATATGTGGGTGGACCGGTGCTTAGGTGTTGTTATTACTTGAACAAACCTCCTACTTATAATTAACCCCCTCGCAAACATCGGCAACTACGAGAAAAGTATTAAGAATAAATTATAACCATAGCATTAAACTTTTGGATCCAAAAGGTCCCTTACAGAATAGCGCATAAACTAGGGTTTAAGCTTCTGTCACTCTTGCAACCCATCATCTAATAACTACTCCATAATGCATTCCCTTAGGCCCAAATATGGTGAAGTGTCATGTAGTCGACGTTCACATGACACCACTAAGGGAATCACAACATACATACTATCAAAATATCAAACACATATCAAGTTCACGTGATTACTTGCAACATGATTTCTCCCGTGACCTCAAGAATAGAAGTAACTACTCACAAGTGATAAACATGCTCAAGATTAGAGGGGTTTTAAATAGCATAATGGATATGAACATATAGTATTCCACCAAACAAACCATATAGTAATGAACTGCAAGATGTAATCAACACTACTAGTCACCCACAAGCACCAATCTATAGTTCTGGTACAAAGATTAAACACAAGAGATGAACTAGGGTTTGAGCGGATATGGTGCTATTGAAGATGTTGATGGAGATTGCCCTCCCCAAGATGGGAGAGTTGTTGGTGATGATGATGACAATGATTTCCCCCTCCGGGAGGGAAGTTCCTCCGGCGGAATCGCTCCACCGGAGGGCAAAATTGATCCTGCGCAAGTTCCGCCTCAAGACGGCGGCGCTCCATCCTGAAAGTCCTCTCCTTATTTTTCTAAGTCAAAATGACTTATATACCAAAATATGTGCACCGTAGGTGTTTCGAGGAGGGCACAACCCACCAGGGTGCGCCTGGGCTCCCTGGCACGCCTAGGTGGGTTGTGCCCACCTGGTGGGCCCCCTCTGGTACTTATTGGCTCCAATATTTCTTATATATTCCATAAAAAATCCCCATAAAGTTTCAGCTCATTTGGAGTTGTGCAAAATAGGTAGCCTAACGTACCTTTTTCAGGTCCAGATTTCCAGCTGCCGGCATTCTCCCACTTTATGTGTTCCTTGCATATTATGAGAGAAAAGGCATTAGAATTAATCCAAAAAGCATTGATACTTCTCTAACGTATCTATAATTTTTTATTGTTCCATGTAGTTATATTATCAATCTTGGATGTTTTATAATCATTTTATAGTCATTTTATATCATTTTTTGGTACTAACCTATTGACGTAGTGCCAAGTGCGAGTTGTTGTTTTTTGCATGCTTTTACATCACAGAAAATCAATACCAAACAGAGCCCAAATGCCACGAAACTTTACAGAGATTGTTTATGGACCAAAAGACACCTAATGGGCCAAGGCTGCTCCTGGGGGGTGTACCGAGGAGAGCAGAACCGACCAGGGCACGCCAGGAGGCCCAGGCGCGCCCTGGGGGGGTGTGCCCACCTCGGGTGCCCCACGGACCACCTCTTTGCTCTATTAATACCCCAATATTCCATAAACCCTAGGGGAGTCGACAAAAATCAATTCCAACCGCTGCAGAGTCCAGAACCACCAGATCCAATCTAGACACCATCAGAGATGGGGTTCACCACCTCCATTGGTGCCTCTCCAATGATGCGCGAGTAGTTCTTTGTAGACCTTCAGGTCCATAGTTAGTAGCTAGATGGCTTCCTCTTTCTCGTTTGATTCTAAATACAATGGTCTCTTGGAGATCCATATGATGTAACTCTTTTTGCGGTGTGTTTGTTGGGATCGAGTGAACTTTGAGTTTATGATCAGATCTATCTTTTTATATCCATGAAAGTTATTTGAGTTTCTCTGATCTCTTTTATGCATGATTGCTTATAGCCTCGTATTCCTTCTCCAATATTTTGGTTTTGTTTGGCCAACTTGATCTATTTATCTTGCAATGGGAAGAGGTGCTTTGTAGTGGGTTTGATCTTACTGTGCTTGATCCCAGTGACAGAAGGGGAACCGATACGTATGCATCATTGCTACTAAGGATAAAACGACGGGGTTTATTTCTACATAGATAGATCTTGTCTACATCATGTCATTGTTCTTATTGCATTACTCCGTTTCTCCATGAACTTAATACACTAGATGCATGGTGGATAGCGGTCGATGTGTGGAGTAATAGTAGTAGATGCAGGAAGGAGTCGTCCTACAAATCTTGGACGTGATGCCTATGTAATGATCATTGCATGGATATCGTCATGAGTATTTGAAGTTTGATGTATCAATTGCCCAACAATAATTTGTTTACCCACCATTTGCTATTTTTCTCGAGAGAAGCCACTAGTGAAACCTATGGCCCCCAGGTCTCTTTCTCATGTTATTTGCCTTTGTGATCTATTTGATTTACCTTTTATTTTCAGATCTATTTAATCCAAAAATCCAAAAATACCTTGCTGCAATTTATTTTATTTGGCGTTTGATCTATCGACATTTACAACTCTCTCACGTCCGTTTCCTCATCTTGGGGCGCCGCTACCCGAAAGGGATTGACAACAGCTTTTACACGTCGGGTTGCGAGTAGTTGTTATTTGTGTGCAGGTGTTGTTTACGTTGTGTTGCTTGGTTATCCTACTGGTTCGGTAACCTTAGTTTCATATCAAAGGGAAATACCTACTGCCACTGTGCTGCATCATCCCTTCCTCTTTGTGGAAATACCGATGTAGCTTCAAGCGACATCCAGCATTATTATGCATGAAAACATTATAAATAACAGTAGGTAAACATGATGCAGAATGGACGTATCATGTTATCATTGGAGGCTTGGGTGTTCCTCCTATTGGATTGATACCTTGGTTATTAATACTAAGGGAAATACTTATCTCTACTTTGCTGCATCACCCTTTCCCCTTCAAGGGAAAAACCAACACAAGCTCAAGAATTAGCACACGACAGCAAATGAGGTTGATGACCTAGGGGAAGATCTTCAAGCCTCCCCATAGCGTCACGCCACCCCAAAGGGTATCCCCGAAGACCTAGACCCTGATGACCTCTTTGAAGGGGCTCACGACAACTACATGCCTGAGTAAGAGGAAGACGAGAGCCTTGGCACCGAGGACTACATTGTCCCCGAGGACCCCTTCGAGCAAGAGTGCTTCCGGTAGCGCCTGGTCGCTACCGCCCAAAGTATAAAATGCAAAACGTAGCTGTTGCAAGCCAATACAGACACGTAGAACCAAAAGTGGGTCGAAGTACTCTTGGCCGAGCAATATATCAAGATCGACCCCACAGCGCGCCAAAATCTTATCCTCACAGGTGTTTGTTGCTGGAGTTCGATGATGAATTGGCCGTCGATGCGCCTGACCGCCTCCCTAGATGGCGTGATAGGCCAATGCGGGAAAATTTCAACACCCAACCGGCTCCAAGCCGTCACGCCAAGGACCCTGTGGATTACCTAGACCGTCATGACGTTCGACATCGGATAGAGGCAAACCGGGTGCCGCCTCGATCCATTTACGGATCCAAAAGGTGCGAACCCGCGGGACGCAACGGCTACGATGCCTGGATGGATAGGAACACTAAGATCGGGACCAAGCCTATGCACAAATCTTCCCTAATATTGACCGTGGCACTGCTCGGACCCGAGGTCCCGCTCACCCGATCAGACAGGGTAATGGTGTTGGAAATATGCCCTAGATGCAATAATAAAGTGGTTATTATTATATTTCATTAGTCATGATAAAGGTTTATTATTCATGCTATAATTGTATTGATCGGAAACTTAAATACATGTGTGAATACATAAACAAATACCAAGTCCCTAGTAAGCCTCTACTAGACTAGCTCATTGATCAAAAGATGGTTAAGGTTTCCTAACCATAGACATAAGTTGTCATTTGATAACGGGGTCACGTCATTAGGAGAATGATGTGATGGACAAGACCCATCCATTAGCATAGCATATGATCGTTTAGTTTATTGCTACTGCTTTCTTAATGTCAAATACATGTTCCTTCAACCAGGACATCATGCAACTCCCGGACTCCGGAGGAATGCCTTGTGTGTATCAAACGTCAGTTAGTAACTGGGTGATCATAAAGGTGCTCTATAGGTATCTTCGAAGGTGTCTGTTCATACGTCTCCAACGTATCTATAATTTTTGATTGTTCCATGCTGTTATATTATCATTCTTGGATGTTTTACAATCATTTTATAATCATTTTATATCATTTTTGGTACTAACCTATTGACATAGTGCCAAGTGCCAGTTGCTGTTTTATGCTTGTTTTTTACATCGCGGGAAATCAATACCAAACAGAGTCCAAACGAATCAAAACGTTTTGTGGAATTGTTATAGAACAGAAGACACCCAATGGGCCGAGAAGCACCTAGGGGTGCCCCGAGGGGGGCACAACCCACCAGGGCACGCCTGGGCCCCCAGGCGCACCCAGGTGGGTTTGTTCCCACCTCGGTGGCCTCCTGCACCACCTCTTTGCTCTATAAATACCCCAATATTCTAGAAACCCTAGGGGAGTCGACAAAAATCAATTCCGGCCGCCGCAAGTTCTAGAACCACCAGATCCAATCTAGACACCATCACAGAGGGGTTCATCATCCTCATTGGTGCCTCTCCGATGATGCGTGATAGTTCATTGTAGACCTATGGGTCCGTAGTTAGTAGCTAGATGGCTTCCTCTCTCTCTCTCTCTCTCTCTCTCTTTTGATTCTCAATACAATGGTCTCTTGGATATCCATATGATGTAGCTATTTTTGCGGTGTGTTTGTTTTGATCTGATGGACTTTGAGTTTATGATCAAATCTATCTTTTTATCGATGAAAGTTATTTGAGTCTTCTTTGATCTCTTATATGCATGATTGCTTACAGCCTCATATTTCTTCTAGGATATTTGGGTTTTGTTTGGCCAACTTGATCTATTTAACTTGCAATGGGAAGACGTGCTTTGTGATGGGTTCGATCTTACGGTGCTTGATCCCAGTGAGAGAAGGGGAACCGACACTTATGTATCATTGCTACTAAGGATAAAATGATGGGGTCTATCTCTACATAGATAGATCTTGTCTAAATCATCTCATCATTCTTATTGCATTACTCCATTTCTCCATGAACTTAGTACACTAGCTGCATGCTGGATAGCGGTCGATGTGTGGAGTAATAGTAGTAGATATAGGCAGGAGTCTGTCTACTAATCTTGGACGTGATGCCTATATAATGATCATTACCTGGATATCATCATGATTATTTGAAGTTCTATCAATTGCCCAACAATAATTCGTTTACCCACCGTTTGCTATTTTTCTCAAGAGAAGCCACTAGTGAAATCTATGACCCCCGGGTCTCTTCTTTATTATATGTGCCTTCGCGATCTATTTTTATTTGATTTTATTTTCAGATCTATTAAACCAAAAATACAAAAATACCTTGCTGCAATTTATTCTTATTTATTTTATCTTGCGTTCCCGCGAGATCTATTTATCCAATCTACTATAATTTTACCTATCTTTTTACCCGTGAGGGATTGACAACCCCTCTCTTACGTAGGGTTGCAAGTATTTGTTCTTTGTGTGCAGGAGCTATTTACGTGGTGTTCCATGGTTCTCCTACTGGTTCGATAACCTTGGTATCATCAATGAGGGAAATACCTACCATTGTTGTGTTGCATCATCCCTTCCTCTTTGGGGAAATACCGTCGTAATTCAAGCAAACATCAAAAGGAATTTCTAGCGCCGTTGCTGGGGAGACATCATCAACATATACCAGGTTCCTAATCACAAATCTCATCCCCTTGCAATTTACATTATTTTCCATTTGCCTCTTATTTTCCTCTCCCCCACTTCACAAAAATTTGCCGTTTTATTCGCCCTCTTTTTCGTCAGCCATTTTCCTATCGGATCTATCTGTATTCTTTCTTTCTAGTCATAATGGCTAACGTGACTACCCCTCCTTTGTCACCAGGTTTTGAAGTTTTATACTTCAAGCAACGATAAGGAGAAAATTTAAAAAATTCTTGGTATAGGTTAATGGAATCATATCTTATTTGCAACCTAAAGGGAGACACAAAGATTTTGCTTCGTAGTTTTTACATAGGATTGGCTTTGCATCATAGACAACTCTTAGATTTTGCCGCCAAAGGGAATTTTATTGAGCTTGATGCTAATGCTGCCTATGAAATCTTAGAAGGAATTATGGGGGTTCCACCTCAAAAGAAGGGTTTTTCTTTCACCCCAGAGGGAGTTCAAATGTTGGACAAACTTGGTGATTTGCACAAACATATGGTTGAATTGCAAAAATATAATGAACCTTTCAAACATCTTAATGGTAGTATCAATCGCATGAATACTTTGATCACTCTCTGTAATAAGAGATTGGATATTTTAGATCTCAAGATGGTTTCTTTTCCTAGTATGGGCAAATGCTTGCCGGTATACAATTGTTAGCGATTGACGAAATCATCACCGATGAGTTTCCTAGTATGGTCTGTGTGCGATGTCATTGCATACATAATAACAACATATGTACTTATAACCTATAAGGACTTGATTCCATAAACAAATTGACATCCAATTACATAGGTGACTAGTACACACATGACCTTTGCACACACCAAAGTATGTTCCAAAATGCCTAGAAAACTCAAATAATGTATACAAAGGCAAAACAAACCCTGAATAATTTCATATTTTTAGGACGATGCTCCTATAGTTGCATGTTGCCTCTGTAAAATAAATCAAGGCGGACAGAGACAGCGTATGTCGCACACATAGGTGTCAAGTTCCCTCTCAGAACCACGAGGCTTTTTGAGAGAACCTTCGATTTGTAAGAAGTTCATACCAAAACTTGTCCAAAATTGGACTATTGTTTTACGACAACATGTTGGTGCCATGTCACTAGGGATGAAAACGGAGTGGAAAGTTTCCCTCTTTTCCGGAGGAAAAATGGAAACGGAGAGGAAATATGAAAACAGAAATGGAAATTTGCAAAACGGAAATGGAAATGGAATTTTTTATGCGGAAACGGAAACAAAAATGGAATGGTGTTTTCTGGTGGAACACACGTGAAAACGGAACTTTCCGTTTTTGTTAATATGGAATTTCTGTTTCTACTATAGGCCCATGGATGCTTTGTAGCCCAACTACAAAACAACACACAATGACACAATGAGTAGAATAAGCAGAATGTATCATTTGAGTACCAATTTTTACTACCACACATATACTTAGCTAGACTCTATACGGAATTGTCATGTACTACTACAATACTACCCTATGTTACGAACACAGCCATATCATTTTGTAGCCATGTTAAGAATTCCATCAATTTGTTTGTTTTTTGTCTGTATTTCTCTATGATTCAAGGGGGTTTTAAGTTTCGGTCAACACACAGTTTTGTTTCCGTGTCCGCTCTGTATTCGCTCCGTGTTTGTTTCCGGTAGTATATGATTCTGTATTAGTTTCCAGGATTTCTATATTCATTTCCGTTTCTGTATAAAAATACGAAAACAAATATGGTAGCACCCAGTTCTGTCCATTTCCACGCTGTTTTCATCCCTACATGTCACAATACCATGCCAAGTTTCATGGTTTTCAGGCGAGTTTTGGATTTACAGTAATTTTAAAACTAGATTTTTCAATGTTTACTATTGAGTCGATACCGCCTTGGATAGACGTTTTCCTCATGGGTCCCAAATGTAAGAATCCAAATTTGTTAGTACCATGCAACTTTTCTTATTAAGAATTCAACCCATTTGATGTGCTAGCTGAAAATAAGTTTGTGGGTGCTGGCGGACGCTAAAAACTTGTGGGTTCTGTAATGAACAGTGCTCTCAAGGATCCCACAAGAATGATGTTCTTTCCCTATGTTGTGATTTCCTATAATATTCATGTATTAATTAAAGAAATGACAAGCCATTGGCCCAGTATGAAAGAAAATGTGGGTCAAAACCGAGTTGAAAAAGGCAACAATATCTAACTCCAGTTTACAAAAGGTACAAAAGCATGAGGCTTAATTGTTCATCAGGTTTACACATAACCTAGAATGAACAGGGCAATAACATCTAACTCAACCAAAGTTTTCGGCAGTCACAATAAAAAAGATCGGTCCGATCCTTTAAATCAAGATCCTGGTACAAAAGATCTAATGGTCCACAATGACGACAAGTTCTTGTAAATAGAAGCCGAGCACGATCAGAAGCCCTTTGGTCCACCTGAAACTTCTTTTTATGCTATTTAACATGTCCATATGTGAGAAATTTCTTGTCAAAAAACTTAATCCTCATGGACAATAGTGCCCTCGCATTCAACATGAAGAATGTGACAAATCTAGTGTTTACACGGTTGGATGCATATCTTTCCACCATTATTGTCTTCAAACGAATGTCATGAGATCTGAAAAAATCCTCGTGCTTCCTCTGCCATCGATTGATTAGACCTTTTTCTCAAAAACCTATTACCTAAATAGACATGAAGATTGAAAACAGTTAATGCCTAAAATATAGTATGTCGAAGGAGCGACAGTTGAACGGTTAATTCTAGTACATTATCTATGGGCTTTCAATGTGTGTGAAATCATCACCTCTATATACAAATTCTCTAGACATGAAAAGCACTGCAACAAGACAATGGTTCTGTTCAGATCATGAAACCCTATATGAATATATAAGGTCTTAATAGAATCTAGCACCCCTGATAGGCCAATCATGAACAAGCTCTTCTTTCACCATATAACATAATATTAGCATCAAAAGTGTACTCCAAGACTATATCTTTACCTACTAATAAAGCACACATTGATTCTGTTGAGTTCACCGTCACGGTGTGTTTGCCGAAAAGTCCATATAGTTTTTCATAATTGAACCCGCAGTCCTTCTGTAAGTGAATTTTTGAGAAATGATTCATTTTTACAAAAGACCCTCTATTAAACCAAAACAACCAAATCAATCCTCCGCCTCCTCCCCTGCTCTCGCCATCGCCTACACAACTCCACCCAATCCCTCGATCGCTCGACGAGATCCAAACATCTACGACAGCCGGGAGTGGATCGCGCGGGAGTAGGAGTTCGGCGTGTGCAGGCTGAAGGTGGTCGCCATTCTCGTGGATCTGCCGTCCATCGTGCAGGTCAGCAACTGCCGCAGCCGCCACCAGCGGCAGCAGGCGCGGCCGGAGATCCCCTCCTAGGACCTGCACCGGCCAAGCAAGGCCCCGGTGGAGCCGCTGGCCGAGAAGCCTGCGGCTGACGACGAATAGAGCAAGGGCATCGCCAGCCCGAACTCCCCGCTCGCCTTCCCCAAGGGCGACGAGCACGACGAGGTGGCAGCGGTGGATGAAGAGGCCAAGGCCAGCGCGCAGGACAAGGTGAGCCACCGGGCCGCGAGATCTACGCCCGCCCGCCTCCCTCCGCTAATTCGGCCAGTGGGGAGGAGGCTGCTCTCACTCCTGCCGAATGCTCGCCTCACGAGCGAATATGGACAAGGTGCGCATCCTGCTACCACGTAATGTTGTTGCTTCCCTACTGTTTTCCGCATGACGCTCCTGCTTCCGTACTCTTTGCCACGCCATACTGCTGCGGCTACTTTGCTACTCTTGCTAATATGTCGTGCTGCAGCTTTGCTCAGAGTTATGAGGATAATATATCTCTACCTCTCCCCTCCTGAACTCATAAGCAATATATAAATTTGTGTGGCAACTAAATTCAGGAATGGACTAAAAGGGACAATGTGATTAGAAAATACAATCAATCTACATAAATCATGGCACAATTGTCTAAGTTATCCGGAGCGGGTTGATTGTGTGGAGTTGGAAGGATAATTTGTTGTAGTGTAGTTTCAAAGATGATATAGACAAAAAAACTCCATCAAGCATTGCAAATGACGAGGTAGAACAAAAAAATTAGATTTGCTAGTGAATGAAAAAATACAAACCAGATGGCCTACCGGAGGTTCTTGGTTCAGGTTGTTCGATGGAAGGACAAGGCGGTGGCGGTGGAGACGGGGAGTCGATTAGGAAGGAGAAAGAGTTTGTGCAACTGCTGCTCAGTGCGAAAAATAGAGGTAAATAAATGTATTGTTCAGGTGGTGAGATTTAGTCTCCCTTCTTTGTATTTAGCAATGAACTACTGAATGGTGTTGGTAAATTCATGGCATGAGTTGTCGAGGAGGACGTCAATGTTTGGGAGGTTGCAGCCTTGTAGGAGATTAGGCTTACCTTGTCAAATTAGCTTGCGGCCCTAAAGATGTATGTTTGATTAATCTAAAGTGTGCACAAATATTTCTGTTTAATGAGTGAAATGTACCCGCCTGACTGACATGAACCTTCAGGAAAGACAGATCCTAAAGTTGGCTTCACTTGGTAGTAACTATGAAACCTGAAGAATGTTTTTGACTCCCTAAAGGATTTTGAGTTGCATTGTTAGGTATGTTTATGCAAATTGAAATTTACTTGAGAGTGAATATCTAAGAGCATCTCTAGCCGCGTTCCCAATAGGCCCCCCAGGGCGACTTTTTTAGCGCCGACGCCAAAAAAGGCCCCAGTCGCGCCCCCAAGATGCCGAAATCCGCCGGCTCGGCCCGTTTTCGGGCCCGGCGATCGCAGGCCGAACCCAGTGCGCTGGGGGCGCTCGGGGGCTCCAGCGGATGGGGAAAATACGCGTGGTACACACTGTCAGGAGAAAAGTCAAGGCAATCGTCCAGATTCGTCCCCCACCCCGCGGGCTCGGCCACCATCGTACCGATCCCGGCGCCACCCACTGCCCAGCACCGCTAGATAGGCTATTCCCGTTGGAAAAGAGAGAAGGTTTCACCGCGGCAACCTCTCCACCACCATCTAGGCGAGTTTTCCGGCGCTCCGGCTGCATAGGGCGGTACACCAGTGGTTCTGCGCCCACCACGCCCGCCAGGTGTTCTCGATTTGTTTGCTCGAAGATGGACTCGGACGACGAGGAGGCGCTCATGGCGCTTGCTACCTCTTGAGCATGCGTTGGTTTTCCCTTGAAGTGGAAAGGGTGATGCATCAAAGTAGCGTAAGTATTTCCCTTAGTTTTTAGAACCAATGTATCAATCCAGAAGGAGACAACGCACAAGTCACCTAGTACCTACACAAACAATCAAGAACCTCATAACCAACGCGATAAAGGTGTCGTCAATCCCTTCACGGTCACTTGCGAAAGTGAGATATGATAGAGATAATAAGATAAATATTTTTGGTATTTTGTTGTATAGATTGGAAAATAAAGATTGCAAAATAGTAAACGGGATGTGTCGTGGAGTTGACACGGCAGATGTCCTAGAGCAAGGACTTAGTCATAGGGCCATCGCACTAGGAAGCTTAAAGGGGTTAATCGGGACAAAGGACACGAGAGAGTTTTTATACTAGTTCGGCCCCTTACGATGAAGGTAAAAGCCTACGTCTAGTTGGGATTGGTATTGCTGAAGTTTCGATCTCCAAGGGGCTCAACTCGCCGGCTTGGTTATCGATCTATTTGTTTCTTGCCTTGAGCCGCCGCCGGGTCGTCCCCTTATATACACGGGTTGACGCCTGGCGGCCTATAGAGTCCCGGCCGGCTCATAAAACGTGTCCGTCTCGGTGACTTCTTTTACATGCCTTTCTCTACAAGCCTTTCTTTACATAAGTCAGTTTACAATGTTGGGCCTTAAGCCACCTTTGGGCTTATGCCTTTTACAATTCTTAATACACTATCACCTTGAATATTACTGGGCTTCTTTCCGTAACCCACCATTGGGGTTGACCCGCCCCCTCCTGGGCGGGTCATGCCTGGTAGCTATATCCCCAACATTAGGCCCCAGATTGATTTTGAACTTTGTTCCTTGTCAATATTCAATACTTAGATGAAATCCATCTACTTCTGTCTGAAAAACTCTGTAACCCGCCATGACGTCATCTTTTGAAAACACAAAAAACTTTCATGACGTCATCTTCCAACAGACCTTTTATCTTTAATGCTTCCCAAGAATCGAGGCGTCTATATAGCTGGATAACCATTATTTGGTTCTCCCTTGATTTTTGCGCCCGTCTATTCGCATCTTATCCTTATAAATAAGCTTGCCCAGGCCTTCCTCATTCTTCTCTCTCTCTCTCTCTGTCTTCTTCCTGTCGCTGCCTCCCTGCTTCTCGAGCTCCGCCGCCGCCGTAGCACTCACCGTTGCCCTCAACGTCGGCCGCTGCACCACCTTGAGTTCATCCAGAGAGAGGCGACAACTCTTCGCAGTAGATCTGCATCTTGTAAGTTCCTTCTTTCTCACACATCTAGATCTGTATTAGGGTTGCGAGTTCATCAGTGTTCTTCGGTTGTTCATCACGGATCTTCTTGTAGTTCTTCTTCCGCAACTTCTTCTGATCCAAAAAAGAAATATAACTCGCACGGTAGTTGTTTTGCGTCCATTTTTGATATCAGTAGATCCCTTTTTCCTATATAGATGCTTCATTATAGCTGACGAACTCATCTGTACTGGATTTTTAGGTCTAGAATATTTTCTTTTTGGGACAGCCATTTGATCCAAAATAATAATGATAGCTTGGTGAAACTTGTTTACGCCAAGACTTAGCTGGATTCGCTTTCTAAAAGAATCTGTAGTCATGGCGGCTTACCGCTCCGGCTTTCTTTTCCTTATATGTCATTAGCCCTTAGTTAAGCCTCCGTTACTTGTTTTACATCTTCATCCTTTAACTGTTAATCTTGCCGTAAACTGAACCGGCATGTTGTTTTTTCCTTTTCAGTTCCTTGCACATCATGCCGTCAAAGACGCCCACCATCTGTAACTGGGTCCCTTCAACCATAACTGAGGATCGTTTAAAAGAGTTCTTCCTCATTGGGTTTCTGCCCTCAAAAACCGTCATGTCTTATCATGCTCCTAACCCGGAAGAAGAACGACCCAATCCAAAAGACGGCGAGGTGATTGTCTTTACTGACCACATGAACCGTGGCTTCTCACCGCCCGGTTCAAAGTTCTTCAGAGAGGTCCTTCACTTTTTCAAACTCCATCCTCAGGACATTGGGCCCAATTCCATATCTAATATTTGCAACTTCCAAGTGCTTTGTGAGGTATATCTTCAGCAAGAGCCGACTGTAGAACTGTTTAGATAATACTTCTATCTGAACCGGCAGAACGAGTGCACCAACGGCCTTATCTTAGAGCTTGGAGGCATCTCAATTCAGAGCCGGCAGGGTGCTATCTTCCCTCTCATAGTTTTACCAAGTCACCCAAAGGACTGGAACCAAACTTGGTTTTACTGTCAGGACATCTCACTAGCCAACGAGAAGCCACTGCCGGGTTACCGCCCCGATCGTCTTGACTCCAAGTTCGCACTTCCAGATGAACTTACTGTTGCTGAACGCAAGAGGCTGCTTCCATCCATCAGAAGAATCAACGCTTTGTTGGGGAACGGTTTAACCGGAGTTGATCTGACCCGCTGCTGGATCTCATGGCGGGTTATTCCATTAAGCTGCCGGTCAAAATTGATGTATGAATATGGTGGAGGCCCGGACGACTCTCTTCGTCATAGCCCGGTTCAATTAACCGAAGAAGACATTGTCTCAATGTCAAACCTTTTGGTGAATGGGAAATATGAAGACTGCAGTATTGTTGGGTTAAATCCCTTATGTAAACTTAACCCGGTACCAGAAATAAGGATATTCTGATCTTTTTTCCTTTGTATTTTGCCCAGTCGTATTGTTTAGCACTGATCCTTCCTCTTGTCTTTGTAGGCCAATTCTGACTTTTGGAAAGTGAAATATGACCACGAAGCTGCCAACAAGGCGAAAATCGCCGCCATGAATGCCAAGAAAATGACCCGGAGATCGAAGAAGAAAAAGAAGACCACTGCCGAAGATTTGATGAAACTTGATGACACATCTAACTCGGAGGTAGCCCTTGATTCCCTTGGTCAATTTTTTAACAATCTTATTGACACTGATCCTTACCAGGATGACACTGGGGCCAGTCAGGTCGGGGAAGCTGAGGTAACTATTACTTCCTCTGACTCAGAGCCCTTACCAAGACACAAAGTTCGACGAGTGATCCGTAAAGTAAGGTTTTCTAACCCTTTAGCTCACTTGGATCCCAACTTTCATTTGAAAAAGCAGCAACATGAAAGCCGCCGTGAAGCTGGGTTTGAAGATGAACCGGCTATCTTCCTTCAACAAACTCCTCAGAAACGTCCGAATGAGGTTTACTTATCTCTGTCTTTAACTCTTCTTAACAGATCCTTGTCCTTGTATTTCTGTGAACTCTTTTTTATTCTTTCAGGAGGTGTCTCGTTCCTCTGGTGACTCTTCGCAAACCCAATTCCCGGCTTTCAAGACTGCTCCCGGGTAATCAGTAATCCTCCTTTCTTTTGGGTTGTTCAATTTTATCTTTATAGTGACATTCCTGCAACATTTTTTCTTAGCGGCCAAGCTAAATCAAAAAAGGCGAAGGCAGCAAAACCGGCGGAAGACCCGCCAGTAATGGCATCTGACCCGGCTAGGCCGCCTTCTCCATTAACTGACGCTCCAGAAGACCCGCCTATTGATAATGAAGCAAATCCTCTGGAGCCGTCTTTTGACAAAGCCACTTTGAATCCTTCTACAGCTGGACCATCAAGCTCAACCGACCCGCCGTCTACACCTGCTTAAGATGTTCAAATTACTGGGAGCCGCTTTGTTGAGCCGGGGAACCCAACGGTGCTGGCTCGGTGCACAACAAAGCAAGAGGCATTGGAGAGGCAGAAGGTTCGCTTTGACGTTGCCAACTATGACCGTCTCAATGCCAGTGACATTTTATTCGGCTACTCAGTCATGTACACTCCAGTCGCGAGTCTGAGATCGAGATGGTCAAGCAGCTTCAGTTGAAGTATGAGGTACGTTTTTTCTGGTTTACTAGTATTCCTTCAGCCCCCAAGTCTTCAGATTATGAGAGAAACAGAATAACCTGTGGACTGTAAAATATAGGCCGAAGCTTTTACCTCTGAATCAATGATAAAAACAAAGCTTCACCTGTAGTCCCCAAGAACCGGTTCACTTTGATCATAAGTGAATCGGTACTTAAAAATTGTTGTGAAGACCGTCTTCAAAGTACTTAATGCTCCGATTTAACCTTGACAAACTTGCTGAACTGCATACATTAGCCCCCAAGTGCAAGTGCTGTTACTTTGTAAGGTACTTGGGACTTTAAATATTTTTGTAGAGTCCTAGAAATTTGACTTGGCATACATTAGCCCCCAAGTGTCAAGTACTTTACAAGTGGTTTGTTTGTAAAGTTTTTGAGACTTGAATCTTGAATTTGAATTTGAAACCAAGTCTTGGCTCATCTGGATGTTTTACAGAATGCGTTGTCTGAGTTGAACTCTCAATTGACTGATGCAAAGAGCGGCTAGCAAGTCAGGAGACAGAAATCAAATCTTCTAACTCCAAACTACAAATAAGCCTCTCTGCAACGGAAAATTTGAAGACCAGCTCTGCTGCCAAGGAGAAAACTTAGGAAAAGGAAAAGACACTTCTGACCCAACGAGCTGAGACAGCCAAAACATCTCTGAAAGAGATTTCAACAGAGCTAAATGGGTTAAAGGGGCGGGTGTCTCAGATGGTAGCTGCTATCTTTGGTAAGTTGTCTGACTTGATCTTTTGTGTATTTTTTGCCAAACCGGAGTATAAGCCGTTAACTGACTTTGTGTGTAAAAATTTATGCAGGTCCTTGAAGCAAGAATCTGAGCCAAGTCCCATTGACTAAACTAAAGGCAGTATATACTTTAGTTGAACAATTGTATATCGGCGCACAACGGGCTCTGGCCACCATCTCTCCTACTAACCAAGGACCCAACCGGCTCAGCGACGTCCTGAAAAAGCTGTCCATCCTTCCTGCCAGGTTCCAAGAAGTAAAACGCTCCTATGCGTGAGCCGGAGCCTTGACTGCCCTAAGCCGCTCCGAGGCTTGGGTGCCAGATCTAGACCCAGTGGACATAGCAAGAGGCTATCCCACCGTGAAAGAGGACGGGTCTCCCTTTGATCAGGATGACTTCATGGCTTGTGTACGCGGAGTCCGACCTCAGGCGACTAGCCTTGGAGATGACACCAATGTTGATAAGTACCAGCCGGGTTTTGATAGTGAGAATAAGAAGATGGCCACTCCCTCATACAAAGTAACAGACTTGATCCCACCAGTGAGAGAAGATACATTTGCTTCGGAGGTTGACCCGGTCGGCCTGATCGACGACGAAGCCGAATTCGTCGCCGTGAATGGCTTTGACTGGTCAAAACCCAACTTCCAGCAAACAAAAGGTGGTGAACCGGCGAGGGACGGACAATGATCATATTCATGGTCTTATAAAGCCTTGTAATAACTTAGTTGTTAAAACACCGCATGTTTGCTTATGCCATCGCGCATAAAATACTTCTATGTGAATCTGTGTTTCCAGATGCCAATGCATGCATCGTTTAATGTTTGTCTCTGCAATGCTTGAACTCTGTTCCTGTAAAGAAAAGACTGGCTTGGAGGTTTAAAATCAAACGGTTTTAAACACCTAACTTATAGCCAATATATTTACCTCAATAAGAACCAGAGACAAATATAAATAAAGGATAAGGGCTTTAAAACTAACTCTTTAGTTAACGCAGCAGGTAAGTGCGCATAAGTACTAACCATACCTTGTCCCTTTTGATCTTTAGATCGCCGGTTTAAATAATCCGGGTGATGAATTTGATAACTCAACCTTTATGCTTTTTTGAATACTCAATGATTACTATACCTTGGTAGGATGTACCTTTTGATCTGTAAGCCGCCGGTGTGAATGACCCAGGCGGTTATGCTATCAAATAGTCGAGCCGGTGAAGAGGACCAGGCTAATTGTTTGTAACATTGAAACAAAAAAGCAAACAATAGATAAAAATAATTTAATCCTGTACTCAAAAAGGTGGGGTTTCTGATTCGAATATGATCAGTAAACCGGACCAAAGGGGTTAAGCTAAGGTTCGAATACGACCATATAGCCCCCAGTGGCTTTGGCGTTGCGCCGATCAAGAGGGTACCGACAACTATGTTCTCTTTGGTTCGAATACGACATATGTTTGAACAGGAAGCCCCCAAATGACCTTGAGAGGTTTTTAACGGCCCTGATTCGAATACGATCCAAGTCGGACTCAAAAGGGGTTAAGCTATGATTCGGATATGATCAAGAAGCCCCCAAGTGAGTTTTGGCCTTGAGCCGATCAAGAGGGTTACGACAGCTGTGTTCTCTTTGATTCGAATACGACCTATGTTTGAACAGGAAGCCCCCAAGTGACCATGAGATTTGTAGCTAGATTCGGATACGATCATAAGCCGGAGCAAAAAAGGTTAGACTTGATTCAAATATGATCAGCTCCTTAATAGTCTTTTGAAAAATGAGAAAAAACATAGTCTTTGAAAAGAAAAGAGACCGATGGTCTTACTTTATTGCTTATCATGGTATATACAATGTGAACGTATGTACATGATGAGAGCCGGTGGCTCAGGTGTAGTATGGCCGAAGTTGAGCAATGTTCCACGGCCGGCGGGTCTCTTCCTCCGACTTACGTGAGTCTTTGTGCTCTCGAACGTCAATGAGGTAATATGACCCGTTGATTAAGTTTTTACTGACCACAAAAGGTCCTTCCCAAGGCGGGGATAACTTGTGTTCATCTGACAGATCCTGGATGAGCCGAAGCACCAAGTCGCCTTCCTGAAAAGTCTAGGACTTAACCCAGCGGCTGTGATAAAGACACAGGTCCTGTTGATAAATTGCTGACCGGGCTGCTGCTAAGTCTCTTTCTTCATCCAACAAGTCAAGTGCATCCTGTCTGGCTTGTTCATTATTAGCTTCAACATAAGCCGCCACACGGGGCGAGTCATGACGGATGTCACTAGGCAATACTGCTTCTGCTCCATAAACCATGAAGAAAGGTGTGTAACTCGTAGACCTATTGGGCGTAGTGCTGATACTCCATAACACCGAGGGTAATTCCTCTACCCAACAACCCAGCGTTCGCTGTAAAGGAACCATAAGCCGGGGTTTGAGCCCTTTCAAAATCTCCTGATTGGCTCTCTCAGCTTGACCATTGGATTAAGGATGAGCTACAGAAGAAACATCAAGACGGATGTGTTCTCGTTGACAAAACTCTTCCATAGCCCCTTGAGACAGATTAGTGCCATTGCCAGTGATAATACGGTGTGGAAAACTGAAACGGAAAATCAATTTTTTCATGAACTGAACTGCCGTGGCTGCGTCACACTTACTCATAGGCTCCGCCTCAACCCACTTGGTGAATTTATCAACTGCCACCAGGAGATGTGTCTTTTTATCCTTAGACCTTTTGAAAGGTCCCACCATGTCAAGCCCCCAGACCGCAAATGGCCAAGTTATTTGAATCATCCGGAGCTCTTGAGCGGGCACATGCGCTCGTCGTGCAAATTTTTGACATCCATCACATCTACTGACCAGATCTTCTGCATCAGCGTGAGCGGTAAACCAGTAAAAACCATGACGTAACGCCTTGGCCACTAAAGATTTTGACCCGGCGTGATGACCACAATCGCCTTCATGGATCTCATGAAGGATTTCTTGACCTTCTTTGGGGGAAACACAGCGCTGAAACGCTCTAGAAACACCGCGATGATATAATTCTCCATCTGAAATCGTCATGGACTTAGATCGTCGGGTTATCTGTCGAGCCAGGGTCTCATCCGCTGGCAACTCTCCCTGGGTCATGTAAGCCAAGAACGGCATCGTCCAATCTGGGATGACATGAAGAGCCGCTACCAACTGCGCCTCCGGGTCAGGAACAGCTAAATATTCTTCTGTGGGCAACTTGACAGAGGGGTTATGCAAAACATCCAAAAAGGTGTTAGGTGGCACCGGCTTATGCTGAGACCCCAACCGGCTTAAAGCATCAGCTGCTTCGTTCTTTCGACGGTCAATGTGCTCCACCTGATAACCTTTAAAATGTCCTGCAACGGCATCAACCTGTCGGCGATAAGCCGCCATGAGAGGGTCCTTGGAATCCCATTTGCCAGATACCTGTTGAGCCACTAGATCCGAGTCGCCAAGACATCTGACCCGGCTCAAGCTCATCTCTTTTGCCACTCGAAGACCATGGAGCAAGGCTTCATACTCTGCTGCATTGTTAGTGCAAGGAAACATCAACCGTAACACATAACAAAATTTGTCACCTCATGGGGAAGTTAGCACGACTCCAGCCCCCGAGCCTTCCAACTGCCTGGACCCATCAAAATGAATAGTCCAATACGTGTTGTCTGGTTTCTCTTCTGGCATCTGCATCTCTGTCCAGTCATTGATGAAGTCAACCAGGGCTTGAGATTTAATTGCAGTACATGGAACATACTTCAACCCATGAGACCCAAGCTCAGTTGTCCACTTGGCGACTTGCCCAGTGGCTTCTCTGTTTTATAATGTCTCCCAAAGGAGCAGAGCTAACCACAGTGATTGGATGTTCCTAAAAGTAATGCTTAAGCTTCTGGCTTGCCATGAACACCCCATATACAAGCTTCTGCCAATGTGGATATCATTGCTTAGATTCAATTAGCACTTCACTGACGTAATAACCGGCCGTTGAACCGGATGCTCTTTGCCAGCCTCTTTGCGCTCTACCATAATAGCCACACTAACAGCTCGTGAGTTGGCAGCCACGTATAACAATAGCGGCTCTTTCTCAATTGGAGCAGCCAGTACTGGCGGCTCAGCAAGCTGTGTCTTCAGATCCTCAAAAGCCGTGTTCACAGCATCGCTCCAAACAAAAGCATCTCTTTTCTTCATCATCTGATACAGAGGCATTTCCTTTTCCCCTAACCGGCTTATGAACCGGCTCAAAGCAGCAACTCGACCCGCCAGCCGCTGGACATCATTGATGCATGTTGGTTTGGCTAGGGATGTAATTGCCTTGATTTTCTCCGGGTTAGCTTCAATGCCTCGGTTGGACACCAAAAAACCCAAAAGCTTGCCGGCTGGGACTCCAAAAACACACTTGGCCGGGTTAAACATCATCTTGTAGACCCGGAGATTATCAAAAGTCTCTTTCAGATATGTGATCAAGGTTTCCTCTTTCCTGGATTTCACCACTATGTCATCCACATAAGCATGAACATTACGCCCAATCTGATCGTGAAGACAATTCTGCACACACCGCTGGTAAGTCGTCTGGGCACTCTTAAGCCCGAAAGGCATAGACACATAGCAGAAAGCTCCAAAGGGAGTAATAAAAGTTGTCTTCTCCTGATCTTTGATCGCCATCTTAATCTGATGATAACCGGAATAAGCATCCAAGGAACTCAAATGTGCGCAACCCGCAGTAGCATCAATGATCTGATCAATATGAGGGAGAGCAAAAGGATCAGCCAGACAAGCTTTGTTCAGATCGGTGTAATCCACACACATAAGCCAGGTGCCATTCTTTTTGAGTACAAGCACTGGGTTAGCTAACCACTCCAGGTGAAAGACCTCCACAATGAACCCGGCTGCTAAGAGCCGGGACACCTCTTCTCCAATGGCCTTGCGCCTTTCTTCATTGAACCGTCGGAGAAACTGTCTGACAGGTTTGAACTTTAGATCAATATTAAGAGTGTGCTCAGCGAGTTCCCTCGGGACACCCGGCATGTCTGAAGGTTTCCATGCAAAGATGTCCCGGTTCCCACGAATGAACTCGATGAGCGCGCTTTCCTATATTGGATCCAAGTTTGCGCTGATGATGAACTATTTGGATGAGTCGCCAGGCACAAAGTCAACCATCTTAGTGTCATCAGCTGATTTGAATTTCAACACCGGCTCATGCTCTGTTGTGGGTTTCTTTAATGACGTCATATCCGCCGGGTCAACATGATCTTTGTAAAACTTTAACTCCTCTATTGCACAGACGGATTCCGCATAGGCAGCATCACCTTCTTCACACTCCAAGGCAATCTTCCTGCTCCCATGTACCGTAATGGTACACTTATGACCCGGCATCTTGAGCTGCAAATACACATAATAAGGCCGAGCCATGAACTTGGCATAAGCCGGCCGCCCAAACAGAGCATGATATGGGCTTTTGATCTTAACCACCTCAAAGGTTAATTTCTCCGCTCTGGAGTCATATTCATCCCCAAAAGCTACTTCTAGCTCAATCTTACCAACTGGGTATGCCGACTTACCAGATACCACACCATGAAAAACAATGTTGGACTGTTTAAGATTTTTATCAGTCAATCCCATCCGGCGGAACGTCTCATAGTAGAGGATGTTGATGCTGCTGCCTCCATCCATGAGTACCTTAGTAAACTTGTATCCACCAACCTGAGGTTCCACTACCAAAACCATGTGACCCGGGTTATCAACCTGGGGCGGGTGATCCTCTCTGCTCCACACAATAAGCTGCTCTAACCAACGTAGATAACGTGGAACCGCCGGCTCAACAGCATTGACGGCTCTCTTGTGAAGTTTCTGGTCCCTCTTACATAAGCTGGTGGTAAATACATGATATTTCCCACTACTCAGCTGCTCCGGGTTGCTCTAATAACCAGATTGCTGCTGTTGATTACCCTGGCCGGGTTGCTGATTATATCCTCCTTGGTGACCAGGATAACCTTGACCGTGGAAACCTCCTCCGCCTGAACCGGCTCCCGGGCCCTGAAAGCCGCCTCCACCTGAACCGCCACCTGGGCCGTGACCCCCATCAAACGTATTTGAATTTTTAAATGCCTTCATCATCATGCAATCTTTCCATAGGTGAGTGGCTCGTTTCTCCCGGGTGCCGTGCTTTGGACAAGGTTCATTCAACAACTGCTCCAGGGTGGGGCCTGACGCGCCCGATCGAGAGGGCTGTCCGCCCTTGCGCCATTGATTACCAACCTGCGCATTAGTGTTAGCGACAAACTCATCAACCTTACCTTTATTACCTCCCTGATTTGCCGGGTTATGCTGGTGATCCTTGCCGTTGCCATTCTTCTTTCCCTTTGTTGCCTTTTCTTCGTTAGACACCGGGTCCTTGGTGGTATCAGAATTAGCATACTTGACGAGAGCCGCCATCAATGTTCCCATGTCATTACAGTCACGTTTGAGCCGCCCCAGCTTCTGCTTTAGAGGTTCAAAATGGCAATTTTTCTCCAACATTAAAACTGCTGAGCCGGCATCCATCTTATCAGATGAATGTATTATCTCTTTGACCCGGCGTACCCAATGGGTTGTGGATTCACCATCCTCTTGCTTACAATTGGTCAGGTCCACAGTCGACATAGGTTGCTTACACGTGTCCTTAAAGTTCTGGATGAACCGGGCTTTCAACTCTGCCCATGAGCCGATAGAATTGGGTGGCAATCCCTTTAACCAAGTAGGAGTTGTTCCATCCAACATCATAGTAAAATACTTGGCCATTGCAGCGCTGCTAACCTCCAATAGTTCCATAGCCATCTCATAACTCTCAATCCAAGCCCCCGGCTGTAGGTCAGCCGTGTACTTAGGCACCTTATGAGGCCCCTTGAAGTCCATTGGCAACCGCTCATTGCGTATGGCCGGCACCAAGCAAGGCACACCTCCGGTTCTTGTGGCTACTCCTGCCTCAACCGAGGTTGCTGGACAAGCCGGAAAGGTTTGATGAGCCACCTGCTCTGCCGCCAATTGAGCCGCTCGTTCCGCCTCCTGACGAATCCTCTCTTGATCCGCTAAATTAAGGGCTCCAGCCCGCACCGGGTCATGCCTATATGGCCGGTTGTGGCGCTGAGCATTACATGACATCTCTGCAGACTCCATGTGCCTACTGTAACTCGGGCTCCGGCTTGGGCGAGGAGTTGAATGGATCCTGTCTCGACTGTAGGAGTATGCATCCTGCTGGGCCAGAGCTGTTTGAAGTAGTTCTCTTACTCTCTGGATTTCAATTGCTGCTAGCGAGTCGCCTTCCATTGGGACAGCCGCCAAACGAGCCGACGCAGTGATGACGTTTTCCAGAGGGTTGGAGAAGTGACCTGGAGGTGTTGGCACATAATGAGGAGGAGCTGCATTTATACGAGGTGGATCCATGGCGCGTGGCTGAACTGGTGCACCGGGTGTCCTGACCCGGTTTGCCTCCGGCGGGTTGCTCCCCCAGCCCCGGGTGTATGGAACATGTTCCTCGGATCCAGCGTCAAAGGTAGATGTGACTGAGTTTTCTGATGCCTCCTCCTCATGACCTCGTTCGATGCATTAAGATCCATCGAGAGCCGGAAAGTTTCTGCTTGAAGTTGTTGAGCGCGAGCATCCAAAGCTGCTCGTTCTGCTGCCATCCGGGTCTCCTCCGCGGCTAGATTTTCCTTGGCTCGCACCATCTCCTCGCGCACGCGTGCCACCTCTGCGTTGTGCTAGGCCTTATCCGCCTTCCGTGACGCTGATGAACCTTAAAATCTGAGCCGGGGGCGCGCGGGTTCTCCTGACCTGGCTGCAGCCGACCCGGCAGCTGCTGCTGTTGCTACTTTGTGTGCCCTCCATGAAGACTCCGGCCCAATTTGGCGGCTCAAAGGGGTCCGTAATACTGCTACCATCGGAACAACCCCCGAGCATGCCGTCTTGTAACTGCTATAGAGAGTTTGTCTCACTTGTTGACGATGCAGTGTCAGAACAGACGGCCGTCTCACCGCCCATTACCGATCCTTCAGAGTATCCACCGTTGTGGATGCAACCCACGAAGGCATGCTTCACGACAGATTGAACACGGGCGGTCCTTGCGCGTTGAGCCGTTTCGATGAGGTCGGTGCGGACGTCCGGTTCAGGGCCTGACTCGCCGATCCGACCGATGAAGACGTGAATTCCACCGAACACTAGTGCAGAACCGGGCAATAGCACCGGTTTGTAAGGCCCTTTAGTGCCGTTTTAGGAACCGGCACTAAGGTGTGGGCACTAAAGCCCCCCCCCTTTACTACTGGTTCAGCACGAACCGGTGCTAAAGGGAAACCACATGGCACGAGCCAGCTCCGGGGGCCGGGAGCCCTTTAGTACCGGTTGGTAACACCAACCGGTACTAAAATGTTTGGGGGGTTTTTGGTTTTATGATTTCTTTTTCATTTAATTTTGTGTTTTCCATTTTAATTCTTTTTCGTTTGCTGGTATTTTACGGTACTACACATTGTACATGTTATGCATATATATATATAAATAGAATTTCTAGTAGAACCAATCATATATATATCATCAATGTCTCACAAACCACCATATTAATTTACACATACACACATGTATAGCTATATACAATTTCTCCTACAAATGCATGTTGCCTTCGGAGCCAGTGGCATTAGCCTAATTGGTGCCTTCGGAGCACGATGACAATTGGAAGTGGTTCATGACCTGGTCGATGGGGGCGGTAGCGGGTAATAGTATTCTCCCTTCGGATTTATGACATGGTCGAGCAAAAATCCCGCTATTTCCTCTTGAAGTGCTTCTACGCGCTCCGTTTCTAGGAGCTTGTCCCGCACCTCTTTGAACTGTTAAGAAGGAGATCAATATGCATGTGTATTAGTTGTGTGACTAGATATCGATAATGGTGTAAAAATTGTGAATAGTGTTCTGACAAGCGTACCCATTCCTATCTTTTAGATCTGCTCCTTTCGGACGCCATCATGCGAATGTTCTCGCAAACGCAGAATGCACGCAGATCAGTCCCCTGCGCCTGCTTCAGGGCCTTTATTACGAGAATGGAATTTAATTTGATCAGATAATAATTAATCAAGCATGATAATTAAAGAGATGGCAGCTAGCTAGCTAGCTAGTACTACTTAATTACTTACCTTGGGTCGAAACCATTTCAGCTGTCGTTTCCATTCGCCTTCTGTGACGCTGATGAACCTTGCCCAAGCCCTGCCCGCCGACAAAGAAAATGAATAAAGGGGTTATTAAATAGATCATATCATGAAATGACGAACTAAATAGGCCGAGATATATAGTTAATAATGATTGAAATTACCTGTTGACTATCCCAAACAAGATGTTATAGTCACTATTTGCTTTGAGTAGTGAGTCCAGTATTTGAACTGTTCCGGCGTCAACTTTAATGATACACAAGATCCAGTGAAATCTGCATGCACACACGTTTGCATGTCTTAATTAAGCGGGCATATGTAAGCAATAACATGTACCTAGCTAGCAGGCAAAAACAGAGAATTTGTAGTACAAGAAAGTGTGACTCACTTGAAGTTGTAAGGAAGTAGTATATCTTCATTTTATTTGAGGCGCTTCAAGAACTCTAGCATGCTGTCCTCTACCTGCTTTTCATGATGCTTGTTTATTGTCCATGTGTATTCATTAACGATGTTTGGGTCAATGAACCCAATGCCATAGCGTCCACCTTTTCTCATTTCATACATCTTCATCCTGCATAATACCACAGAAAAGAATATAGTGAGGATAATTACATGTAATGATTGATCAAAAGGATCACTACAGCTAGCTTGAGACTTAAATTACAAGAAGAAATCACTTACAGACAATAGCAACTGACGATAGATTTGTCGAGTGCGTCTTGATTGTATAACTGAAACAGTTCAGAATACTCAACGGTCACAGGTTTCTCATGGTAGTAATGATCCTTCTTGACTTGCACCATGAGGGACTCTCGATCGGATCTCTTGGTAATGTCCATGTACCATTGATGCAATTCATACATTCTCGTTGGGAGCTTCTTGACCTCTTCTGGCTTGACCAAAGGTTGGCCCCGGGCATATTTCGGTTTTATTTCCTCCTCTTTAAGCACAGGCATGTCCTCGATCTCGAGGAGTTGTCCAACAGTGATTTTGAGAGTGTCAGCCTGCATTATATGCTCCTGGGTTATTACCACATCGCCCACCTTGGGAACGTAAACTGTTTGGCCACAATAATATTGGGCGCGCGTACTGTCACGTGTTGTTCGCGGCACAACAAGCGAGGGGGTCGATTGCGCCGCCTGTTCTCCCAGCTGGGCAACGGTTTTCCCGCATTTTTTGACAGTTGCTTGTTGTTTGCTCGAGCTCGAGCTTGCCTCCTTCTGTAGATGTTGTCGATGTAACTTCCTGATGTGGCGCTCATAGTCTGTGTCAACAGGCTTAGGAGCTGGTGGTTGAGCCATACGAATGAAGTGGTCAACTACTTCCACAGGCACTTTCTCCCTTGGCGGCGGCGGCGGTTTCGGTCCAAAATGGGCGTCGACTTCTGCCCGCACTATGGCATTGGTTTGCTCCTCGGTCCTGTCGTAAGCCCTCTCAGGAAGAGGAGTACTGAGGTTTGGACCATATTTATATCGCTTGCCTCCGCCTGTACTTCCTGTACTATGACCTCGACTGGTACCTACGCACCATAGCTGCGGGGTGTCTCTTCTGCGATTGCTGAGGCGGCGGAGACGGCTGACGGGGCTGAGTTGGACGAGGAGGAGTGGCCTGAAGCTGTGCCGGACTTGGAGGAGGAGTGGCCTGAGCTTGTGCCGGACTTGGAGGAGGAGTGGACGTCTGATGCTGTGTCGGACTTGGAGGAGGAGTGGCTTGACACTTTGCCGGACTTGGAGGAGGAGGAGGAGTGGCCTCACGCGTTGGTGGACTTGGAGCGGGAGTCTGCTGACTCGGTGGCGGACTTCGACGAGGAGTCGGGTGACGCGGTGTCGGTGGCCTTCGAAAGATGATGCAATCCTTTCTCCATAGGATGACATGATGTATGGCCTCTCCCAATGTGTGCTCGTCGTCACCTCCAGGAATGTCAAGCTGTAGCTCCGAATATGGGTCCACCACCTCATCAACCAAGACACGAGCATAGCCCGCTGGAATCGGGTTGCAATGGAAGGTTGCCTCGGGGGAATTTGAAAAAGCAACGGCGTCCGCCACCTTCATGGATATGTTCTTCATTTTGAAGTGTAGCTCGCAGTTAGTGTTCTCCGTGATGTCATCCATGGGGTATCTATCCAGCACTGCGTCGCCTGGGGCGGAACCCACGCTGCTTCTCGGCATGGATGGGGCGGTGCTATCCAATGCTGGATCATCCGCTAGCTGCTGCAGATGCTGAGACCCCCTTTGCTGGCTAAGTGAGTCGATCTGCTCCTGCTGCCGCTGGAATTTAACTGCCAATTCCGCTTGACTTGCTTCTAGGCCTTGAAGGCGTTCATAGTCCCGCTTCCTCTGCTCCTCCTCCATCTTCCTCTTCTTCTTCTCCGCAATCTTCTTTCTCGCACGGGTTCTGTAGTCGGCGTTCCAGACCAAAAACCCCTCATACCACGGAATAGCGCCCTTGCCTCGTGTTCTTCCTGGGTGTTCAGGATTTCCCAGGGCACGCGTAAGCTCGTCGTTCTCTCTATTGGGCTGGAACACCCCCGATCGAGCCTCTTCTATTGCAACAAGTATCGCATCGTCGGCTCCGTTCAGACATGCCTTCATCGAAACATTGCCTGTCTTCGGGTCCAACTCCCCCCCATGCGCATAGAACAAAGTCCTGCACCTGGGGGGCCAGCTCTTAGTAACCGGAGTGACACCTGCATCCTCCATCTCTTTCTCAGACTTATCCCACTTAGGCATTGCCACCGCGTAGCCACCTGGCCCCAGCTTATGGAACTTATCCTTTTTTTCGGCATTCTTCTTGTTTATTCTCGACCGTTCCTTAGCTAATTCTGAATCCTTGAATTTCACGAAATCATCCCAATGAGCACTTTGATTCTCTAGTATCCCCTCGAATACTAGAGTCTTCTTTCCTCCCTTGACGTACTTCTCCCATTCACATCTCTTGTGGTTCTTGAATGCAACCGCCATCTTACTAAAAGCAGCATCCTTGACTTTCTGCACATCTTCTTCTGTGAAATGATCTGGTAGGGTGAAATGTTCCATGAGAGTATCGCAAAGCAGTTTTTTTTATTCTCGTCGACAAAAGTAACATTTGGACGTGGCTTTGCTGGCTTTCTCCATTCTTGAAGGGAGATCGGGAGTTGGTCCTTCACAAGAACTTCGCACCGACGAACGAATTTGTCCGCAATCTTCTTAGGCGCTAATGGTTCGCCATTAGGTTTGAATGCCTCGATATTGTACTTTACGCCCTCCTTCAACTTTTTTTCGGGCCTCGTTTCATCCTTTTGCCTGAAGATTTGCTCGATCCGGATGGCTGAAAGAAGAAAGATCGATTCGTTAATATATCTTCAACTCATTTAAAACATGCGATGATCACCAGATTCCTGCTTATATAAATATATATACCTCGCCGGTGTTTGTTTTTTCAGGATCGTAGTTCATGACTTCATCAATTCGGTCATCGTGATCGAATATCATATCACCCTCTCCGGTGTTGTTTAGAAATTCGGAGCCTTCATAATCTTCTTCATTCTGATCATCATCTGGCCCGCGTATTATATCAAACATGGTCTGTTCTCCCTCTCTGTTGGTATTGTCCGCCATAGCTTTTATTTAACTATCCCAAAAGAAATATAAAACAATTTAGTATTCAAATTACATCGTCTCGAATAATAGATATAATCTCGAATACATCGTCTCGAATAATAGATTTAATCTCGAATACATCGTCTCGAATAATATATAATATTGAATAGTACATCACTGGCAAAGTAGCTAATTAAAGATCGAATACTACAGAAGAATCTCAAATACATCGTCGGATCATGCGGCGCGGGCGGTGGACACCCAAAGAGAAGGAACCCTCACAGGATCATAGCTGAAGTGAGATCCCTAAAGAAACTGCCAGGTATTGGAGAACCTGCCGCCCTCTAACGCAACCATGTAGCGATGGACATGCTCGTCCTCCTCCCTGACACGACGACGTACCACCTCCGGCGGGGCCGGCTCCCTCTGCACCGAAACTGGCCCACGCGAACGCCACCAAACGAGATCAGGGTCGACGACGGGACCCGGGGCCGGGTTCCTCATCAAGCGGTGCGCCCCTCCAGGCAGCCCCTCCCAGTGCCAGCCCGGCGGAGCACAGTCCCGGACATGGGTCAGCTGGACGTCGTCGCGGACGTGTCGACGGCGAGGATGCGGGCCGGGCATCGTCGACAACAAATACTAGCTATATGCCCGCAAAAAGTAACATTTTTTTAATGATTGGATTTTGATAACTAAAATTTCTAACATTTCTATAACATTTTTAACAATGTTATATATAACTAACATTTCTGTAACATTTCTAATATTTCTATAACTAAAAAACAGAAAAATTTCTAACAATTCTAACTTTTTTATAACTATTTCTATAACTAAAAAACAGAAAAAATTCTAACAATTCTAACAATTCTAACATTTCTAACATTTCTAACTATTCTAACAATTCTAACATTTCTAACTATTTCTAAAAAACAGAAAAATGTCTAACAATTTCTAAAAAACAGAAAAATCTATAATTAAAAATGTATGTGTGTGTGTATGCGTGCTCACCGGCCGGCGAGGCGAGAGGCGACGGGGGGCGGCGACGACGGGGACGGGGATGTATGGGCCGGGGCGGCGACGACGACGGGGACGGTGACGACGCGGCCGGGACGGGCCGGGACGGGGCGGCGGTGACGACGGGGACGACGGGGACGGGACGACGGGGCGGCGACGACGGGGACGGGGCGGCGACAGGGGCGGCAACGGGCCGGGGCGGCGACGAGGGATATGGAGACGGCGGGGGCGGCGGGCGACGGTGCAGAGGAGAAGAAGCAGAGGGAGAGATGAGAAACTGACGAAATTTTGAAGTGTTTTCTTATATAGAACCCACCTTTAGTACCGGTTGGAGCCACCAACCGGTACTAAAGGTCTGTTTTAGCTAGCCCAAGCGGCGGGAAGTGACCCCCTTTAGTACCGGTTGGTGGCTCCAACCGGTACTAAAGGCCCCCCCCTTTAGTACCGGTTGGTGCCACGACCCAGTACTAAAGGGTGTGCGCTGCCAGGCGAGGGGCACAAAAGTTTAGTCCCACCTTGCTAGCCGAGGGGCACTCGCACCTGCTTATAAGCCCCGCCGTCGCTGCTGTCTCGAGCTCCTCTCTTAAGCAGGCCTTCTGGGCCTACCTCTTCTGCGATGCCTTGTTGGGCCTACTGGGCTAGCGGGCCTGCATCCTGGCCCAACTTGAATTTGGGTTTCTAGTCGTATGTAGGCCGCTGTGGCCCAGTAGGTGGGCTTTTTTTCTTATTTTTTGCTTTATTTTTTTGTGAATAACTTAACTTTGAAAATAGATTTTTCAATGATTCTTTTTTCTTATGTTTAATATTAGTGTGTCTTATCATTATATTCAATTTGGTAATGCTTAGGTTATTTAAAAAATGAAATGCCTTTGTAACGGATGAGTTTTCGTCCGAAACCCTGATACTTCAAAACAGATTGTCCATTTTATACACGAAGTGCATCCAGTTTTTGCGGTAACCCTCTCTACTTTTTTGCACATGCTATGTGGGTGAAATTATGATACCATGCCAACTTTCAACCTTTTCTGAGTTCATTTGAAATGCTTTTCAATTTCAGGGTCATTTAGCTGAAAAAATCAATAAATGCATGAAAGAATTTGCTTGCACATAAAATTTCTTCGCGTTTCAAATGCCAAAACACATAACTAGCTACCCTAACTATTACAGAGATTCCCTCCTGGGTGTGAAACATAGAAGAAAGTGATGATAGTTAAGCCGATCACATCCCAGATCTTTGGGTGTGAAACTTTTTCTTCGCGTGTGTCCCTTTGCGTCGTAGCCATGGAAAATCTTCATCATTTAACGGGATGCTCGGGTCAATATTCACTGTGAATGGAGCAATTTCATCAAACTTTTCATAATCTTCTGACTTGTCTGTCTTGTCATCCACTCCCATGATGTTTCTCTTCCCAGAAACAACTATGTGCCGCTTTGGCTCATCGTACGATGCATTTGCTTCCTTATCTTTTCTTTTTCTTGGCTTGGTAGACATGTCCTTCACATAGAAAACCTATGCCACATCATTGGCTAGGACGAATGGTTCGTCTGCATACGCAAGATTGTTGAGATCCACTGTTGTCATTCCGTACTGCGGGTCTTCTGTTACCCCGCCTTGTGTCATATTGACCCATTTGCACCGAAACAAAGGGACCTTCAAACCACGTCGATAGTCAAGTTCCCATATGTCCTGTATATAACCATAGTATGTTTCCTTTCCCATCTTGGTTTCTGCATCAAAGCGGACACCACTGTTTTGGTTGGTGCTCTTCTTATCTTGGGCGATCATGTAAAATGTATTACCAATTATCTTGTACCCTTTGAAAGTCATTATATTCGAAGATGGTAACTGGGACAGCAAGTACAGGTCATCTTCAATAGAGGTGTCATGCATGGTACGTGCTTGCAACCAGCTGGCGAAACTCCTGGTTTGTTCACGTGTAATCCAGTCATCAGACCACTCCGGGTGTTTGGAGCGTAGCAAATTCTTGTGTTCATCCATATACAGAACCACCAAGGCGGAATTCTGTAGAACTGTGTAGTGTGCTTCAGTGAGAGAATGTCCGTCCATACATATTATTTTTTCCCCTCCTAGCGTGCCTTTTCCATCCAGTCTGCCCTTATGCTGCGATTCAGGAACACCAATCGGCTTAAGGTCAGGAATAAAGTCAATACAAAACTCAATGACCTCCTCATTTTGACGGCCCTTGGAGATGCTTCCTTCTGGCCTAGCACGGTTATGAACATATTTCTTTAAGACTCCCATGAACCTCTCAAAGGGGAACATATTGTGTAGAAATACAGGACCCAAAACGTTAATCTCTTCGCATAGGTGAACTAGGACGTGCGTCATGATGTTGAAGAAGGATGGTGGGAACACCAACTCGAAACTGACAAGACATTGCACCAAATCATTCTGTAACCTTGGTATGATTTCTGGATCGATTACCTTCTGCGAGATTGCATTGAGAAATGCACATAGCTTCACAATGGCTAATCGAACGCTTTCCGGTAGAAGCCCCCTCAATGCAACCGGAAGCAGTTGCGTCATAATCACGTGGCAGTCATGAGACATTAGGTTCTGGATCTTTTTCTCTGCCATGTTTATTATTCCCTTTATATTCGACGAGAAGCCAGACGGTACCTTAATACTGAGCAGGCATTCAAAGAAGATTTCCTTCTCTTCTTTGGTAAGAGCGTAGCTTGCATGACCCTGATGTATGCCGTCTTTTCCGTGCATACGTTGCTGGTCCTCCCGTGCCTCAGGTGTATCTTTTGTCTTCCCATACACACCCAAGAAGCCAAGCAGGGTCACAAAAAGATTCTTCGTCACGTGCATCACGTCGATTGCGGAGCGGACCTCGAGGTATTTCCAATAGGGCAGGTCCCAAAATATAGATTTCTTCTTCCACATGGGTGCGCGTCCGTCAGCGTCATTCGGAACAGGTTGTCCACTAGGACCCTTTCCAAAGACCACCTTCAAATCCTTGACCATATCATGTACATCAGCACCAGTACGGTGGCGAGGCTTCGTCCGGTGATCTGCCTCACCTTTGAAATGCTTGCCTTTCTTTCTTACGGGATGCCTGCTCGGAAGAAATCGACGATGTCCTAGGTACACATTCTTATTAGCCAAATATATACTGTCGGTATCGTCCCAACAGTGCGTGCATGCGCGGTATCCCTTGTTTGTCTGTCCTGAAAGGTTACTGAGAGTAGGCCAATCATTGATGGTCTCGAACAGCAACGCCTTTAGGTCAAATTCTTCCCCCATGTGCTCATCCCATGCACGTACACCTGTTCCATTCCACAGTTGTAAGAGTTCTTCAACTAATGGCCTTAGGTACACATCAATGTCGTTGCCGGGTTGCTTAGGGCCTTGGATGAGCACTGGCATCATAATGAACTTCCGCTTCATGCACAACCAAGGAGGAAGGTTATACAAACATAGAGTCACAGGCCAGGTGCTATGGTTGCTGCTCTGCTCCCCAAAAGGATTAATGCCATCTGCGCTTAGACCAAACCATACGCTCCTTGCGTCATCTGCAAACTCCTTCCCGTACTTTCTTTCGATTTTTCTCCACTTTGACCCGTCAGCGGGTACTCTCAACTTTCCGTCTTTCTTACGGTCTTCTCTGTGACATCGCATCGCCTTGGCATGCTCTTTGTTTTGGAACAAACGTTTCAACCGTGGTATTATAGGAGCATACCACATCACCTTGGCAGGAATCTTCTTCCTGGGGGCCGGCCCTCGACATCACCAGGGTCATCGCGGCTGATCTTATAGTGCAATGCACCACATACCGGGCAAGCGTTCAAATCCTCGTACTCATCGCGGTAGAGGATGCAATCATTAGGGCATGCATGTATCTTCTGCACCTCTAACCCTAGAGGGTAGACAACCTTCTTTGCTTCGTACGTACTCTCGGGCAATTCGTTGTCCTTTGGAAGCATATCCTTTATCATTACCAGCAACTTTCCAAATCCCTTGTCAGATACACCATTCTCTGCCTTCCATTGCAGCAATTCCAGTGTGGTGCCCAACTTTTTCTTGTCACCTACGCAATTCGGGTACAACAATTTTTTGTGATCCTCTAACATGCGCTGCAACTTCTTCTTCTCCAAATCACTTGCGCAGTTTCTCCTTGCATCGGCAATGGCCCGACCTAGATCATCAACGGGCTCATCTGATGCCTCTTCTTCAGCTTCTTCCCGCATTGCCGGCTCAGCTTCTTCCCGCATTACCGGCTCAGCTTCTTCCCCCATTGTTGTATCATCGTATTCAGGGCACCCATGGCCAGGATAGCTGTCGTCGTCCTCTTCTTCTTCATTGTCTTCCATCATAACCCCTCTTTCTCCGTGCTTGGTCCAAACATTATAGTGGGGCATGAAACCGGACTCAAACAGGTGGACGTGAATGGTTCTTGACGTAGAGTAATTGTGACCATTCTTACAGCCAGCACATGGACAAGGCATAAAACCATCCGCCCGCTTGTTTGCCTCAGCCGCAATCAGAAAAGTATGCATGCCCTCAACGAACTGGGGAGAGCATCGGTCATCGTACATCCATTGCCGGCTCATCTTCATTACACAACACTGAATAGACCAAATTAATACAAGTTCATACAACACTTAAATGCAACAAACAAATAACTCTCTAGCTAAAGCATTTAAATGCAACAACAAATGCGATCAAGATCGCAACTAAGATAACAATGGATCCAACAGCATAATGATACCAAGCCTCACTATCGATGGCATATTTTCTAATCTTTCTAATCTTCAAGCGCATTTTCTCCATCTTGATTTTGTGATCATCGATGACATCAGCAACATGCAACTCCAATTCCATCTTCTCCCCCTCAATTCTTTTCAATTTTTCTTTCAAGTACTCGTTTTCTCTTTCAACTAAATTTAACCTCTCGACAATAGGGTCGGTTGGAATTTCCGGTTCACATACCTCCTAGAAAAAATTTCTATGTCAACTTGATGGGCATAATTTGTCATAAACACGAAATGCAACTAGTTTTAAAAGAGAATATATATACCACATCTGAATCATTGCAAGAGTAAATCTAGCAATGAGAGATGAAAGGACAAAGTTGCTAACCTTTGTGATCATTTCAATGGATGGGGGCCTTCAAATCTTGACAAAATTTGGGCAAAATGTGTGATGAGCTCGAGAGGAAGAGGGGAAGAACAGAGAGGAGAGGGGAAAGGGGAAGAACAGAGCGAGCTCGGGTGGACGAAGGGTTTATGTAGGACGACCTTGAGTACCGGTTCGTGCCAAGAACCGGTACTAAAGGGGATGGAGGGGCCCCAGTCTGACAACATCCTGCCACCACTCTCATTAGTACCGGTTCATGGCACGAACCGGTGCTAAAGGTTCGCCACGAACCGGTACTAATGAAAGCGGCCCGGCTAGCCGTTGGAACCGGCACTAATGTATACATTAGTGTCGGCTCAAATACAAACCGGCACTAATGTGCTTCATGTTTGACCCTTTTTCTACTAGTGGAAGGGGACCCGGTACCCGTACTCGATTGAGCCGGCATCAGGGCCCCAGCCTTCGTCGTCGATGTAGAGCTTGCCGCGACGACTCTTGGTCATTCGTCACACAGCGTATCCCTTGAGCCCTTCGAAGTTGCCCGTCAAGAACTCAAATCCACCATGGTTAGGCCCCACAGTGGGCGCCAATTGTTGTGGAGTTGACACAGCAGATGTCCTAGAGCAAGGACTTAGGCGTAGGGCCATCGCACTAGGAAGCTTAAAGGGGTTAATCGGGACAAAGGACACGAGAGAGTTTTTATACTAGTTCGGCCCCTTAAAATGAAGGTAAAAGCCTACTTCTAGTTGGGATTGGTATTGCTGAGGTTTCGATCTCCAAGGGGCTCAACTCGCCGGCTTGGTTATCGATCTGGTTGTTTCTTGCCCTAAGCCGCCGCCGGGTCGTCCCCTTATATAAACGGGTTGACGCCTGGCGGCCTACAGAGTCCCGGCCGGCTCATAAAACGTGTCCGGCTCGGTGACTTATTTTACATGCCTTTCTCTACAAGCCTTTCTTTACATAAGTCAGTTTACAATGTTGGGCCTTAAGCCGCCTTTGGGCTTATGCCTTTTACAATTCTTAATACACTATCACCTTGAATATTACTGGGCTTCTTTCCGTAACCCGCCATTGGGGTTGATCCGTCCCCTCCTGGGCGGGTCATACCTGGTAGCTATATCCCCAACAGGATGCGATAATAAAAGAGATGCAATATAATAAGAAAGAGACCCGGGGGCCATAGGTTTCACTAGTGGCTTCTCTCATGATAGTCTATATTACGGTGGGTGAACAAATTACTGCCGAGCAATTGATAGAAAAGTGCATAGTTATGAAGATATCTAAGGCAATGATCATGAATATAGGCATCATGTCCATGTCAAGTAGATCGAACCGATTCTGCATCTACTACTATTACTCCACACATCGACCGCTATCCAGCATGCATCTAGAGTATTAAGTTCATAAGAACAGAGTAACACTTTAAGCAAGATGACATGATGTAGAGGGATATACTCAAGCAATATGATATAAACCCCATCTTTTTATCCTCGATGGCAACAATACAATACGTGCCTTGTTGCCCCTGCTATCACTGGGAAAGGACACCGCAAGATTGAACCCAAAGCTAAGCACTTCTCCCATTGCAAGAAAGATCAATCTAGTAGGCAAAACTAAATCGATAATTCGAAAAGACTTGCAAAGATATCAAATCATGCATATAAGAGTTCATAGAAGAACCAAATAATATTCATAGATAATCAAGTTCATAAACCCACAATTAATCGGATCTCGGCAAACACACCGTAAAAGAGTATTACATCGAATAGATCTCCAAGAACATCAAGCTGAACTTTGTATTCAAGATCAAAGAGAGAAAAGAAGCCATCTAGCTAATAAATATGGACCCGAAGGTCTCTGGTAAACTACTCACGCTTCATCGAAGAGACTATGGTGTTGATGTAGAAGCCCTCCGTGATCGATTCCCCCTCCGGTAGATCATCGGAAAAGGTCCCTAGATGGGATCTCATGGGTACAGAAGGTTGCGGCGGTGGAAAAGTGGTTTTTTCCCTCCCCCTGATGTTTTTAGGGTATAAGAGTATATATAGGCGACAGAAGTACGTCGGTGGAGCTCTGTGGGGCCCACGAGGATGGGGGGGCACGCCTACCCCCTGGGTGCGCCCTCCTATCTCGTGGCCACCTCACGGAGTTCCAGACTTCCACTCCAAGTCTCATGGTTTGCTTTCGGTCCAAGAAAGATCACCGCAAAGGTTTCATTCCGTTTGGTATTCCTTTTCTGGGAAACACTGAAACAGGCAAAAAAACAAAAACTGGCACTAGGCCTCTGGTTAATAGGTTAGTCCCAAAAATAATATAAAATAGCATATTAAAGCCCATTAAACATCCAAAATAGATAATATAATAGCATGGAACAATCAAAAATTATAGATACGCTGGAGATGTATCAAGCATCCCCAAGCTTAATTCCTGCTCGTCCTTGAGTAGGTAAATGAGAAAAATAGAATTTTTGATGTGGAATGCTACCTAACATATTTATCAATGCAATTTTCTTTATTGTGGCATGAATGTTTAGATCCGAAACATTCAAGACAAAAGTTTATTGACATAAAAATAATAATACTTCAAGCTTACTAACAAAGTAATTATGTCCTCTCAAAATAACATGTCCAAAGAAAGCTCATCCCTACAAAATCATATAGTTTGGTCATGCTCCATCTTCGTCACACAAAATACTCAAATCATGCACAACCACGATGACAAGCCAATCAATTGTCTCATACTTTAGTAATCTCAAACCTTTTCAACTTTCATGCAATACATGAGCACGAGCCATGGACATAACACTATAGGTTGAATAGAGTGGTGGTTGTGGAGATGACAAAAAGGATGAAGATGGTCTCACATCAACTAGGTGTATCAATGGGCTATGGAGATGCCCATCAATAGATGTCAATGTGAGTGAGTAGGGATTTCCTTGCAACGGATGCACTAGAGCTATAAATGTATGAAAGCTCAACAAAAGAAACTAAGTGGGTGTGCATCCAACTTGCTTGCTCACGAAAACCTAGGGCATTTGAGGAAGCCCATCGTTGGAATATACAAGCCAAGTTCTATAATGAAAATTTCCCACTAGTATATGAAAGTGACAAAATAAGAGACTCTCTATCATGAAGATCATGGTGCTACTTTCAAGCACACGTATTGTATTGTTGCCAGCGAGGATAACAAGATGGGGTTTATATCATATTGCATGAGTTTATACCTCTACATCATGTCATCTTGCATAATGCGTTACTCTGTTCTTATGAACTTAATACTCTAGATGCATGCTTGATAGCGTTCGATGTGTGGAGTAATAGTAGTAGATGCAGAATCATTTCGGTCTACTTGTCGTGGATGTGATGCCTGTATACATGATCATGCCTAGATATTCTCATAATTATTCACGTTTCTATCAATTGCTTGACAGTAATTTGTTCACCCACCATAATACTTATGCTATCTTAAGAGAAGCCACTAGTGAAACCTATGGCCCCCGGGTCTATCTTTTATCATATAAGTTTCTAATCTATTATACTTTGCAATCTTTACTTTCAATCTATATCATAAAAATACCAAAAATATTTATCTTATTATTATTATCTCTACCAGATCTCACTCCCGCAAGTGACCGTGAAGGGATTGACAACCCCTTTATCGCGTTGTTTGTGAGGTTCTTATTTGTTTGTGTAGGTACAAGGGACTTTTGCGTAGTCTCCTACTGGATTGATACCTTGGTTATCAAAAACTGAGGGAAATACTTACGCTACTTTGCTGCATCACCCTTTCCTCTTCAAGGGAAAACCAACACAGTGCTCAAGAGGTAGCAAGAAGGATTTCTGGGGCCGTTGCCGGGGAGATCTACCACAAGTCAAGACATACCAAGTACCCATCACAAACTCTTATCCCTCGCATTACATTATTTTCCATTTTCCTCTCCCCCACTTCACCCTTGTCGTTTTATTCACCCTCTTTCTTCCGTTCCCCTTATCTTTTCTAGTTCGTCTCTTTTCTCTTGCTTCTTGTGTGCTTGTGTGTTGGATTGCTTGTCACAATGACTCAAGATAATACTAGATTGTTTGATTTTCTAATACGAACAATAATGATTTTATTAGCGCTCTGATTGTTCCTCTTATCATCGTTGAATCTTGTGAAATTAATGCTGCTTTGTTGAATCTTGTTATGAAAGATCCGTTTTCCAGCCTTCCTAGTGAAGATGCCGCTACCCATCTGAACAAATTTGTTGATTTGTGTGACATGCAAAAGAAGAAAGATGTGGATAATGATATTGTTAAACTGAAGCTATTTCCGTTTTCACTTCGAGATCGTGCTAAAACTTGGTTTTCTTCTTTGCCTAAAAATAGTATTGGAGAGAATGAAATTAATGATCCGTAATTGCCCTACACATGGTTTGAATTTATGGATGATCATACAAATTTTTTATGTTGGGTTGGATTTTGCTTCTAGAAATCTTTTAGATTCGGCCACAGGAGGCACTTTTATGGAAATCACCTTTGGAGAAGCTACTAAACACCTATATAATATTATGGTTAATTATTCTCAATGGCACACTGAAAGATCTACTACTAAAAAGGTGCATGCAATAGAAGAAATAAATGTTTTGAGTCGAAAGATGGATGAACTTATGAAATTCTTTGCTAATAAGAGTGGTTCTTCTGATCCTAATGATATGCCTTTGTCTACTTTGATTGAGAATAAGAATGAATCTATGGATGTGAATTTTGTTGGTAGGAACAATTTTGGTAATAACGCGTATAGAGGTAATTTTAATCCTAGGCCGTTTCCTAGTAATTCCTCTAATAATTATGGTAATTCCAACAACAATTCTTATGGAAGTTATAATAAGATGCCCTCTGATTTTGAATCTAATATTAAAGAATTTATTAGTTCACAAAAGAGTTTCATTGCTTTGATTGAAGAAAAATTGTCTAAGATTGATGAGTTGGCTAGGAACGTGGATAGAATTTCTCTTGATGTTGATTCTTTGAAACTTAGATCTATTCCACCTAAGCATGATATCAATGAGTGTCTCAAAGCTATGAGAATTTCCATTGATGAGTGCAAAGAAAGAACCGCTAGGATGCGTGCTAACAAAGATTGCTTTGTAAAAGCGTGTTCTTCTAGTTTTGATGATAATAAGGATGAAGATCTAAAAGTGATTGATGTGTCTCCTATTAAATCTTTGTTTTGCAATATGAATCTTGATAATGATGCGACTGGAGATGAGTCAACTTTAGTTAAAAGGCGTCCCAATGATTCGTAGTTTTTAGATCTTGATGCAAAAATTGATAAAAGTGGGATTGTTGAGGTTAAAACTTTAGATAGCATTGAACCCACTATTTTGGATTTCAAGGAATTTAATTATGATAATCATTCTTTAATAGATTGTATTTCCTTGTTGCAATCAGTGCAAATTCTCCGCATGATTATAATCAAAATAAAGCTTTTACTAAACATATCATTGATGCTTTAATGCAATCTCATGAAGAAAAGCTTGAATTAGAAGTTTCTATCCCTAGAAAACTTTATGATGAGTGGGAACCAACTATTAAAATTAAAATTAAAGATCATGAAAGCTATGCTTTATGTGATATGGGTGCTAGCGTTTCCATGATTCCAAAAACCTTGTGTGATGTGTTAGGTTTTCGAGAATTTGATGATTGTTCTTTAAACTTGCATCTTGTGGATTCCACTATTTAGAAACCCATGGGAAGAATTAATGATGTTCTTATTGTTGCAAATAGGAATTATGTGCCCATAGATTTCATTGTTCTTGATATTGATTCCAATCCTACATGTACCATTATTCTTGGTAGACCTTTCCTTAGAACGATTGGTGCAATTATTGATATGAAGGAAGGAAACATTAGATTCCAATTTCCGTTAAGGAAAGGCATGGAACACTTTCCTAGAAAGAAAATTAAATTACCCTATGAATCTATTATGAGAGCCACATATGGATTGCATACCAAAGATGGCAATACCTAGATCTATTCTTGCTTTTATGCCTAGCTAGGGGCGTTAAACGATAGCGCTTGTTGGGAGGCAACCCAATTTTATTTTTGTTCCTTGCTTTTTGGTTCTGTTTAGTAATAAATAATTCATATAGCCTCTGTTTAGATGTGGTTTTATGCTTTTAATTAGTGTTTGTGCCAAGTAGAACCTTTGGGAAGACTTGGGGGAAGTTTTAGTAATCTTGCTGTAAAAAACAGAAACTTTAGCGCTCACGATATTTGCTGCCATCTTTTACTGGAGAGTGAGATTAAGTTTATTATTTTTGCAGATGATTAATAGATAAATTCCTCACGTACAACAACATATTTTAGACAGATTCTGTTCAGTTTTTGACAGATTCTGTTTTTCGTGTGTTGTTTGCTTATTTTGATGCATCTATGATTAGTAATGGAGGTTATGAACCATAGAGAAGTTGGAATACAGTAGGTTTAATACTAATACAAATAATGTCATGGTATTTCTCACGGGGGGCTTGCGAGTCGACAGATGCCACAAGGGCTTAGTGTGTGGGTAAGACTGCTACTGATAGGACCGGGAGCGGGTATGCGAGTAGCACGCGGTGGTTTACCCAGCTTCGGAGCTCTCCGGAGAGATAATACTCCTACTGCTGCATGTCTGAGTGTATCTATCTGGGGTGTACATCGGGCAGTACAAAGTGCTCCTGGAGCTGTATCTGGGATTAGTGCCAAGTGCATCTGATCTGGTATATGCCTATGTGAGGCATGCTAGTGGCCGGCCATGCTCATGGCCGTGAGCATATGAGTGCTCATGCGTGAGTGAGTGTGAGTTCATGTGTGTATGAATGGATGGATGGTTGCTAGCTAGCTTGCTTGCAAGCTTGCGTGTGTGTGAGGCCTTGTGGCCGTGAGTGTGTCGGGGTGTGTGCTCATCCTGGATGGATGGATGCTCATATATATAGTGTGGCTAGCTTATCATCTAAGCTAAGTGGTGGTATGGGCAAGGCATGGTGGGGTGTCATGCTTGTCCCCTGTGTCACTTCATAAATAGTGCCAGGGGACAAGTGACACTATACATGATGACTGAGATGACGCGTGAATAGTGCTCGGGTACATCCATCTCGTCGGTGTCTTGTCGGTGTCGGGTCGGGCTGCAGTCGGCAGCCGGCTGGTTGGCGCAGTCGGCAGCCGGCTGGTTGGCGCAGTCGGCAGCCGGCAGGTAGACTGAGGGGCTTTGCTAGCCCCGATGTCTTGAAATATCATCTTGCCGTCTTCGGGGTATCCGTGTCCAATTACTCCGACAGTAGCCCCCAAGCCTCCGGGCAACTTGGCAAAGTTGGGCGGAGGTTTTTTGGCAAATGTTCATGGAAATGATCATAAAAAAGGACAAAGTTAGTCCACGCAAATATATCATATGCTTGCTTTTAGTATTGCAACTTTTATGCGGAGGGTGCCGACTCGGTTTCGTCCGAGCCCCCTTCAATCTTTTTCATGTTCCCTCCACTTTTTGGCTTGTGCTCTTGCTTGCCGGACAGCCGCTCTGCAGTCTGTGGCTGAGAGTGGGCCGCGAAGTGGAGTGTACAGTACTCAGAGTCTGGGAGCAGATTCAACCGAGTAGATGCTTGTAAAGGAAACGGCCACCGCTGGGTGAAGCCTTCGAGCCTCCGGGTGCTCGAAGGGGGGTCCCGGCCGGTCAGGCTCGACCGGCCAGGCGGCGAGGCGTCTTGCAGCACCTATCTTCTTTTTTTTTCTGCCGGCTGCTGACAGCCTGACAAAACTCTTCTCTTGTCTACAATCCTCGCGGGGGCGCGTCAGCGCACCCGCTGGGTGTAGCCCCTGTCAGCAGTCGGTCCGAATCTCGGGGGCTACACCCAGCGGGTGCGCTGACGCGCCCCCGCGAGGATTGTAGACAAGAGAAGAGTTTTGTCAGGCTGTCAACAGCCGGCAGAAAAAAAAAGAAGATAGGTGCTGCAAGACGCCTCGCCGCCTGGCCGGTCGAGCCTGACCGGCCGGGACCCCCCTTCGAGCACCCGGAGGCTCGAAGGCTTCACCCAGCGGGTGCGCCGGCCCCCCACGGCCAGATCCACATCCTCCGGCGTCCTCCGCCGCTCACCGGAGCTGGAACTCCGGTAGGGTGTCGCCATGGCCTCGGGTCTTCGCCCGCCAGATCTGCACCGAGTCGTCCCGGTACGAAGACGATCACCGAGCCAAACGCGCGACTGCACCGCACCGTCCCGAACCACGAGATCCAGCTTTTCCCCGAGGTCCAAATTTTTACTAAGTCCCTGAAGTTTCCAATATCATGTGCGCATCTTGTCATGTCCATAACTTTGTGCTCGCTGCTCCGTTTTGCGTGTATGATATATCTAAATGTTCATCATGATGTGCTCTTTATTTTGTTCCATTGTGCCATGCTTGTTTGAGTCCATCTTGATGCCCTAATGACTAATGCAAGAGTGCTATAAAATGTTAGTTTCTGTTACTTAGCAGATCTTGAGCATTTGTCATTTTTGCCATGATTATTGTGTGCTGCATATGGGCATGAGCTCTACATGTGTTTTGGGATATGTTATGCCATCTTTACAGGGGTGTATGCCATGTATTTTTATGATCAATGTGGTGACTAGCACAAGCATGCAAAGTAGCTCTCGTAATATTGCTGATTTCAGGGACTTAGAATTTCACTAAATCATTTCCCTGTTGTTATTTTTATGCCATGTATTCATGTTGCTACAGAGAGATCCATGCTTCTTTTGAGTATGTTCAGTAAGGATGATTTTGTCATATGGTTATGCTCTATCCATCCATGTCCCTGTTTGCATTTATGGAGTGCCGTAGCATGACTCAATCTTGCTCTACTTTTGCTATAAAATGTTCCCGGCAGATCGTTTACGTGTTAATCAATTTTGCCATGGTTGTTGTAGTTGATCCATGCATACTATGAGATTGTTCTTGCCATGGTTAGCTTTATGATCATGTCTTCTTGCTGGTAGTATGCTTAGTTTTTCATGCAATGCCTTGTGTTGAGTGCATCGAGCTCGCAAACATGCCTTCATAATTTTGTTTATGTCATGTCTAGTTTTCTGCTAAGTCTGAATCTGTTAACGAAACTTGCTATGTTTACATGGCTGCCATCATATCTTATGATCCTTTTTGGCTTATGGTTAGTAAGGGACTTTTGTTATATGCTTTGTGTAGATTCATGCCATGCCTTGTATTGCTATGATATGATCCTGTAGCATGTTTTTATCTTGCTCTAAACATTGCTTCCCGATGTTAATTCCTGGCATGTTATTTCCACTAAGTCTGTGATGCTGATATCTTTTGCATTTTTGCCGTGCTTGTTTGAACCTGCTCTTGTGTGATTTAGCCGTAGCTCAGTGTTCATCTTTTGTCAGGCATCTTGAGTAGATCACTTCCATGTGCTTTGTTGCTATGTTAGAGTGCAGTAGCTTAGTTTCTTGTTGCATTCTATATGGCATCGTGTTGTTAATCGCAGAATTGTGCCATTCTTGTTTTGCTTGCCATTTGCAAACCGTGCATCCGATTCCGGTGATCTTTATATCGATTTCGACCGAAATCAACTCATCTTTCTAGTAGCACTCTTGGTTTGCCAAGTTGATGCCTTGTTCAATCTTTCCCTTCCGGAGCACGCATATGCATTGCATATCACATAACGCATATCATGCCATGTTTTGCATCATGTTGCTTGCACATTGCACCGTGATTGATTGTTGGTTACTTTGCTTGTGTTCTTGTCTTGGGTAGAGCCGGGAGACGAGTTTGTGATCGAGGAACCCATTGAGTACGCTTACGAGGATCAAGCTTACGTCAACTCAGAGAACTTTGCAGGCAAGATGACCATACCCTCGAAATCACTTCTATCTTTGCTTGCTAGTTGCTCGCTCTATTGCTATGCTGCGATACCTACCACTTGTTGTATCATGCCTCCCATATTTGCCATGTCAAGCCTCTAACCCACCTTGTCCTAGCAAACCGTTGTTTGGCTATGTTACCGCTTTGCAGGTGAAGATGGAGTTTGTTCCATGTCAGCCCCTCTTATAGCGTTGTTAGTTGCAGGTGAAGATGGAGTTTGTTCCATGTTGGAACATGGATATGTTGGGATATCACAATATCTCTTATTTTAATTAATGCATCTATACACTTGGTAAAGGGTGGAAGGCTCGTCCTTATGCCTGGTGTTTTCTTCCACTCTTACCGCCCTAGTTTCCGTCATACCGGTGTTATGTTCCTTGATTTTGCGTTCCTTACGCGGTTGGGTTATAATGGGAACCCCTTGACAGTTCGCTTTGAACAAAAACTCCTCCTGCAAGGCCAAACCTTGGTTTTACCATTTGCCACCTAAGCCTTTTTCCCTTGGGTTCTGCAGACTCAAGGGTCATCTTTATTTTAAACCCCCGGGCCAGTGCTCCTCTGAGTGTTGGTCCAACCTGTCAGCCGCCGGTGGCCACCAGGGGCAACTCTGGGCTGGCCTACCGGAAGATTGGACAATCCGGTGTGCCCTGAGAACGAGATATGTGCAGCTCCTATCGGGATTTGTCGGCACATTCGGGTGGCTTTGCTGGTCTTGTTTTACCATTGTCGAAATGTCTTGTAACCGGGATTCCGAGTCTGATCGGGTCTTCCTGGGAGAAGGAATATCCTTCGTTGACCGTGAGAGCTTGTGATGGGCTAAGTTGGGACACCCCTGCAGGGTTTTGAACTTTCGAAAGCCGTGCACGCAGTTATGGGTAGATGGGAATTTGTTAATATCCGGTAGTAGAGAACTTGACATTTAATTTATTAAAATGCATCAACCGCGTGTGTAGCCGTGATGGTCTCTTCTCGGCGGGGTCCGGGAAGTGAACACGGCTTTGGAGTTATGTTTGAACGTAAGTAGCTTCAGGATCACTTCTTGATCACTTCCAGTTTCACGACCGTTGCTTTGCTTCTCTTCTCGCTCTCATTTGCATATGTTAGCCACCATATATGCTAGTGCTTGTTGCAACTCCACCTCACTACCTTTTCCTACCCATAAGCTTAAATAGTCTTGATCTCGCGGGTGTGAGATTGTTGAGTCCCCGTGGCTCATAGATACTTCCAAACAGTTGCAGGTGCCGATGATACCAGTGCAGGTGACGCAACTGAGCTCAAGTGGGAGCTCGATGAAGATCTTGTTCGTTGTGTTGTTTCGTTTCTAGTTGATCAGTAGTGGAGCCCAGTCGGGGCGATCGGGGATCTAGTGCATTAGGGGTTGTCTTTCTTTATTTTGGTTCCGTAGTCGGACCTTGATTGTATTCCGGATGATGTAATGCTATATTTATGTATTGTGTGAAGTGGCGATTGTAAGCCAACTCTCTATCCCTTTCTTATTCAGTACATGGGATGTGTAAAGATTACCCCTCTTGCGACATGCCTACTATGCGGTTATGCCTCTAAGTCGTGCTCCGACATGTGGGAGATATAGCCGCATCGTGGGTGTTACAATCTACTTGATGTAACTCTTTTTGCGGTGTGTTTGTCGAGATCCGATGAATTGTGGGTTTATGATCAAGTTTATCTATGAACAATATTTGATTCTTTGCAAGTCTCTTCGAATTATCAGTTTGGTTTGGCCTACTAGGTTGATCTTTCTTGCCATGGGAGAAGTGCTTAGCTTTGGGTTCAATCTTGTGGTGTCCTTTCCCAGTGACAGCAGGGGCAGCAAGGCACGTACTGTATTGTTGCCATCGAGGATAAAAAGATGGGGTTTATATCATATTGCTTGAGTTTATCCCTCTATATCATGTCATCTTGCCTAATGCGTTACTCTGTTCTTATGAACTTAATACTCTAGATGCATGCTGGATAGCGGTCGATGTGTGGAGTAATAGTAGTACATGCAGAATCGTTTTGGTCTACTTGTCGCGGATGTGATGCCTGTATACATGATCATGCCTAGATATTCTCATAATTATTCACTTTTCTATCAATTGCTTGATAGTAATTTCTTCACCCATCGTAATACTTATGCTATCTTGAGAGAAGCCATTAGTGAAACCTATGGCCCCCGGGTCTATCTTTTATCATATAAGTTTCCAATCTATTTTACTTTGCAATCTTTATTTTCAATCTATATCATAAAAATACCAAAAATATTTATCTTATTATTATTATCTCTATCATATCTCACTCTCATAAGTGACCGTGAAGGGATTGACAACCCCTTTGTCGTGTTGGTTGCGAGGTTCTTATTTGTTTGTGTAGGTACGAGGGACTTGTGCGTAGTCTCCTATTGGATTGATACCTTGGTTCTCAAAAACTGAGGGAAATACTTACGCTACTTTGCTATATCACCCTTTCCTCTTCAAGGGAAAACCAACGCAATGCTCAAGAGGTAGCACTCGTCCCCGACCACAACTCATAAGGAAGACAATCAATGAAATACCTCATGCTTCAAATTTGTTACACAACGGTTACCATACGTGCATGCTACGGGACTTGCAAACCTCAACACAAGTATTTATAAAATTCACAACTACTCGACTAGCATGACTCTAATATCACCATCCTCATGTCTCAAAACAATCGTCAAGTATCAAACTTCTCCTACTATTCAACGCACTTTATATGAAACTTTTTATTATAACCATCTTGGATGCCCATCATATTAGGACTAGTTTTATAACCAAAGCAAATTACCATGCTGTTCTAAAACACTCTCACAATAATATAAGTGAAGCATGAGAGATCAATAATTTCTATAAAATAAAACCACCACCTTGCTCTTAAAAGATATAAGTGAAGCACTAGAGCAAAATTGTATAGCTCAAAAGATATAAGTGAAGCATATAGAGTATTCTAATAAATTCCGATTCATGCGTGTCTCTCCAAAAAGGTGTGTGCAGCAAGGATGATTGTGGTAAACTAAAAAGTAAAGACTCAAATCATTCAAGACGCTCCAAGCAAAACACATGTCATGTGGTGAATAAAAATATAGCCTCAACTACAGTTACCGATAGACGAAGACGAAAGAGGGGATGCCTTCCGGGACATCCCCAAGCTTAGGCTTTTGGTTGTACTTGAATTCTACCTTGGGGTGCCTTGGGCATCCCCAGGCTTAGTCTCTTGCCACTACTTGTTCCAAAATCCATCAAATGTTTACCCAAAAACTTGAAAACTTCACAGCGCAAAACTCAACAGAAAATCTTGTGAGCTCTGTTTGTATAAGAAAATAAACCACCACTTTAAGGTACTGTAATTAACTCATTCTTTATTTATATTGGTGTTAAACTTACTGTATTCCAACTTCTCTATGGTTCATACCCCCTGATACTAGCCATAGATGCATCAAAATAAGCAAACAACACACGAAAAACATAATCTGTCAAAAACAGAATAGTGTGTAGAAATCTGGAAGTTTCGAATACTTCTGTAACTCCAAAAATTCTGAAAAATGAGGAAGACCAGGAAAGTTTGTATATTAATCTACTGCATTTGGAATTGATATTTTATTGCTCTCTGGTAAAAAGTGAAAATTATTTTCGTGAGCGCATACTTTCTGTTTTTATCACCAAGATCAAACAACAATCACCCAGGAAGATCTTAAAGGCTTTACTTGGAAAAAACACTAATTAAAACATAAAAAACACAATCATAACAGAGGCTAGATAAATTATTTATTACTAAACAAGAAAAAAAGTAAAGAACAAAAATAAAATTGGGTTGCCTCCCAACAAGCGCTATCGTTTAACGCCCCTAGCTAGGCATTGACAATTTCGATGATGCTCACATGAAAGACAAGAATTGAAGCACAAAGAGAGCATTATGAAACACATGACAAACACATCTAAGTATAACATACTTCCTATGCATAGGAATCTTATAGGCAAAAAAATTATCATAGCAAGCAAAAACTAGCATATGCTAGAAAGCGGAAAGAAACAATAGCAATCTCAACATAATGAGAGGTAATTTAGTAACATGAAAATTTCTACAATCACTAGGAATGTGCCCCGTGCATTGCAACGGATCCAAAGTAGAATAATACATGTTCACAAACTTGAAATAAAAACACTATAGTTTTGTGTATATATCACTAAAAATATACTCGTATTAGGTTTCACTCAAAATATATTCCTTATGGCTGTTTTGATGACGTGGGGGGAGGGATGTGGTTGGCTGCAATATACTAAGGGGTTTATGCAAATTAGAGCAGAGGAGTGGGGTCATGTGTAAAAATACCATGACTTACATCATAGTCGTTAGATGCAGATCTGATGGTCAGAAATGATGGATGGCAGACACACCATCATCACCAACTGAATCTTTTATATGAGTAGAGATATTTTCCTCTCTCATAATAATTACATGTGGGATCATAAGCAAATTCAACAAAATAGCTATCGCATAAAATATTTTCAGCACGATCCACATGCATGCAAAGTTGACACTCTTCCAAAATAGTGGGATTAATGTTAACTAAAGTCATGACCTCTCCAAACCCACTTTTATAAAAAAAAATTCATAAGATTGAACATTATCCAAATATGTGGGATCTAAAGTTAACACTCTTCCAAACCCAGTTTCAATAATATTTCAAACACTATTATCAATCTCATATTCGTCATGGGGCTTAAATAAATTTTCAAGATCATAAGAAGAATCGCCCCAATCATGATCGTTGCAACAAGTAGTGGACATAGAAAAACTAGCATCCCCAAGCTTAGGGTTTTGCATATTATTAGCACAATTGACATTCATAGAATTTATAATAACATCATTGCAATCATGCTTTTTATTCAAAGATCTATCGTGAATCACTTCATCACAAATTTCAGATTCACGAATTTCAAGCAAAACCTCATAAAGATAATCTAGTGCACTCAACTCACTAGCAATTGGTTCATCACAATTGGATCTTTTAAAAAGATTAGCAAGAGGATGAGGATCCATAACAATAGATATTTAGCAAGTGAAGACACAACCTAATAGAAGGCACATGGTAACATGAGCAAACAAAAGGACGAACGGAAGAAGGGCGAAGAAAAGGCAAATTTTGTGAAGTGGGGAAGAGAAAAATGAGAGGTGAATGGCAAATAATGTAATGCGAGGGACAAGATTTTATGATGGGTACTTGGTATGTCTTGACTTGGCGTAGATCTCCCCGGCAACAGCGCCAAAAATCCTTCTTGCTACCTCTTGAGCATGCATTGGTTTTCCCTTGAAGAGGAAAGGGTGATGCAGCAACGTACCGTAAGTATTTCCCTCAGTTTTTGAGAACCAAGGTATCAATCCAGTAGGAGACAACACACAAGTCACCTAGTACCTGCATAAACAATCAAGAACCTCGCAACCAACGCGATAAAGGGGTTGTCAATCCCTTCACGGTTACTTGCGAAAGTGAGATCTGATAGAGATAATAAGATAAATATTTTTGTTATTTTGTTGTATAGATTGGAAAATAAAGATTGCAAAATAGTAAACGATATTCTATAATAAAAGAGATGCAATATAATAAGAAAGAGACCTGGGGGCCATAGGTTTTGCTAGTGGCTTCTCTCATGATAGCATGTATTTCGGTGGGTGAACAAATTACTGCCGAGCAATTGATAGAAAAGTGCATAGTTATGAAGATATCTCAGGCAATGATCATGAATATAGGCATCACATTCGTGTCAAGTAGATCGAAACGATTCTGCATCTACTACTATTACTCCACACATCGACCGCTATCCAGCATGCATCTAGAGTATTAAGTTCATAACAATAGAGTAACGCTTTAAGCAAGATCACATGATGTAGAGGGATAAACTCAAGCAATATGATATAAACTAAATCTTTTTCTCCTCGATGACAACAATACAATACGTGCCTTGCTGCCCCTGCTGTTGCTGGGAAAGGACACCACAAGATGGAACCCAAAGCTAAGCACTTCTCCCATTGCAAGAAAGATCAATCTAGTAGGCCAAACTAAACCGATAATTCGAAGAGACTTGCAAAGATATCAAATCATGTATATAAGAGTTCAAAGAAGAACCAAATAATATTCATGGATAATCAAGTTCATAAACGCACAAATCATCGGATCTCGGCATACACACCACAAAAAAGTATTACATCGAATAGATCTCCAAGAACATCGAGGAGAACTTTGTATTGAAGATCAAAGAGAGAGAAGAAGCCATCTAGCTAATAACTATGGACCCGACGGTCTATGGTAAACTACTCACGCTTCATCAGAGAGGCTATGGTGTTGATGTAGAAGCCCTCCGTGATCGATCCCCCTCCGGCAGATAGCCGAAAAAGGTCCCCAGATGGGATCTCACGGGTACAGAAGGTTGCGGCGGTGGAAAAGTGGTTCCGTCGCTCCCCCTGATGTTTTCAAGGTATAAGAGTATATATAGGCGAAAGAAGTACGTTGGTGATGCTCCGTGAGGCCCACGAGGGTGGGGGCGCGCCCTCCTATCTCATGGCTGCCTCACGGAGTTCCAGACTTCCACTCCAAGTCTCCTGGTTTGCTCTCGATCCAAGAAAGATCATCGCGAAGGTTTCATTCTGTTTGGATTCCATTTGGTATTCCTTTTCTGCAAAACACTGAAATAGGCAACAAACAGAAACTGGCACTGGGCCTCCGGTTAATAGGTTAGTCCCAAAAATAATATAAAAGATCGTATTAAAGCCCATTAATCATCCAAAATAAATAATATAACAGCATGGAACAATCAAAAAATATAGATACGTTGGAGACGTATCGGCGCTGCTGGAGGAGGAAGCCGATGCCAACGCCCAGGACGAGGAACATCTCATGGTCCTTGCCGGCCTGCTCGCGAGCAATGTAAAGCCGTGGCAAGGTGGCTTGGCGCCGGTAAAGAACCGGCATCGTCTGGAAGGCTATTGCCTGCTCTACTCCGACTACTTCGTCGACACTCCACTGCATGGCGACAAAGTGTTTCGGCGCCGTTATCAGATGAGCCGAAAGTTTTTCCTCAGGATTGTGAATTCCATCCGAGAGTTCGACAACTACTTCAAGTGCTAGAAGGATTGCACCTGCAAACTTGGATTCACCTCAATCCAGAAGTGCACGACAACTATGAGGATGCTTGCATACGGAGCTCGCGGTGATTCACTCAACGACTATGGGCACATGGCCGAGTCCACGACCATTGAGTGTTTCTACAAGTTCTGTAGGGAAGTGGTGGCAGTGTTTGGACCGCAATACTTGTGATCACCCAATGCTGAAGACACTGCTCGGATCCTAGCACAGAATGAAGCAAGAGGACTTCCTAGGATGGTTGGAAGCATCGACTGCATGCATTGGAAATGGAAGAACTGTCCATTTTCTTGGCAGGGGATGTACAAAGGTGCCAAAGGCGGTTGCAGTGTAGTACTTGAGGCAGTGGCTACACAGGACCTCTCGATTTGGCACTCCTTCTTTGGTATGCCAGGAACTCACAATGACATCAACGTGTGATACGTCTCCAACGTATCTATAATTTTTGATTGTTCCATGCTGTTTTGTTATCAATCTTGGATGCTTTATAATCATTTTATAGTCATTTATATCATTTTTTGGTACTAACCTATTGACATAGTGCCCAGTGCCAATTCCTGTTTTTCCATGTTTTTTACATCGCAGGAAATCAATATCAAATGGAGTCAAAATGCCATGAAACTTTACGATGATCTTTTATGGCCCAGAAGAAAGGCAATGGGCCCTAGTTGCACCTAGGGGGTGCCCCGAGGGGGCACAACCCACCAGGGCGCGCCAGCCTCCTGGCGCACCCTGGTGGGTTGTGCCCAGCTCGAGTGCCCCCCGGACCGCCTCTTTGCTATATAAATACCCAACTATTCCCAAAACCCTAGGGGAGTCGACAAAATATTCATCCAGCCGCCGCAGAGTCCAGAATCACCAGATCCAATCTAAACACCATCATGGAGGGGTTCACCACTTCCATTGGTGCCTCTCCGATGATGTGTGAGTAGTTCTTTGTAGACATTCGGGTCCATAGTTAGTAGCTAGATGGCTTCATCTCTCTCTCTCTCTCTCTCTCTCTCTCTCTTGATCCTCAATACAATGGTCTCTTGGAGATCCATATGATGTAACTCTTTTGCGGTGTGTTTGTTGGGATCGATAAACTTCGAGTTTATGATTAGATCTATGTTTTTATATCCATGAAAGTATTTGAGTTTCTTTGATCTCTTTTTATGCGTGATCTCTTATAGCCTCGTATTTCTTCTCCGATATTTGGGTTTTGTCTGGCCAACTTGATCTATTTGTCTTGCAATGGGAAGAGGTACCGGTAAGGGATTCGATCTTACGGTGCTTGATCTAAGTGATAGAAAGGGAACCGACATGTATGTATCGTTGCCACTAAGGATAAAAAGACGAGATCTATATCTACCTCCATATAGATAAACATATCTTGTCTACATCATGTCATCGTTCTTATTGCACTACTCCATTTTTCCATGAACTTAATACACTAGATGCATGCTGGATAGTGCTCGATGTGTGGAGTAATAGTAGTAGATGCAGGCAGGAGTCGGTCTACTAATCTTGGACATGGTGCCTATGTAATGATCATTGCCTAGATATCGTCATGAGTATTTGAAGTTCTATCAATTGCCCAATAGTAATTTTTTTACCCACCATTTGCTATTTTAGTCGAGAGAAGCCACTAGTGAAACCTACGGCCCCCGGGTCTTATTTCTCATATATTTGCCTTTGCGATATACTTTTTCCTTGCTTTTATTTTCAGATCTATTGAACCAAAAATACAAAAATATATTGCTGCAATTTATTTTATTTGCGATCTATTTATCCAATCTATTACAACCTTTTTACCGTCACACACCAATTTTTGGCGCCGTTAACCGAAAGGGATTGACAACCCCTTTAACTCATCGAGTTGCGAGGTGTTGTTATTTGTGTCCAGGGGCTGTTTACGTTGTGTTGCTTGGTTCTCCTACTGTTTCCATACCTTGGTTTCATTATTGAGGGAATTACTCTATCGTCGCTGTGCTACATCATCCCTCCCTCTTTGGGGAAAGACCTACGTAGTTCTAGCTGCCATCAAGGAGAATTTCTGGCGTCGTTCCCGGGGAGGATCTTCATCATAACCATGTTCCTAATCACAAATCTCATCTCCTTGCAATTTACATTATTCGTCATTTTCCTCTCGTTTTCCTCTCCCCCGCTTCACAAAAATTTGTCGTTTTATTCGCCTCTCTTTTTTCGTTCGCCGTTTTCTTGCCGGATCTATTTTTGTGTGCTTTCTTGTTTGCATAGTCATGATGCCTCAAAGAAAATATTAGGATGTTCCTTAACCAAATATTTTGCTTGAAATTGAGAAAAGTACTAAGGAATATATGACTACACAATTTGAGCATAATAAGTATTTCACTGAAGAACTGAAGGAGCACTCCGTTATGCTAGATGCTATCATGAAACAACTTGATGATATTAGTAGAGAAGTTTGCAATCTCCAATCTAAGTATGCTTTTGCTGAAAGTTTGTTGGGAAAAATATCCGATGCACGAGCTACCTTAGTAAATGAAATGGCTTCCAAACCAATCTCGTTGGAAGATAAAAGTGATGAAGATCTTAAAATGATTGGTGTTTCTTCTATTGATTCCTTGTTTTGTAAAGTTAAGAATGATGAAAAAGGGACTGGAGAAGAGTCAACTTTAGGTAGAAGGCATCCCAGTATTTCGGAGGGTGAAAATCTTGTTGAGAATATTGATGAAAGTGGGTTTGGAGAGGTCAAAACTTTAGCTAGTGATGCACCCACTCTTTTGGATTACAAAGACTTTAATTATGATAGTTGCTCTTTCATTGATTGTATTTCTTAGTTTCAATCCATGATAAATTCACCCCATTCTTATGAACAAAATAAAGCTTTTACTAAACATATTGTTGATGCTATGATGAAAGCTCTTGAAGAAAAATTGGAATTCGAAGTTTCAATTCCTAGAAAGTTGTATGATGAGTGGGAACCTACTATCAAAGTCAAGATTAAAAATCATGAGTGTTTTGCTTTGTGTGACTTGGGCGCTAGTGTTTCCACAAATTTGAAATCTTTATGTGATGTGCTTGGTCTTACCGATATTGAATCATGTTCTTTGATTTGCACTTGGCGGATTCCACTATTAAAAAGCCTATGGGAAGGATTAATGATGTTCTTATTCTTTCAAATAGGAATTATGTGCCCATAGATTTTATTGTTCTTGATAGTGATTGCAATCCGTCTTGTCCAATTATTCTTGGTAGACCGTTTTTACACACTATCGGTGCCGTGATTGATATGAAAGAAGGCAATATAAAGTTCCAATTTCCTTTGCGGAAAGGTATGGAAAAATTTACTAGAACTAGAATTAATCCACCTTATGAATCAATCATGAGGGCATCTTATGTATCTCGAACCAAAGATGACAAAACTTAGATCCTTGCTTTATGCCTAGCTAAGGGCGTAAAACTATAGCGCTTGTTGGGAGGCAACCCAATGAATAAAATTTATTTTTTCTTTTTGCTTCCTGTTCTTGAGTGTTTACACAATTATGCTACTGTTATGATTGTGTTTTTTTGGTTTTAATTAGTGTTTGTGCCAAGTAAAGCCTTTAGGATCTTCTTGGGCATTAGTTGTTTGATCTTGCTGAAAAAAACAGAAAGTTTGCACTCATGAAATTAATTTTCATTTTTTACCAGGGAGCGATAAAATACCCATTCCACTTTCAGTAGAGTAGTATACAAATGTCTCAGCTCATCCTAATTTTTCAGAGTTTTTGGAGTTCCAGAAGTATTCAAAATAGTCATATTGCTATAGACTGTTCTGTTTTGACATATTCTATTTTCTTTGTGGTGTGTGCTTATTTTGATGGCTCCATGGTTTTCTTTGATGAGTTTTTTCCATAGAAAAGTTGGAATAAAATAGATATAATACAAAAACAAAATATGAATTGGTTTGATACACCACTTATAGCAGTGGTTTATTATTCTTATACTAACGGATCTCACGAAGGCTTTGTTGAGTTTTGTGTGATTGAAGTTTTCAAGTTTTGGGTTATCTTATGATGGATGAAGGAAGGATGTAAGAGCCTAAGATTTGGGATGCCCCATCATCCCAAGCTATTATCCAATAATGAGCAACCAACTAAGCTTGGGGATGCCCCCGAGTGGCATCCCCGCTTTCTTTCAACAACTACTGGTATTTTACTCGAGACTATATTTTTATTCGTCACATGATATGTGTTTTGCTTGGAGCGTCTTGTATGATATGTGTCTTTGCTTGTTTTATTTTGTGTTTTAAGTTATTAGTCCTTGCTGTACACACCTATTTGACAGAGCCAAAATTATATCATGCCTTGATAGAATTGCTCTCTATGCTTAACTTAAATCTTTTATGATCTAGGACTTGCTCTAGTGCTTCACTTATATCTTTTTGAGCACGGTGTGCTTTGTTATTTTTGAAGAAATGCTCTCTTGCTTCACTTAGATTTGTTTGAGAGTAGTATAATTTTATAGAAATTCTCTCTTGCTTCACTTAAACTATTTTGAGAGAAAGAAAATTTGTTATGCTCATGATCTTCACTTATATTTGGTTGAACTTATGAAAAGCAACTCATGAAAATTAGTGCCAAAGTGATAGATATCCAAGAATGATAAAGTAAAAAAATGTCATGAAGATCATTGGATAAAATAAACTTGATTGTTAGTTATAGTTTTGAGATATGATGATGTGATATGTGAGTCATCTTGATGAGTAATTATACTTTAGTAGGAATATTGATGTTAAGGTTTGTGGTTCCCTATACATGCAAGAAAGTCAATAATCATGCAATGAAAATTATATCCTACTTGTGGTGCATTATTCGGTGTTAATTATGCTTAATGGTTGCTTAAGAGATCATTTGTTACTTGGTTGGTCGCTTCCCAATCTTTTGCTAGCCTTCATTTTGCACTAAGTATGACCTCTACTTGTGCATCCAAAATCCTTTAATATAGTTTTGCCACATGAGTCCACCATATCTTCCTATATGCGGTATTCTTTTGCCGTTCTAAGCGAATTTGCATGTGCCATCTCTAATTTTCAAAATAAACTTCTCTTTTGTGTGTTTGTTTTGCTCGCAGAACGGTGAAGGGTGGCTAATATTTTCCATGCTAGATGTGTTATTCTCAAGATGAGTGTTTATTCACTTGTCATTGCACGAGAGTAAGGCAAAGGTATTAGGGATGCCCAGTCCCGAAATGCAAAAACAAAAAATGAATTTACTTTATGTTGTCAAATAATAAATTCCTTGGAAAGTGTTGGTATGGAGGGCACCCGTGGATACTGCTAGCCATGGAAAGTGAAAGTTATGGTGGAAAAAGGAATAAACTTTATTTTCTGTTTGGGAACCGCCTATGGAATATCTAGCATGGAAAGTGTTCGGAACTCTAAGTCATTTTCTTTGGTGGGATGGATACACCTCCCAAAATGTTTTTATCTCAATTTTTTTGCTTTGAGCTCTGGCACCTCTACAAATCCATACTTCCCTCTGCGAAGGGACTTTCTTTTACTATTATGCAATTTTTATTTTGAAATTTGAGCCTCCATATTCTCTCATAAAAAGCACCAACTAGGAGGCAATATGATCGGGCTCAAGTATTGGGTGTAGTTAATATTCGAGTGTGTTTGATGAATGGATCAATGTTTGAGCATGATGGGCTAGGGATAAGTAATTTTAGCGTTGATATTTTGAAAGACATGGTTGCTTGTTGATATGCTTGAGTATCTAAATTATTATGTCAAAACTAGACTATTGCTTTGAATCACATAAAAGCCCAAATGTCCATGCTATAAAGAAAAGAATATGATATGACTTGATGAAAAAGACTCCACATCAAAAATTCTGTTTTTATCACTTACCTACTCGAGGACGAGTAGGAGTTAAGCTTGGGGATGCTAATATGTCTCCAACGTATCTATAGTTTTTGATTGTTCCATGTTGTTTTATTATCAATCTTGGATGTTTCATAATCATTTTATAGTCATTTTTTGGTACTAACCTATTGACATAGTGCCCAGTGCCAGTTCCTGTTTTTTCCATACTTTTTACATCGCAGGAAATCAATATCAAAGGGAGTCCAAATGGCACGAAACTTTACGATGATTTTTTATGATATAGAAGAAAGGCAATGGGCCCTGCTTGCACCTGGGGGTGCCCTGAGAGGGGCACAACCCACTAGGGCGCGCCAGGAGGCCTTGGTGCGCCCAGGTGGGTTGTGCCCACCTCGGGTGCCCCTGGACCGCCTCTTTGCTCTATAAATACCCAAATATTCCCAAAACCCTAGGGGAGTCGACGAAATATTAATCCAGCCGCCGCAGAGTCCAGAATCACCAGATCCAATCTAAACACCATCACGGAGGGGTTCACCACTTCCATTGGTGCCTCTCCGATGATGTATGAGTAGTTCTTTGTAGACCTTCGGGTCCGTAGTTAGTAGCTAGATGGCTTCATCTCTCTCTCTCTCTCTCTCTCTCTCTCTCTCTCTGTCTCTCTTGATCCTCAATACAATGGTCTCTTGGAGATCCATATGATGTAACTCTTTTGCGGTGTGTTTGTTGGGATCGATGAACTTCGAGTTTATGATCAGATCTATGTTTTTATATCATGCAAGTATTTGAGTTTCTTTGATCTCTTTTATGCGTGATCTCTTATAGCCTCGTATTTCTTCTCTGATATTTGGGTTTTGTCTGGCCAACTTGATCTATCTGTGTTGCAATGGGAAGAGGTGCCCGGTAGTGGGTTCGATCTTACGGTGCTTGATCCCAATGACAGAAAGGGAACCGACACGTATGTATCATTGCCACTAAGGATAAAAAGACGAGATCTATATCTACCGCCATATAGATAAACTAATCTTTTCTACATCATGTCATCATTCTTATTGCATTACTCCATTTTTCCATGAACTTAATACACCAGATGCATGCTGGATAGCGGTCGATGTGTGGAGTAATAGTAGTAGATGCAGGCAGGAGTCGGTCTACTAATCTTGGACGTGATGCCTATGTAATGATCATTGCCTGGATATCGTCATGAGTATTTGAAGTTCTATCAATTGCCCAACAGTAATTTGTTTACCCACCGTTACCTATTTTTCTCGAGAGAAGCCACTAGTGAAACCTACGCCCCCTGGGTCTTATTTCTCATATATTTGCCTTTGCGATCTACTTTTTCCTTGCGTTAATTTTCAGATCTATTAAACCAAAAATAAAAAAATATATTGGTGCACTTTATTTTATTTGCGATCTATTTATCCAATCTATTACAACCTTTTACCGTCAAACACCAATTTTTGGCGCCGTTACCCGAAAGGGATTGACAACCCCTTTAACTCGTCGGGTTGCGAGGTGTTGTTATTTTTGTGCAGGGGCTGTTTACGTTGTGTTTCTTGGTTCTCCTACTATTTCGATACCTTGGTTTCATAACTGAGGGAAATACTCTACCATCGCTGTGCTACATCATCCCTCCCTCTCTGGGGAAATACCAACGTAATTCTAGATGCCATCAACGTGCTGCAGTGATCCCCTGTCTTTGCCAAGCTTGTTGAAGGTCATTCTCCTCCGGTGAACTTCAAGGTTAATGGATGACACTACAACAAGGGATACTACCTAGCTGATGGCATCTATCCAAGATGGTCTATATTTGTGAAGACTATCTCAAACGCTATGCCAGGAGGCAAGAAGTCCCACTTTGCAAAGGTTCAGGAGGCTTGCAGGAAGGATGTCGAGTGGGCATTTGGTGTGCTCCAATCTCGATTTGCTCTTGTCCGGTACCCTGCTCAGACATGGTCGAAATATCAAATGTGGGAGATCATGACTTGCTTTGTCATCTTGCACAACATGATCATTGAGAGCGAGCGGGAAGAGCCAGTGTTTTGACACTGAACCATATTACAGGCAGGGTCCTCTTGTGCAAGTTGATCACCAGCTAATGACAACCTGGACTACCTTCCTTAATATGCGTCAGGAGATCCGAGACCCACAGGTGCATCAACAACTGCAGCATGATCTGGTTGAGCACCTATGGAGGCTCAAGGGTAATGCCTACCTCGACGTGTGATGAAATATGAGTTTTTATTTGTTGAACTATATAATTTGTATTGAACTATTTATTGAACTATTTGATTTCTATTGATTTTCTGTGATGAACTATGTGATAAAAAATTAGTTTGTTGAATTCGCGCCGAACCATGGCGAATATGGGCCGATTTTTCGACAAAGTGGGCCGAAAAGGGGGCACATTTGTGCTAAAAAATGGGTCGATATCGGCGCCTGGGGGCAACGGCTGGGAACCCAATTGCCCCCAGAACCGATTTTAGCGTCGTCTCGCCCCCAAGCGGAGATTTTAAGGCCTCCTAGGGGGCAATGACTGGAGATGCTCTATTATTGTACCTTCTGAAAAATACTACCAGCTAAATATGACCAGGTTTTCTTCTTCCCAATGTGATGAGGCATGAGGCAAAACCTCTTCATATAGAACTTACTGCGGATGTTGATAGGGTTGAAAGCACTGTAGTGTTACATTGGTGTAACGTTTTTTGAAGACTCAAGTCCCGATGTTACTTAAAACCAACACGGAACGATTATCATTTCCCCATGACACTATAAGCTTGATAGTATACGCTATACATGCAACTATGTGTTGTCTCATTACTTTAGTCTGCTTTTCTTAAAATGTGTACGATGATTGTCGCTAACAATGTCAGAAAGATTCCAACATAAAAAAATTCTTTGTAGTGAACCCTCTAATAAAAAACAAAAAAGAATCACTTATTCATCATTGGTTAAATCTATATAAGAGTTATAATATTTTTGCTGATAATCTTCAGTGTAAACTCTATTATTTTTTGCTTCATTACCAGGTTTTATGCACTTTTCTCACGGTATAATATAAGAAACAAAATCAATTTATTGGATCATAATCATATCTGGGAGTATCTGCACCACTGTAGGTGATGTTGTATAGTTGGAATGTTACATTTCACTTTAATTGCTTTGATGAATGTATGGACTAAGAAAATTTGAGTTTCTCCTGTCATCAACAAATGTTATAAGATTTAGATTTTTGAATTCAGTAAAAACATATGAGAGCACTAACCATGTTTTGGCTCCTTGACTAAGGAGGTACGAACTTGCAAAAAGCACAAGCATAGAAGCGAAAGAAGGAGCGAGGGGATTAAGCTTCCAAGTGTGGCAACTAGGAGCATCTCGATCATTGATTTGAAGTGTGTTCTGCAATAGCACGATGCATGGATACTTGCACACCCACATCAACACAGTAGATTGGGCTCCACGAAGCTTCACTCCCGCTCTAGAAAATATCTACTACCTCGCAATCTTAAAAATATCTACCTCCTGGAAGGTTTTTATGTTTGATAGCACACGATTAGTATGTGTGGACCGTGTGCAATGTCTGTTACTCCCGCTCCGCTTCAATCCCTTGATTCAAATTTTAGTAGCCCCGACATTTCACTCCCACCTCTACATCCCTCGCAATCTCAAAAATATCCGCTTGCCCTTGATTCAAATTTTTAGTAGCCCCAGTATGTTACTCGTGCCTCTGCATCCCTCACAATCTCAAAAATGTCTGCTCACCCTTGATCCAAATTTTTAGTAGCGCGGGCATTTGGGGGCTGGCCCTGATTCAGATTAATGAAGAAGCAAAGAAGATCTCACAATATACTACTTCAATATCGGTAAGTTCAACACGAGCGCCTGTGTGTTTGTTGGGCTGACCCCAAAGATGCCCCGCAGCACGTATGGACCAGGTCCGGGGCTCCTGTCGGTGCAACAAACATATTGATGTTGCTTGAAGCTACGTCGGTATTTCCCCAAAGAGGAAGGGATGATGCAGCACAGCGGCGGTAGGTATTTCCCTCGAATGTGAACCAAGGTTATTGAACCAGTAGGAAAACCAAGCAAACATAAACAACACATGCACACAAATAAAACTACTCGCAACCCGACGTGTAAAAGGGGTTGTCAATCCCTTTCAAGTAGCGGCGCCAGAAATTGGCAAACGGACGTGAGATAAAATTGTAGATATTGATAGATAGAACACCAAATAAAATAAATACGAATAAATTGCAAAAAGGCATTTTTTTGTTTTTGGTTTAGTAGGTCTGAAAATAAATGCAAAGGAAAAGTAGAACGCAAAAGAAAATATATGAGAAAGAGACCTGGGGGCCGTAGGTTTCACTAGTGGCTTCTCTCGAGAAAAATAGCAAACGGTGGGTGAACAAATTATTGTTGGGCAATTGATAGAACTTAAAATAATCATGACGATATCCAGGCAATGATCATTATATAGGCATCACGTCCAAGATTAGTAGACTGACTCCTGCCTGCATCTACTACTATTACTCAGCACATCGACTGCTATCCAGCATGCATCTAGTGTATTAAGTTCATGGAGAAACGGGATAATGCAATAAGAACGATGACATGATATAGACAAGATCTATCTATGTAGAGATAGAGCCCATCGTTTTAACCTTAGTAGCAACGATACATACGTGTTGGTTCCCCTTCTTTCACTGGGATCAAGCACCGTAAGATCGAACCCACTACAAAGCACCTCTTCCGATTGCAAGATAAATAGATCAAGTTGGATAACAAAACCCAAATATCGGAGAAGAAATACGACGCTATAAGAGATCATGCATAAAAGAGATCAAAAAAGTCAAATACTTTCATGGATATAAAAAGATAGATCTGATCATAAACTCAAAGTTCATCTGATCCCAACAAACACACCGCAAAAGGAGTTACATGATACGTCTCCATTGTATTTATAATTTTTGATTGTTCCATGCTATTGTATTATATATTTTGGATGATTAATGGGCTTTAATATGCTCTTTTATATTATTTTTGGGACTAACCTATTAACCGGAGGCCCAGTGCCAGTTTTTTTTTGCCTATTTCAGTGTTTCGCAGAAGAGGAATACCAAACGGAATGAAACCTTCACGATGATCTTTCTTGGACCAAAAGCAAACCAGGAGACTTGGAGTGGAAGTCCGGAACTCAGTGAGGCGGCCACAACATAGGAGGGCGTGCCAGGGGGTAGGCGCGCCCCACCCTCGTGGGCCCCACGGAGCTCCACCGACGTACTTCTTTCGCCTATATATACTCTTATACCCTAAAAACATTAGCGGGAGCCACAAAACCACTTTTCCACCGCCGCAACCTTCTTTACCTGTGAGATCCCATCTGGGGACATTTTCCGGTGATCTGCCGGAGGGGGAATCAATCATGGAGGGCTTCGACACCAACACCATAGCCTCTACGTTGAAGCGTGAGTAGTTTACCACAGACCTTCGGGTCCATAGTTATTAGCAAGATGGCTTCTTCTCTCTCTTTGATCTTCAATACAAAGTTCTCCTCGATGTTCTTGGAGATCTATTTGATGTAATACTCTTTTGCGGTGTGTTTGCCGAGATCCGATTAATTGTGGGTTTATGAACTTGATTATCTATGAATATTGTTTGGTTCTTCTCTGAATTCTTATATGCATGATTTGATATCCTTGCAAGTCTCTTCGAATTATTGGTTTAGTTTGGCCTACTAGATTGATCTTTCTTGCAATGGGAGAAGTTATTAGCTTTGGGTTCAATCTTGCCGTGTCCTTTCCCAGTGAAAACAGGGGCAGTAAGGCACGTATTGTATTGTTACCATGAAGGATAAAAGGATGGGGTTTATATCATATTGCTTGAGTTTATCCCTCTACATCATGCCATCTTTCTTAAAGCGTTACTCTGTTCTTATGAACTTAATACTTTAGATGCATGCTGGATAGCGGTCGATGTGTGGAGTAATAGTAGTAGATGAAGAATTGTTTCGATCTACTTGACACGGACGTGATGCCTATATTCATGATCATTGCCTTAGATATCTTCATAGCTATGCACTGTTCTAAAAACTGTGCGACAGTAATTTGTTCACCCACCATAATACATGCTATCATGAGAGAAGCCGGTAGTGAAACCTATGGCCCCGGGGTCTCTTTCTTATTATATTGCATCTCTTTTATTATCGCATCTCGTTTAGTATTTTGCAATCTTTATTTTCCAATCTATACAACAAAATACCAAAAATATTTATCTTATTATCTCTATCAGATCTCACTTTCGCAAGTGACCATGAAGGGATTGACAACCCCTTTATCGCGTTGGTTGTGAGGTTGTTGATTATTTGTGCAGGTACTAGGTGACTTGTGCGTTGTCTCCTACTGGATTGGTACCTTGGTTCTCAAAAACTAAGGGAAATACTTACGCTACTTTGCTGCATCACCCTTTCCTCTTCAAGAGAAAACCAACGCATGCTCAAGAGGTAGCAAGAAGGATTTCTGGCACCATTGTCGGGGAGATCTACGCCAAGTCAAGACATACCAAGTACCCATCATAAACTCTTCTCCCTCGCATTACATTATTTGCCATTCGCCTCTAGTTTTCCTCTCCCCACTTCTAAAACGATTTTAAAAAACCTTTTACTTTTCTTCGCCTTCTTCCCGTATGTATCTTTGTTTGTGTTTCCATGTGCCTTTTATTTGCTTGCATCTTTGCTTGCTAAAAATCTATTGATATGGATCCACTTAAAGTATTCTACTTGGATCATCTTTGATCCTTATGCGCTCGTGCTGAAACCCCAACTAGCCTAGTTGATTGGAAATCTTTAGATGATCATGATCATTTTGTGCGTCACTGTTTGTCTAAAAAAGGGAGACTCTTATGGGATCAAATAAACAGATTGTTGTGTTATGCTTGGAATCTTTGTGAAATTTATGATTTTACTTGTTGCTCTAAGAACCCTAACAAATACCTCCCCTACCTATGTGAGTTTAATGATAATGAAATCTTATCTTCTTATGCAAAGGGTGTTTATAGTTACTACGATATCGAACAAATTGAAGAATTTGTTGCTTTTAAGGGTGCTTATGAAGTTGCTTCTTTGATTGAAAAGTATGATATTGCTCTCTACGAATCTGAAAAATTTGACATACTTAAATATTGCTATGAAAACTATGCTCATAATGTCTATGTCAAAGAATTTATTGAAAGAATGACCGTTGCTTGGGAAGAAAATAATGATATGCATGAATCTATAGATAATTATGATTCTGATGATTTGATTGAAATATCCCTTGATGAACATGATGCTTGCTATTCTTGTGGCCATGATGCCAATATTTATGAAGATGAATTTGCAATAGTTCCTTATGTTTAACATGAGATCGTTGCTATTGCACCCATACTTCATAGTTCCTTCGATGAAAAGCATGATTGTAATGATGTTATTATAAATTCTCTTAATGATAATTGTGTTAATGATATGCAAAACCTCAAGCTTGGGGGTGCTAGTTTTGCTATGACTACTATTAGTTGCAATGATCATGATTGGGGTGATTCTTCATATGATCTTGAAAATTTATTTATGCCCCATGATGAATATGAGATTGATAATAATGTTTCCAATAATATTGAAATTGGGTTTGGAAGAGTGTCAACTTTAGATCCCACATATTTGGAGAATGTTCAATCTTGTGAAGTTTTTGATAAAAGTGGGTTCGGAGAGGTCATGACTTTATTTTCTGATAATCCAACTATTTCAGAAGAGTGTCAATTTTGCATGCATGTGGATCATGAAGAGAAAATTTTATGTGATGGTTATATTGTTTAAATTAATTATGATCCTACATGTAATTATTATGAGAGAGGGAAATATGGTTGTAGAAATTTTCATGTTGCTAAATTACCTCTCGTTATGTTGAGTTTGCTATTGTTTCTTTCCTCTTCCTTGCATATGCTAGTTTTTTCTTGCTATGATAATTTGTTTGCCTATAAGATGCCTATGCGTAGGAAGTATGTTAGACTTAGTTGTGTTTTTCACATGCTATATGATGCTCTCTTTGTCTTTCAATTGCTATGTTTCATGTGAGCATCATTAAAATTATCAATGCCTAGCTAGGGGCGTTAAACGATAGCGCTTGTTGGGAGGCAACCCAATTTTATTTTTGTTCTTTACTTTTTTTCCTGTTTAGTAATAAATAATTTATCTAGACTATGTTATGATTGTGTTTTTTATGTTTAATTAGTGTTTGTGCCAAGTAAAGCCTTTAGGATCTTCTTGGGTGATTGTTGTTTGATCTTGCTGATAAAAACAGAAAGTATGTGCTCATGAAAATAATTTTCGTTTTTTACCAGAGAGAGATAAAATACCAATTCTAACTGAAGTAGATTAATATACAAATTTTCCTGGTATTCCTAATTTTTCAGAATTTTTAGAGTTACAGAAGTATTCGAAACCTGCAGATTGCTACAGACTATTCTGTTTTTCACAGATTCTGTTTTTTGCGTGTTGTTTGCTTATTTTGATGCATCTATGGCTAGTATCGGGGGGTATGAACCATAGAGAAGTTGGAATACAGTAGGTTTAACACCAATATAAATAAATAATGAGTTAATTACAGTACCTTAAGGTGGTGGTTTATTTTCTTATACTAACGGAGCTCACAAGATTTTCTGTTGTGTTTTGTGTTGTGAAGATTTCAAGTTTTGGGGTAAAGATTTGATGGATTTTGGAACAAGGAGTGGCAAGAGCCTAAGCTTGGGGATTCCCAAGGCACCCCAAGGTAAAATCCAAGGACAACCAAAAGCCTAAGCTTGGGGATGCCCCGGAAGGCATCCCCTCTTTCGTCTTTGTCTATCGGTAACTTTACTTGAGGCTATATTTTATTCACCACATGATATGTGTTTTGCTTGGAGAGTCTTGTATGATTTGAGTCTTTTCTTTTTAGTTAGCACAATCATCCTTTCTGTACACATCTTTTTTGGAGAGACACACATGAATCAGAATTTGTTAGAATACTCTACGTGCTTCACTTATATCTTTTGAGCTATACAATTTTGCTCTACGTGCTTCACTTATATCTTTTGAGCTATACAATTTTGCAATAAGTATGTGAGTTCTTTATGACTAATGTTGAGTCCATGGATTATACGCACTCTTACCCCTTCCACCATTGCTAGCCTCTCTAGTACCACGCAACTTTCTCTGGTACCATAAACCCACCATTTACCTTCCTCAAAACAGCCACCATACCTACCTATTATGGAATTTCCATAGCCATTCCGAGATATATTGTCATGCAACTTTCCACCGTTCCGTTTATTATGAAATGATCCATAATTGTCATATTGCTTTGCATGATCATGTAGTTGACATCGTATTTGTGGCAAAACCACCGTTCATAATTTTTTATACATGTCACTGTTGATTCATTGCACATCCTGGTACACCGTCGGAGGCACGCATATAGAGTCATATTTTTGTTCAAAGTATCGATTTGTAATCTTTGAGCTGTAAATAAATGGAAGTGTGATGATCATCATTATTAGAGCATTGTCCCATGTGAGGAAATAAAAAAAGGAGAGAAAGGCCAAAAAAGGAAGGCCCAAAAAAGAGAAAAAAAGAGGGAAAAAGAGAGAAGGGATAATGCTACTATCCTTTTTACACACTTGTGCTTCAAAGTAGCACCATGATCTTCATGATAGAGAGTCTCTTATTTTTTTCACTTTCATATACTAGTGGGAAATTTTCATTATAGAACTTGGCTTGTATATTCCAACGATGGGCTTCCTCAAATGCCCTAGGTCTTCATGAGCAAGCAAGTTGGATGCACACCCACTTAGTTTATTTTGTTGAGCTTTCATACATTTATAGCTCTAGTGCATCCCTTGCATGGAAATCCCTACTCACTCACATTGACATCTATTGATGGGCAGCTCCATAGCCCATTGATACGCCTAGTTGATGTGAGACCATCTTCCTCCTTTTTGTCCTATCCACAACCACCACTCTATTCCACCTATAGTGCTATGTCCATGGCTCGCGCTAATGTATTGTGTGAAAGTTGAAAAGGTTTGATATTACTAAAGTATGAAACAATTGCTTGGCTTGTCATCGGGGTTGTGCATGATTTGAGTATTTGTTATGTGACGAAGATGGAGCATGACCAAACTATGATTTTTTAGGGATGAGCTTTCTTTGGCCATGTTATTTTGAGATGACATAATTACTTTGTTATTATGCTTGAAGTATTTTTTTATGTTAATAAACTTTTGTCCTGAATCTTTTGGATCTGAACATTCATGCCACAATAAAGAAAATCACATTGATAAATATGTTAGGTAGAATTCCACATCAAAAATTCTGTTTCTATCATTTACCTACTTGAGGACGAGCATGAATTAAGTTTGGGGATGCTTGATACATCTCCAACGTATCTATAATTTTTGATTGTTCCATGCTATTATATTATCTATTTTGGATGATTAATGGGCTTTGATATGCTCTTTTATATTATTTTTGGAACTTAACCTATTAACCGGAGGCCCAATGCCAGTTTCTGTTTTTTGCCTATTTCAGTGTTCTGCAGAAAAGGAATACCAAACGAAATCCAAACGGAATGAAACCTTCGTGATGATCTTTCCTGGACCGAAAGCAAACTAGGAGACTTGGAGTGGAAGTCTGGAACTCCGTGAGGCGGCCACGAGATAGGAGGGCACGCCTAGGGGGGTAGGCGCGCCACCCACCCTCGTGGGCCCCACGGAGCTCCACCGACGTACTTCTTTCGCCTATATATACTCTTATACCCTAAAACATCAGGGGGAGCCACGAAACCACTTTTCCACTGCCGCAACCTTCTGTACCCGTGAGATCCCATCTGGGGACCTTTTCGGCGATCTGCCGGAGGGGGAATCAATCACGGAGGGCTTCCACATCAACACCATAGCCTCTCCGATGAAGCGTGAGTAGTTTATCACAGACCTTCGGGTCCATAGTTATTAGCTAGTTGGCTTCTTCTCTCTCTTTGATCTTCAATACAAAGGTCTCCGCGATGTTATTGGAGATCTATTCGATGCAATACTCTTTTGCGGTGTGTTTGCCGAGATCCGATGAATTGTGGGTTTATGAACTTGATTATCTATGAATATTATTTGGTTCTTTTCTAAATTCTTATATGCATGGTTTGATATCTTTGCAAGTCTCTTCCAATTATCAGTTTAGTTTGGCCTCCTAGATTGATCTTTCTTGCAATGGGAGAAGTGCTTAGCTGGGTTCAATCTTGTGGTGTCCTTTCCCATTGACAGCAGGGGCAGCAAGGCACGTATTGTATTGTTGCCATTGAGGATAAAAAGATGGGGTTTACATCATATTTCTTGAGTTTATCCCTCTACATCATGTCATCTTGCTTAAAGCGTTACTATGTTCTTATGAACTTAATACTCTAGATGCATGCTGGATAGCGGTCGATGTGTGGAGTAATAGTAGTAGATGCAGAATCATTTCGATCTACTTGACACGGACGTGATGCGTATATTCATGATCATTGCCTTAGATATCTTCATAACTATCCACTTTTCTATCAATTACTCGGCAGTAATTTGTTCACCCACTGTAATGCATGCTATCATGAGAGAAGCCACTAGTGAAATCTATGGCCCTCGGGTCTCTTTCTTATTATATTGCATCTGTTTTATTATCGCATCTCGTTTACTATTTTGCAATCTTTATTTTCCAATCTATACAAAAAATACCAAAAATATTTATCTTATATCTCTATCAAATCTCACTTTCGCAAGTGACCGTGAAGGGATTGACAACCCCTTTATCACGTTTGTTGCGAGGTTCATGATTGTTTGTGCAGGTACTAGGTGACTTGTGCGTTGTCTCCTACTGGATTGATACCTTGGTTCTCAAAAACTGAGGGAAATACCTATGCTACTTTGCTGCATCACCCTTTCCTGTTCAACAGAAAACCAACGCATGCTCAAGAGGTAGCATTACATCATATGGATCGCCAAGAGACCATTGTATTGGGAATTCAGCGAGAGAGAGGAAGCCATCTAGCTACTAACTACGGACACGAAGGTCTATAAAGAACTAATCACGCATCATCGGAGAGGCACCAATGGAGGTGGTAAACCCCATCCGAGATGGTGTCTAGTCTTCTGGTCCATAAAACAATCTCCGTAAAGTTTCGTGGCATTTGGTCTTTGTTTGTTATTGATTTTCTACGATGTAAAAAACATGCAAAAAACAGCAACTCGCACATGGCACTTGGTACTGTGTCAATAGGTTAGTACCCAAAAATGATATAAAATTATTATAAAACATCCAAGATTGATAATATAACAGCATGGTACAATCAAAAATTATAGATATGTTTGAGACGTATCAGCATCCCCAAGCTTAACTCCTACTCGTCCTCGAGTAGGTAAGTGATAAAAACAGAATTTTTGATGTGGAATGCTTCCTATCATATCATATCATATTCTTTTCTTTATAGCATGGACATTTGGACTTTTATGTGATTCAATACAAAAGTCTAGATTTGACATGATAACTTAAATACTCAAGCATATCAACAAGCAACTATGTCTTTCAAAATATCGACGCTAAAATAAGTTATCCCTAGCCCATCATGCTCAATCATCGATCCATTTATGAAACACACTCGCATATTAACTACACCCAATGCTCAAGTACGATCATACTGCCTCCTAGTTGGTGCTTTTGTAACATCACACCAACGAAAATGACTTAGAGTTCCCAACACTTTTCATGCTAGATATATCATAGGCGGTTCCCAAACCGAAAATAAAGTTTATTCCTTTTTCAACCATACTTTCACTTTCCATGGCTAGCTGTACCCACGGTTGCCCTCCATACCAATACTTTCCAAGGAATTTATTATTTGACAACGTAAAGTAAATTCATTTTTCATTTCGTGACTGGGCATCCCTAATACCTTTGCCGTACTCTCGTGCAATGACAAGTGAATAAACACTCATCGTGAGAATAACACATTTAGCATGGAAAATATTAGCCACCCCTCACAGCTCCACGAGCGAAACGAACACACAAAAGAGAAGTTTATTTTGAAAATTAGAGATGGCACATACAAATTTTCTTACAACTGCAAAATAATACCGCATATAGGTAGATGTAGTGGACTCATGTGGCAAAACTGGTTTAAAGGTTTTGGGATGCACAGGTAGTGATCATACTTAGTGCAAAATGAAGGCTAGCAAAAGATTGAGAAGCGACCAACCAAGAAGCGAATAATCTCATAAGCGAGCATTAAGCATAATTAACACCGAATAATGCACCACAAGTAGGATATAATTTCATTGCATAATTATTGACTTTCGTGCTTTCATAGGGAATAACAAACCTTAACACGAATATTCTTACTAAAGCATAATTACTCTTCAACATAACTCACATATCACATCATCATATCTCAAAACTATTACTAAGAATCAAGTTTATTTTGTCCAATGATCTTCATGAAAGTTTTTATTATATCCTTCTTGGATATCTATCACTTTGGAACTAATTTTCATACGTTGCTTTTGATAAGCTCAAGCAAATATAAGTAAAGATCATGAGCATAATTTTTTCCTTCTCTCAAATTAATTTAAGTGAAGCAAGAGAGAATTTCTTGAAAATTTTACTAACTCTCAAATAAATCTAAGTGAAGCAAGAGAGAATTTCTTCAAAAATACTAAAGCACACTGTGCTCAAAAATATATAAGTGAAGCACTAGAGCAAGTCCATAGCTCATAAAAGATTTAAGTGAAGCATAGAGAGCAATTCTAACAAGTCATGACATAATTTTGGCTCTCTCAAATAGGTGTGTCCAGCAAGGAATCAAGACTTAAAACACAAAATAAAACAAGCAAAGACTCATATCATACAAGACGCTCCAAGCAAAACACATAGTATGTGACAAATAAAAATATAGCTTCGAGTAAAATACTGTGACGCCCGGATAATTAAGCTACAGTGAACCTCTGGTAATGATGCCACATCACCTCGGTTAGTGTTGTTAAACTCGTGTTGGTTCGAATCTGGTCCAAATTCAAATTCTATTTTAAATGTGAAAAATTCAAATTTGTCAAACATGAAAAATAAAATGTTCAAACTTTGGCAAATAATCCATAGAACATGTTGGTGGAGAAGTCATCTTTTTACGAAGTGTTTGAGTGTGCAAAAATAAAAAAAACCGCAGCTAAAACATATTTCTAAATGCTTTTCATTAGTAAAAATATGCAAACTAATTAATTGGAGTGCCAAATTATTTGTGGTAGTGGCATACTTAAAATTACTAATTTTGGGACTAGAATCATATTTTACAAAACTAAACTAAAATATAAAACAATAAAAGAAAGATAAATAAAAAGAGAAAAGAAAAACAAAATAAATTAAAAAGAAAACAGAACCCCCCCCCCCGCTCCGCTGGGCCAAGTGGCCTAGCTGGCCTCAGCCGCCCACCGGGCCGGCCCACCCCGCTCTCCATATCCCCTGTCGACCGAAACCCTAGCTAGCTACCCACGATTCCACTTCTCCCCACTTGCTCGCTCCCCCACCCCCCGATTTGTGGATCGGGGCAAACTACCCTCGTCCTCGCGCCCCCGACCATGCCGTTCGACACCCTGCCGCCGTCGCCTCCTCCCCAACCGCGCCCCGCTACCGAGCTCCGTCGCTGGATCTGCGTGCATCGTCCCCGTGAACCTCCCCGTGCCCCGCTTCCCCATGCCCTACCTTCCCCTCGTGAGCGCCCCTCCTCTCTTCCTAGCGCAGCTGCAAGCCCCCCGTCTCTACTCCCACGCCCCGCCGTGGCCATCGCCCGTGTGCCGCCTGGCCACGCGCCCATGTCGGCCAAGCCCTGCCTTGCCTCCCCCGTCGTGCCCACTTCTACCACGCCCTGCTGCGCCCTGCGCCGGCCTCCACCCGACCATGCCCACGTCGCCCGCTCTCCCGCCTGACCTCGCCACGGCCTCGCTCGTCGCGCCCCCGCGTGCCTTTGCCTCGTCGGCCCGACCGCGCCTTCCCGCTCATGCACGCGGCTGCACGCGCCCGGCGCCGCATCCCGGTTCTGCTCGCGCTGCCACCCACGGTGGCCTCGCCCGCGGCTGCCCTCTTCTTCCCCCGCGGCCGCTCCCGCCCGAGCACCGCTAGCCGTCCGCGCCCCCTTCTGATGCTTGCGGCTGCACTTGCGCAGCTGCGCCGCCCCCTTTGCTCGCCGCTGCTGGGGCAGCCTCTGCCGGCCCGCGCGCCGCTGGTTGCACCCTGTTGCTCCCCGTCAGCCGGCCACTGCCCTGCGGCGCCGCCTGGGTGGTTCGCCCCGATTTTGCCCATTTGGGCGTGGCGCCCGCTAGCGCCCACGCGCTAACGGGGCTCCACCTGCTGCCCTTTTGCCCGCCAGCCCCCCTGGGGCCGATGACAAGGGGCCCCACGCCCAGAACGTAAAAAAAGAATTAAAAAGAATAAAATAAATAATAATAATCAACTAATTAACTTAATTAACTTAATTAATTTTGTTTAATTAAACTAAACAACTAATTAAGCCTAACTAATTAACCTAAACCCTAATCAACCTAAACAGAGAATGACAGGTGGGTCCCATTGGACCCACACGTCAGGTTGACCAGGTCAACGGTCAACGTTGACTGCTGACATCATGCTGACATCGGCATGCACTGTTTTGAATAATGTTGAATTTAAATAATTAAATAAATCGTAAAATGATTTAAATCTTTTATAATTAACTAGCAAAAGAGCCCGTGCGTTGCAATGGGAGAGAAAACATAACACACGCTCTTAACTCAACAACTATCACTCAAGACCACAATAGGTCCATCTCCTTTATTTTTGCGAGGCGTCATATTTGTGTTGCCGCCTATCCTCCTTCTCACCCTCGCCGGCGATGGCCTCGGTGTTCACACAAAACAACAAAAAACGTGTGTTGAATATGGTTAATCCTAGGGCGTCTCTCTCTCGCTCTCTCCTCCCTCTCCCCCCCCTCTCTCTCTCTCGCTCGCTTTCTCTCACTCTCGTGATGAGAAATCTATTGTTTTCCCCTGCGACATTTTTCAGAGGTATGCATGTGTAGTTATCGATGTTTTCTTTTCCCTATATGGTTATAGTGGGGTGTTTATTTGCAATCTGGATCGCCGCCAGTATGAAAAAAGGATCTTGCGCTATAAATTATAAGTTTGCTTCCATAACAATATTTTAAAAATATTTAACAGGTAAAATTAACATCATATTTACATTCCACACATTTTTCTAATAAAATTTCATATATAATATGTTAAAATCGAAGTTACGGTTTAAAAGATACACATAATTTAGAAAATCATTTGGTTTGACTCACATATATTTCAAAATAATATTTTAAAGTACTTAAAAGGTAAAAATAATCTCATATTCATATTCTCCATATTTCTCTAATCAAATTTCATATATAACATGTTCAAATCGGAGTTACGGTTTAAAAGATATGGATAAATTTAAAAAGCATTTGTTTGACTTAAATATGATCCGCGGATGAATTATCTAAAATTCAGGGGGGTTTCAAAAAAATGTAAAATAACGGTTTGGGTGTGACTTAAATCCGGACGGCGGGTTAAATTCTCTGAAATGGAGGAACTTTTCTAAAAAATGCCATGACGGACGAAAGAAACCAAATTTGCTTTATTATTAGGTAAAGATATCAAATAAACCATAGCTTGGATGGAAAAACTTTCTACATGAAAGTTGCTCAGAACGACGAGACGAATCCAGATCTGGAGCCCGTTCGTTCGCCACGCATCCCTAGCATAGCGAACACACAACTTTCCCCCTCCGGTTCGTCTGTCCAAAAACACGAAACACCGGGGATATTTTCCCGGATGTTTCCCCCCTTCATCGGTACAACCTCATACCGCGTTAGGCACACCTAGCATCACGCTTTTTCATGTCATGCATCGTCATGCATCTGTTTGCATTATATTCATTGTTTCTTCCCTCTCTTCTCTCTGATAGACTACGAGGATGCCACAGCTGGTGCCCCGATCGACTATGCTGTTGACGACCCCTCTCTCTTTCCAGAGCAACCAGGCAAGCCCCCCCTTGATCACCAGATATCGTCTACTCTTCTCTCTACTACTTGCATTAGAGTAGTGTAGTATGTTACTGCTTTCCGTTAATCCTAGTCTGATGCATAGCCTGTCATTGTTGCTACAACTGTTGATACCTTACCTACAATCCTAAATGCTTAGTATTGGATGCTAGATTATCATCAGTGGCCCTACATTCTTGTCAGTCTACCATGCTATACTATCGGGCCATGATCACGTCGGGTGTTGATCACGGGTAAATACATACATATATACATACTATATAGGTGGTGACTAAAGTCGGGTCGGCTCGTTGAGTACCCGCAAGTGATTCTGATGTAGGGGTTGAAGGGGCACGTGGCTCCATCCAGGTAGTGGTGGGCCTGAGTTCCCGATGGCCCCCGACTGTTACTTTGTGGCGGAGCCACAGGGCAGGTTGAGACCACCTAGGAGAGAGGTGGGCCTGGCCCTAGTCGGTGTTCGCGGTTAGTTCAAATAACACGCTTAACGAGATCTGGGTATTTGATCTGAGTCTGGCTACTGGCAATACCACCTAACCAACTACGCAGGAACAGTTATGGGCACTCGACGTCGTGGTATCAGCCGAAGCCTTCGTGACATCAGCGACTGAGCGGCGGGCACCGGGTTGGACCGCGAACGCAACTTCCTTTGTAATGGAGGTTGCTAGGTCTGCTCTCCGGCCGCCCACGCAACGTGCAGGTGTGCAATGGGCGATGGGCCTAGACCCCTGCGCACATAGGATTTAGACCGGCGTGCTGACCTCTCTGGTGTGCCTAGGTAGGGCTGCGACGTGTTGATCTTCCGAGGCCGGGCATGACCCAGAAAAGTGTGTACAGATAAAGGGGATCGAGCGTGTTGGGAAATGTGGTGCACCTCTACAGGGAAGTTAATCTATTCGAATAGTCATGATCTTCGGTAACAAGACGACTTGGAGTTGTACCTTGACATTATGACAACTAGCACTGGATACTTAATAAAACACACCCTTCCAAGTGCCAGATACAACCGAGGATCGCTCCCTCACAGGGCGACGAGGGGAGGATCATCGGTTAGGATTATGCTACACGATGCTACTTGGTGAACTTACCATCTACTCACTTCTACATGCTGCAAGATGGAGGTGGCCAGAAGTGAAGTCTTCGATAAGGACTAGCTATCCCCCTATTATTCTGTCATTCTGCAGTTCAGTCCACATATGATACCCTTATTCCATTTGATACCAATGCATACATTTGTAGTGTAGCTCCTTGCTTGCGAGTACTTTGGATGAGTACTCACGGTTGCTTTTCTCCCTCTTTTCCCCCTTTCTATACCCGGTTGCTGCGACCAGGCGATGGAGCCCAGGAGCCAGACGCCACATCGACGATGACTCCTGCTACACTGGAGGTGCCTACTACTACGTGCAGCCCGCTGTCGACGACCAGGAGTAGTTTAGGAGGATCCCAGGCAGGAGGCCTACGCCTCTTTCGATCTGTATCCCAGTTTGTGCTAGCCTTCTTAAGGAAAACTTGTTTAACTTATGTCTGTACTCAAATATTGTTGCTTCCGTTGACTCGTCTATGATCGAGCTCTTGTATTCGAGCCCCTGAGGCCCCTGGCTTGTAATATGATGCTTGTATGACTTATTTTATTTGTAGAGTTGTGTTGTGACATCTTCCCATGAGTCCATGATCTTGGTCGTACACATTTGCGTGTATGATTAGTGTACGGTCAAATCGGGGGCGTCACAAGTTGGTATCAGAGCCGACTGCCTGTAGGAATCCCCCTTCCACACTCCTTGGCCGAATTCGAGTCTAGTCAGTGAAAATTGTTTTACTAACATGGTTGTGCGGCCCATGGGCCCACGTCGCCATTGGGTGGTAATAGGATCTTTTATTCCTCGTCTATACTCTGGGACTCTGTTCTCTTTTCTATTCGGGTTAAATGATTTTACTAACTACATTAGGTTCTCGTAACGACTTTCCCCGGAGAGCCCCTTCATTCCAGATGGTTGGTTGCTTCACCAGAAGACTTCGGAGTTATTCTCCGATCTACTCCCAAGAACTTGTGTTGATTTCTTTTGCAATCCCTTAACACCGTTGAATCCTTATGGATAACTGTGTACCCTCGCCGTTCATACTTTCATCCCTAGTTGTTCTTGTTACTACAAGATACCCGAAAGTATTCTCCGACTTTCGAGAATCCTTTTTCCAACTGCCATGCAGCTCTTTTCCGCCTGAATAACCCTATGGATAATTCCTCGCACTTATCGAGCATCTGCTCATCCCCAGTTGTTCATGTGTTTGGCAAAAGTCTTCGAAATACCATTTGGTCTTTCGAAAATCCTGAGTAGTCTATTGCTATTGAAATTCTTGCTTGCTTGTGTTATGGTTAATTCCATAAGTCTCGTAATCTTATTGGCATCCCTTGTCATTATCATTTTGATTCCATTGATTCAATAAGTTGCAAATGTTCACAATCATCAGTCGAATCCTAGGATTATCCTTCCGGCTCAGACGTCATTTTAAACATGAGCTGGATCTCGACCAACCAAATTGCCATCGATAGTACCCCTAAGGCTATTCAACTTATCCATCCCTAATCAGAGCATTGCTTCTGATCCCTTGTCTTGGAATTCATAATTCCTTTAAATTTGAGCTTTGTGTTAGTCAGTTGTTTCTATAATCTGGCCTCCTTGCATTCTTTCTTCCTTTGGTTGAGTACCGATGCTCACATCAGATCCCTTGTGGACCACCAGACCCTTTGTCGGATTTTACCCGATCGTGTCCTTCATATTGAATAACCTTGTGAGCCTTTCCATGGGTAAATAATGCCTTCGGTAAATTGTATTATCTACTTTGTGAACCATGCTCTACTCTCAAGCTTGTATTATTTACTCCGAAGTTTGTGATATATGTTCCAAAGATGCCCCTATGGGTTGAACCTATGCCTTCCCCTAATCCGTGTGAACCGAAGGTTTACACAAGTCATACCCTTCTGGTGTATTACCAGATATTTTTATACCTTACAAATTCTTCGTAAACGAGAAGTGAATGAAAGGTTATACATTGTAGAAGTGGGAGTCGACCTTGAACCTTGTGTTCATGCCCATGGACACGATATAGATCTTATCATTAAAGCTTTTGTTAAATTAATTATCCCCTCAGTATAAGTTCATTTTATATCTGGGATCTGGCCTTTTGCAATCATGGTTCCGACCATGTTCTCCTTTAAATACCATTTCCTATGCAAGTTTAAGCACTTGTCTTCTGCATAGCAATACCCCAGCACAACCTCTACTTTGATCTGTTGTCGAGTATTACCCCCTGGTATCTCGAGATTATTGCGGAACTGCATAACCTCTTATGATTTCTTCATTAAGCACTACATCCTCACTGATCCCAATTTTCACGGGCTCTGAGATTTTAAACATTCAAGGACACCGATAACTGAACCGAGCCCGCATTATGGTTCAAAAACTCCAAGTAATCTTCTTTACTTACGAGTTTGTACCCGATCATGTCATTCCTAGCCTGTTTGGCTATATCTTTATCGTGATGATTTTAACTGTGCTACTTGGTCTTTATTCCTGGAGCACCACTTTAGATGATGAGCTAAGCTTACCTCGATCTTCCTCGCCATATCATTCGCCTCGAACAGCAGGATTGATTCCAATCTTTTGCTTCAACAACCCTTTTGTTTGATGCAGTCGCTGTTCGGTTGCCTCTTGTGGAGCCTCTCGACTAAATTTGTCATGATCATCGTCAACATTTTGACTCCTTCCAGGATATCAATCTAATTCATGATGATAAGTGCCATCCTCGTCCCTTGGTAATTTGAGTTACCATCGGCAACATCATTACCTTCCTCTCATCACAAACCTGTTCATGTTATGGATGCAACTGGCTATCCAGCTTAAGTTATGTCCTACCTTGGAACAGTATCGTATTTTATGTCAAGAATGTTGCGAGAAGTTCACCACCCTTTAAGAATTCTTGATACAAGTGATACTTATTACAGTCACCATTCTTTTCTTGGTCCCCGTGTTGTTTCTATCCGGAATACCGACAAATGGTCTGTGTTGTGTAAATTCTAAACTTCTAGCAACTCTATTGCTTTGAAGTTATTGGTCGATTGTTTCATTCTAAGTCTATTGCTTATTGAATCATCATTCGAACATTGATCGTGCTACCTAGTCCAGATTTTCGGGTGCACCTTTCTATCGTTGTTCAATTGTGTATGTTCCCTCGAGCCTACATCATTATATCATTTGATATTTGATCTGACTAATGTTATCTCCTTGTTCACATAAGTGTGGAAATCCATCTTTTGAAAATCTCGGTGAATTGTTGCTGAGTTCATCAACCACACCTTGTCTTTTCCTTGGTTAAATGATGAACTCTTGTTTCGAAACTTGCTTCCATAGTTCAATTCCCGAGAATCTTACAATGTCATCTCGACAATTTGTGTTGCACTTTTCTTCTCAGGCATCCCGAGTCTGAGGTATCCTGACACCAATCAGATCTGAATCTCGGTCAGATGTGATGGTTGGAACATATTTCCAAGAGTTATAACACTGGTCTTTTATGATGCAGTAAGGTGATGTCATGCCTAGCACACCTGGCCGGAGGACCTACTGTTATATTTTCGTTTTTAGCAAGGTTAGACATTCTTCCATGAGGAAATTGTAAGACTTATTTTATAAGTTGTTCTTGATGGATCCTTTGGGAATCTGAAGCCTGACCTTTACCTAATGACCATGTCAATGCTACCTCGAAGCATGACTATGGTACTCATACATCAATAAGAACATATGAAGCACAATGTTAAATTTACTTTATCAATTATCCAAACATCATTGTCTGGATAATTTTATGAAAATTCTCTCCCCTACCTAAATGGTTTACTACTTCTATCCTATCATGGATATCAAGCTCTGCTTGTCCTTGGGAAGGATATACCCCTAAAATATGTGTTTAAACACATTTTCCTTTCCATTTTTCTGTTTAATCTGATAACCATATCTTCCTTTCCATTGATTAGTTTAACATTTCTTGTGATCTATATGATCTAAGCAGTAATATTCTCCTACTTATGTAAACACCTCGGTGTACAATTCTGTCAACCAGACCCTGTTACTATTGTTGTTGACATTCCAGTAGCTGCCGATGGACGAGAACTTTGCCTATTGGTCCGCCTCGTTTAGACGAGCAGGAAAATGGTTCTCTTTGTCCCTCGCCCTTGGTACCAACGTTGTTGCCAACATAATCCATAGGCTATCCTCCGACATACCTTGCTTACATGATCGTGCAAGACATCCTCGCTCTTCCTACTTTTAACCCACATGGTGGGCCCATAACCCACAGGTCCCAGGATCGAAACCTGACTCTCCTGTACACCCTGTTGTCAAAGTTATTCCTCGTGCTTGACTTCGTATGTGATTCACGGGCCACCTGCCTAGTGATCTATTCTGGTACCATATGCAATACTTTCCCATTGCTCTGAACCCCTGTCACATTTCGTATCAGGCAACGAATGATTGTCTATGCGCTTGAAACTTCTATTTTGCACCTTCTTACTTTGCTCTCGATAATGTCTTAAGTTTCAATTCGAGGGTTACTTTCCGTCACCTTCCCTGATGTTATCTACTAGATAAGAAAACATTGTAGCGGTCCGTTCTTCCGTAATGCCCCCTTATCCTTTCGTAAGTACGATGGAGTTCTTGAAGAAAGGACGACAACTTCATCATGATGCATTGGAATAAAGAATCGAAGACATCAACGAAAGGGATTAACCTCTTTGAGAAGATCCGTTAGAATAGCGTAACCAGAACTTTCCCCCTTACTCCCCTCTTAAATCTCGGGACGAGATTTCTTGTAGTGGAGGAGAATTGTGTCACCCGGATAATTAAGCTACAGTGAACCTCTGGTAATGATGCCACGTCACCTCGGTTACTGTTGTTAAACTCGCGTTGGTTCGAATCCGGTCCAAATTCAAATTCTATTTTAAATGTGAAAAATTCAAATTTGTCAAACATGAAAACTAAAAAGTTCAAACTTTGGCAAATAATCCATAGAACATGTTGGTGGAGAAGTCATCTTTTTATGAAGTGTTTAAGTATGCAAAAATAAATAAAACAGCAGCTAAACCATATTTTTAAATGCTTTTCATTAGTAAAAATATGCAAACTAATTAATTGGAGTGCCAAATTATTTGTGGCAGTGGCATACTTAAAATTACTAATTTTGGGACTAGAATCATATTTTACAAAACTAAACTAAAGTATAAACCAGTAAAAGAAAGATAAATAAAAAGAGAAAAGAAAAACAAAATAAATTAAAAAGAAAACTGAACCCTCCCCCCCCCCCCCCCGCTGGGCCAAGTGGACCAGCTGGCCTCAGCCGCCCAACAGGCCGGCCCACCCCGCTCTCCATATCCCCTGTCGACCGAAACCCTAGCTACCCATGATTCCACTTCTCCCCACTCGCTCGCTCCCCCACTCCCCCCCCCCGATTTGTGGATCGGGGCAAACTACCCTCGTCCTCGCGCCCCCGACCACGCTGTTCGACACCCCGCCGCTGTCGCCTCCACCCCAACCACGCCTCGCCGCCGAGCTCCGTCGCCGGATCTGCGCGCATCGTCCCCGTCAACCTCCCCATGCCCCGCTGCCCCGTGCCCTACCTTCCCCTCGTGAGCGCCCCTCCTCTCTTCCTCGCGCGCCCGCACGCGCGCTCACCACCACCCACTCTGCCCTGGACCGCACCCGCAAGTGCACCGCGACCGTCCGCCGCTGCTCTGGCCGCGCCACCGCGCCCCCACGCGATTGCTGCTACTAGCGCAGCTGCAAGCCCCCCCCCCCCCCCCGCCTCTACTCCCACGCCCCGCAGTGGCCATCGCCTGCGCGCCGCCTAGCCGCGCGCCCGCGTCGGCCAAGCCCTGCCTTGCCTCCCACGCCGTGCCCACTGCTATGGCGCCCTGCGCCGGCCTCCGCCCGACCATGCCCGCGTCGCCCGCTCTCACGCCTGACCTGGCCACGGCCTCGCTCGTCGCGCCCCGCCTGCCTTTGCCTCGCCGGTCCGACCGCACCTCCCCACTCATGCACGCGGCTGCACGCGCCCGGCGCCACATCCCGGTTCTGCTCATGCCGCCACCCACTATGGCCTCTGTAACATCCCAAATTTTCAATTTGGAATGTTATACATAGATCATTCTTGCATATCATATTTTATTGCATTTCATCTCGCGATCCTTGAATTCCTAAGCAACTCAAGGACCCTCTGAGAGAGTTGGGGATTTCCCCGGTTCTCAAATTTCATTTTTATCAAATTTTAAAACGAGGATTTTGGTTTTAATTATTTTTTCTCTCCGAAAATATATCATATTAAACTATATGAGAGGAGATAATATGACTTCTCCCAAATAAATGAAATATTGGAGGAAAAAATAATATTAAAATCAATATTTGTTTTATTTTGGAATTTTATTTGCAATTTTGTTTGCATTAGAAAAATTGCACGTTTTCATAATTGCATTTTAGGGCCAAGAAAAGGTTCATCTCGTTCTTAATATTTTATTTAGACGGAGAAAATTTGTTTTGGCATTTTAGAATTTTATTTTATTTTCTAGGATTTTTTTAGTTTCGTTAGAATTATTTAAAAAAAACGCAAGGGCTAACTGGGCCAAAGCCCAGCCGCCGGCCCATCTCACCCGCGACGTCGTCTCCCTCAAGAGACCGACGCCGCCACGCCCTGAGCCGCACCGGAGTCCGGTTACGACTCCGCCGCTGCCGCCCTTTGCCCCCTCCCCCCAGGCACCCCCTCCCCTTAAATACCGCCCCCGGCCACCACCACCCACCACCGCCGCCGCCTCACCTCAAGCCGCCGCAGCCTGCCGCTGCCGCGCCGCGCCCACGCCGCCGCCTGCCCGTGCCGCTGCCTGCCCGCGCCGTCGCCGCCTGCCGCGCCGCCGCCTGCCCGCGCTGCCGCCGCCTCGCCCGGTGTCGCGCCTCTCCTCGCCGTCGCTATCGTACCTTGCTGGACCGACGAGGTAGACCGCCGGTTTTTTAAAAGAAAACAGATCCATTTTTTTAAGAAAACCCTAACTCATTTTTTTCGGTTCGCAGGTTTTTCCCGGTTTTTCTTTTTAGCGAACGTTCATCCGTACGTTCGTTTTAACGAACAGTTTTCACTCGTTAGTTACAGATAACGAACGCTCGTTCATTAGCTTGTTCGTCAGTTTCATTTTATCGGATTATTCCACGATTATTTCTGATCGTGATTTTTGATCCGATTTTCGTTATAGTTTATCTTTTTTCTCGTTAGTCGGAACCAGGCGATTCAAGCGCCTAGATCTTCATCTCGAGACCCTCTTTCGGCTTAACCAACTTGCACAAGTTTTTGCTACTTTAAAATTTGACCTAGGTCCAGATTAGTAACCGGATCTTGTTTCTTTCGTCGTTTGAGTTTCGTTGCTCCATTTGATTTGATTCTTTTTGCAAACCGGAGTTCTTAAGTTGAAATTTCTGGTTAGATCTTCTTATTTGAGATTTACCCGTGTTTGCTAGCTTGATTGCTTATGTAAGTTATTGTTTGTTTGCGATAGAATTCCCGGAGTGCGAAGCGTGTTATTTGGAGTCTCTAGGTTACGCGGATCATCAGCAAGGCAAGTAACACTTTGATCATACCCCTTTATCAGCCAGTTTTTATGCATTAGTACCAATCCTCAAATATTGCATGGTTAGGATGTCATTAACTTGTGGGTTGGGAAGTAGTTGATGAGGTAGAACATATTACCCTGTTACATTCAAACCCTTGGGAGTTACTTCTACGCGTTGCTTATATTGCTATGCTATGCTCGTAGACGAGGTTTGGTGAGAGAAATCCATGACAGATGTGAGATTGATAATTAATGGTTCAACTTAAGGTGGCAACTTAAATACACATTTGGGTGGACTGAGGCACCTGGAGTACCCAGTGTTGCCTGTATTTTTGGGAAATCCCGGAGTACCCGTGTGATCATCCTATGGACCGCCACCCAGGCTCAAAGGCAACTGAGATTATTCACGCTAGAAACTTTCGTGTGCAGCCACAAGCTATTATGGGCTCTAGCATAGTTGAGTAAGTTACGTGAAGCTCTTGAAGAGGTGGATCAACATGTAGTGGGATTGTAGGTTTGGTATGGTCTGCCCGGAGTAGAGAGTTAATGTTTCTGAAAGAATGTGACTCAGTCATCCGTTTCTCAAACACCCTGTAGTGCGAGAAAACCAACGGAGGAGATCAAGTCTTGTGGGGAAAAGTGCGCAAACCTCTGCAGAGTGTATAAACTAATCATGGTTAGCCGTGTCCCCGGTGATGGACAATCTTGAGTATCTAGTACTTGGAGTATCTTAAGTATCTCATCACTCTAAATTAATATTGTTGGGTTGATAATTACCTTAATTGGGATTGAGTTGGAGGAACCTTCTCAATGATGTTTCAACTACCATGATAGTTAAATTAAAATCTATTCCTTTGTTGTAGGGAAAATTTGGCTTTTCGCAAAAACTATAACCTTAGAGCTTTCCACCAGCCAAATATGCATGTAGTGATAGCATTATTCTGTTCTTGCTCTATTGTGGTATTTTGCCAGCATATTCCATGTGCTGACCCATTTTCGGGCTGCAACGTATTATGTTGCAGACTTTTTAGACGAGGAGTAAGGTTCGTTAGGTCGTTGTCGTGCAGCTCAGCTATGCCGTTGGAGTTGATGGACTCACGTTATCTTCCAAGCCTTCCGTTGTTATCGTATTAAATGGCCTTAAGCCATATTGTAATAAGTTCTCTTTGGAGACGTTCGATGTAATAAGTGTGTGATTGCTACTCTGTTATAAATCCTCGAGTACTGTGTGTGTCAGCATTACCGATCCAGGGATGACACTGAAGCACAGAGACTTGACCGTTTGAGGTCGGGTCGCTACAAGATGGTATCAGAGCACACGCTGAGTGTAGGACACAACCACTAAGCTAAAAGCCATACATCACTATTCTCTTCTCATTTCTGACTCTTCTCCATTTTCTACTCTCAAGGATGGCGGACGCAAGGAGCAAGTTTGCACAACCGAATGAAGAAGCACCTTTTGGGCGACACTTGAAGGAAGTCACTAGGTACCTGAACATAGGAATACCAAGCTTCACCGGGACCTATAACGCCACTTTACCAGAAGAGGAGCGATGGATGATTCAAGTTCAAGTTCTAGGAAGAACCTTCACGCTAGTCATTAAACCCATAGAGTTTTCCTTCGATGCACCAACCTGGAGTTTAGGAAAGAGTATGGCAGCTCACATCACCGCGGGACGCATTGGAGAAGTTTATCAGAAGGAGCTTAAAGACACTATCTACCAGATCTGTGGGTGCCGAGACGAGTAATGGGAGATGATCAGCACCAGGAAGGTTAGATCAATTGCAGCTTTCATCCAGGAACTAAATCAACACATTCGACGCCAGGAGAACCAGATGTGCGCAGGCATGATAGATCTGAAGAAGGCAATGACTAGGATTGCGGAACTGGAGGAAGAACTCAAAGCTACACGTGAAAATTATGAGGAGGAAATCGTCGTACTAGTGGAGAAGAATGATGACCTGGTTAAGAAGATCGGAATATTCATGGGAGACCCCAGACCAGTAGAAGAAGACGAAGAACCCAAGGAGATTCGCCTGGAAGACTACATCATCATCGACGACACCGACTCTGACCTGAGCGATGATGAATTTGAAGACGAAGCTGGGGCAGATATCATGGAGCCTGCAACTGAGGAATATTTCTAGTAGACCACCACATCAATAGTAGTATTCCACCATGTAAATAGAGTAGTCCGAGCACTTTTGTGATAGTTAGACTGATTGTATGACTTGATTGATTGATTGAGTGAAATGTTTGTGTTTGTATCATGTGCATATGGGTAGTGCTTTCTCATTAGACCTCATTCTATTCTAATCTCTCCCCTCTAAACCCATCAGATGCCTCCGAGACGTGACCCCAGATTTGCTTTCCCACCACAGCTCACTCAGTTGATCCAGCAGCAGAATACCCTGATGCAGTTTTTAGTTCAGAACCAAGGCAACAACAACAAAATCAATCCACCACCACCAGTTGACAACTTAGCCCGTTTTCTGAGGTTGCAGCCGCCGGTGTTTTCCAGTAGCACCGAGCCTATCATAGCAGATGATTGGCTCCGCAGGATTGGAAGGGAGTTAACCACTGCAGGATGTACTGATGTTGAGAAGGTGCGTTTTGCCGCACATCAGTTGGATCGACCAGCAGCATCATGGTGGGAGAATTACACTGTCACCTACCCCATAGCCACGGTGACATGGGACCAATTTCAGCAATCCTTCCGTACAGCCCATGTCTCAACTAGAGCCATGAATTTGAAGAAGCGTGAGTTTCGCAACTTACGCCAGGGGAACCGTACTGTGGCTCAGTACGCGGATGAATTTAGCAAGTTATCTCGCTATGCCCCTGATGATGTGGCCACAGATGCCACAAAGCAGGAGAAGTTCATGGAAGGGCTGAATGATGAGATGAGTATGCAGTTGATGGTGGCAACATTCACCAACTACCAGGAGTTGGTAGATAAGGCTCTTATGATTGAAGGGAAGCAACAACAGATTGAGAGCCGTAAGAGGAAGTATGGACAAGGGAGGTATAACTCAGGAGCTCAGCAGAAGCCTCGCCTAACCCCGAACTCGGGAGGACTTGTTCATAACCATGGAGGCCACACCCTTAATGGCGGGAGTAACCATAATAATATTGGCCCTAGGAATGGGAATGGAGCAAGCAACAATCAGAACTGCCCAAATCCAGCCACACCCACCAAGAGGGACCTAAGCCATGTTACTTGTTTCAAGTGCGGGAAGACTGGACACTAGGCCCCGGAGTGCCCTGAAGGGAAGAATGGAAACGGAAATGGGAGCGCTGGGAAGAAGCCCAATCCATTCAACAAAGGACAAGTGAACCACGTTAACGTGGAGGAGGTTGAAGAGCAGCCAGACACGGTTATAGGTAAGTTTTTGGTTAAGAAATTTACCGCTCTTGCTCTTTTTGATACTAGTGCATCACATTCATACATATCAAGGGAATTCGTGGATAAGTTTAAACTACCGACCCAAACCCTTAGGACCCCTCTATTAGTAAGCTCACCTGGAGCAGAGTATATGGCTAGTTGATGGTGTGACCAGATAGCCTTAACCATTGGCAACCATGTTTTTCCGTCTGACCTAATTATCTTGGAGTCACAAGGATTGGATGTGATATTAGGAATGGACTAGATGGCAAAGTATGGAGGAAACATTGACTGTGTTAGTAATTCAATTTGTCTCACCACCCTGGAGGAAAAAGGATCAAGTATATATCTAGGCATGCGCCAAGAAGTAGCCAGGTAAATACCCTCACGGGAGTTGTTTAGGAGGAAGTGCCTGTAGTAAAGGATTATCCGGACGTTTTCCCAGAGGAGTTACTAAGCATGCCACCAGATCGAGATGTCGAGTTTTTGATAGAGCTATTGCCAGGCATAGGGCCAATATCCAAGAGACCCTATGGGATGCCCGCGAATGATCTGGAGGAGATTCAGAAACAGATCAAGGAGTTATTGGAAAAAGGTTACATTCGACGGAGTTCATCGCCATGGGGAGCCCTAGTGCTTTTGGTTGAAAAGAAGGATAAATCCCTAAGGATGGTTGTTTATTATCGAGCCTTGAATGAAGTGACGATTAATAACAAGTACCCACTGTCGATGATCAATGATCTGTTTGACCAGCTGCAAGGAGCTAAGGTGTTTTCGAAGATCGATCTGCGATCAGGATACCATCAGTTGAAGATACGAGAGAAAGATATACCAAAGACAGCATTCACCACACGGTACGGGTTATACGAATATACGGTCATGTCGTTTGGACTGACTAATGCCCCTGCCTACTTCATGAGCATGATGAACAAGGTGTTCATGGAATATTTGGATAAGTTTGTTGTGGTGTTCATTGATGATATAATGGTATATTTGGAGAATAAAGAGGAACACAAGGAGCATTTGCGTTTAGTTCTCGAGAAACTCAGGGAACATCAGTTATATGCCAAGTTCAGCAAATGCGAGTTTTGGTTGAAGGAAGTCGGATTCCTCGGGCATGTTATATCGAGAGAAGGTATGGCAGTAGATCCCATCAAGGTTCAGTCAGTCACTGAATGGTTGGCGCCCACTTCAGTTAGCGAGATCCGCAGTTTTCTTGGACTCGTAGGATACTACCGTAGATTCATTGAGAATTTTTCAAAGACTGCAAAGCCCATGACAGAATTATTGAAGAAGGATATCAAGTTCAAATGGACGGAAGATTGTGAGGAAAGTTTCCAGGAGCTGAAGAAATGTTTGACTACAGCCCCAGTGCTGACACTGCCAGATATACGTAAAGATTTTCAAGTGTATTGCGACGCCTCTCGCCTAGGACTTGGAAGTGTGATTATGCAGGAAGGAAGAGTTGTTTCGTATGCCTCGCGACAACTAAAACCACACGAGTTAAATTATGCCACGCATGATTTGGAACTAGCAGCCATAGTTCATGCGTTGAAGACTTGGAGGCATTACCTTATTGGAAACCATTGTGATGTGTACACGGATCATAAGAGTTTGAAGTACATCTTCACACAGAAGGAACTGAACCCTAGGCAGAGAAGATGGTTGGAGCTCATAAAGGATTATGACATGAAGCTTAACTATCATCCATGCAAGGCCAATGTCGTAGCCGATGCTTTGAGCCGGAAGATCTATGCTAATACCCTAATAAGCATGGGATTGCCGACAGAGTTAGCAGAGGATCTCAGGGAACTTCGATTGGAGATTGTTCCTAGAGGTTTTGTTGCAACAATGGAGGTGGAGTCTACATTGTTGGGAAAGATTCGAGAAGCCCAGAAGGATGACAAAGAGATTGCCGAGATAAAGGAGAAAATGAGCGAAGGAAAAGCCAAAGGTTTTCGTGAGGATGAGCACGACACCCTATGGTTTGAGGACCGTGTTTATGTGCCCAATAACACAGAGATAAGGAAGTTAATACTTCAGGAGGCACACGACTCACCATACTTGATACACCCCGGAAACACCAAGATGTATTTGGATTTAAAAGAACGTTTTGGGTGGACAGGGATGAAGAAGAATATCGCCGAGTATGTGGCCGTATGTGATGTATGTCAGAGAGTGAAGGCAGAGCATCAAAAGCCAGCAGGATTGTTACAGCCTATGCCAATACCCGAATGGAAGTGGGATAAACTTGGCATGGATTTTATCACCGGATTGCCCAGGACCAAATCAGGATATCATTCTATATGGGTAGTAGTTGACCGTTTGACCAAAGTGGCACACATTATTCCAGTGAAAACAACTTATACCAATGCAAAGTTGGCCAAGATATATATTACCAGGATCATATGTCTGCATGGAGTTCCGAGGACCATCGTATCAGATAGAGGAACACAGTTTACTTCAAAGTTTTGGCATCAGCTACACCAGACTTTGGGAACGAGATTGGAGTTCAGTACAGCATTTCACCCGCAGATGGATGGACAGACCGAGAGAGTAAATCGGATTCTAGAGGACATGTTGAGAGCCTATGCGCTAGATTATGGATCTAGTTGGGATGATAATTTTCCTTATGCAGAGTTCTCATACAACAATAGTTACCAAGCCAGTTTGAAGATGGCACCGTTCAAAGCCCTGTATGGCCGAAGGTGCAAAACACCGTTGATGTGGGATGAAGTCGGAGACCGACAGTTGTTCGGACCAGACTTGATCAAAGAGTCTGAGGAGAAGGATAAACTGATCCGGGATAGACTGAAGATAGCTCAGTCCAGACAGAAGAGTTATGCAGATTCGAAACGCAAGGAGATAACCTATGAAATTGGAGATAGAGCATATCTGCGAGTATCACCTTTGCGAGGAGTGAAACGTTTTGGAGTTAAGGGAAAGTTAGCCCCGAGATTTGTAGGACCATATCGTGTTTTGGAATGGATGGGAGAAGTTGCCTACAAGTTGGAGTTACCTGAAGGATTGTCAAGAGTTCACGATGTGTTTCACGTTTCCCAGTTGAAGAAGTGCCATGCTGAGATGGCCGATCTACCTCTAAGAGATACCGTACCTTTGGAGGCGATTCAGTTGGACAATGACTTGACTTATGAGGAGAAGCCAGTCAAGATTTTGGAGTTTGCTAGTCGAGTCACCCGCGACAAGGTCATCAAGTTTTGCAAAGTTCAGTGGAGCCAACAAACCGAGGACGAAGCCACGTGGGAACGAGAGGATGATCTTCGCAAAGACCATCCACACCTATTTTCTAGCCAACTCGAATCTCGAGGGCGAGATTCATCTTAAGGGGGGTAGGTTTGTAACATCCCAAATTTTCAATTTGGAATGTTATACATAGATCATTCTTGCATATCATATTTTATTGCATTTCGTCTCGCGATCCTCGAATTCCTAAGCAACTCAAGGACCCTCGGAGAGAGTTGGGGATTTCCCTGCTTTTCAAATTTGATTTTTATCAAATTTTGAAACGAGGATTTTGGTTTTAATTATTTTTTCTCTCCGAAAATATTTCGTATTAAAATATATGAGAGGAGATAATATGACTTCTCCCAAATAAATGAAATATTGGAGGAAAAAATATATTAAAATCAATATTCGTTTTATTTTGGATTTTTATTTGCATTTTGTTTGAATTAGAAAAATTGCACATTTTCAAAATTGCATTTTAGGGCCAAGAAATGTTCATCTCGTTCTAAATATTTTATTTAGCCGGAGAAAATTTGTTTTGGTGCCCATCTCCCCCGCGATGCCGTCTCCCTCAGGAGACTAACGCCACGACGCCCTGAGCCAGACTCGAGTCCGGTTAGGACTCCGCCGCCGCCGCCCTTTGCCCCCTCCCCCAAGGCACCCCTCCCCTTAAATACCGCCCCCCGGCCACCACCACCCACCACCGCTGCCGCCTCGCCCCAAACCGCCGCAGCCGTCGCCGCCTGCCGCAGCAGCTGCCGCGCCGCGCCCGCGCCGCTGCCGCCTCGCCCGCTGCCACGCATCGCCTCGCCGTCGCCGCCGTACCTCGCCGGACCGACGAGGTAGACCGCCGGTTTTTTCAAAAGAAAACCAATCCGTTTTTTAAGAAAACCCTAACTCGTTTTTTTTTTGGTTCGTCGGTTTTTCCCGGTTTTTCTTTTTAGCAGACATTCGTCCGTGTTTCAACGAACTGTTCGCTCGTTAGTTATAGATAACGAATGCTCGTTCGTTAGCCTGCTCGTCAGTTTTATTTTATTGGATTATTCCGTGATTATTTCTGATCGTGTTTCTGATCCGATTTTCGTTCTAGTTTATCTTTTCGCTCGTTAGTCGGAACCAGGCGATTCAAGCGCTTAGATCTTCGTCTCGAGACCCTATTTCCACTTAACCAACTTGCACAAGTTTTTGCTACTGTAAAATTTGACCTAGGTCCAAATTAGTAACCAGATCTTGTTTCTTTCGTTGTTTGAGTTTCGTTGCTCCGTTTCATTTGATCTTTTTGCAAACCGGAGTTCTTAAGTTGAAATTTCTGGTTAGATCTTTTTATTTGATATTTACCCGTGTTTCCTAGCTTGATTGCTTATGTAAGTTATTGTTTGTTTGCAATAGAATTCCCGGAGTGCGAAGCGTGTTATTTGGAGTCTCTAGGTTACGCGGATCGTCAGCAAGGCAAGTAACACTTTGATCATACCCCTTTATCAGCCAGTTTTTATGCGTTAGTACCAATCCTCAAATATTGCATGGTTAGGATGTCATTAACTTGTGGGTTGGGAAGTAGTTGATGAGGTAGAACCTATTACCCTGTTACATTCAAACCCTTGGGAGTTACTTCTACGCGTTGCTTATATTGCTATGCTATGCTCGTAGACGAGGTTTGGTGAGAGAAATCCATGACAGATGTGAGATTGATAATTAATGGTTCAACTTAAGGTGGCAACTTAAATACACATCCGGGTGGATTGAGGCACCTGGAGTACCTAGTGTTACCTGTATTTTTGGACCTGTGTCTCAGTCATCCGTTTCTCAAACACCCTGTAGTGCGAGAAAACCAACGGAGGAGATAGAGTCTTGTGGGGAAAAGTGCGCAAACCTCTGCAGAGTGCATAAACTAATCATGGTTAGCCGTGTCCCCGGTTATGGACAATCTTGAGTATCTAGTACTTGGAGTATCTTAAGTATCTCATCACTCTAAATTAATATTGTTGGGTTGATAATTACCTTAATTGAGATTGAGTTCGAGGAACCTTCTCAATGATGTTTCAACTACCATGATAGTTAAATTAAAATCTATTCCTTTGTTGTAGGGAAAAATTGGCTTTTCGCAAAAACTATAACCTTAGCGCTTTCCACCAGCCAAATATGCATGTAGTGATAGCATTATTCTGTTCTTGCTCTACTATGTTATTTTGCTAGCAGATTCCATGTGCTGACCCGTTTTCGGGTTGCAACGTATTATGTTGCAGACTTTTCAAACGAGGAGTGAGGTTCGTTAGGTCGTTGCCGTGCAGCTCAGCTATGCCATTGGAGTTGATGGACTCACTTTATCTTCCAAGCCTTCCGCTGTTATCGTATTAGATGGCCTTAAGCCATATTGTAATAAGTTCTCTTTGCAGACATTCGATGTAATAAGTGTGTGATTGCTACACTATTATAAATCCTCGAGTAGTGTGTGTGTCAGCATTACCGATCCAGTGATGACACTGAAGCACAGAGACTTGACCGTTTAAGGTCGGGTCGCTACAGCTTCGCCCGCCGGCCACCCTCTTCTTCCGCCGCGGCCGCGCCCGCCCGATCACCGCTAGCCGCCCGCGCCCCCTTCTGATGCTTGCGGCTGCACTTGCGCCGCTGCGCCGCCCCCTTTGCTCGCCGCTGCTGGGGCAGCCTCTGCTGGCCCGCGCGCCGCTGGTGGCGCCCTACTGCTCCTCGTCAGCCGGCCACTGCCCTGCGGCGCCGCCTGGGTGGTCCACCCCGATTTTGTCCATTCGGGCGTGGCGCCCGCCAGCGCCCGCGCGCTAACGGGGCTCCGCCCGTTGCCCTTTTGCCCGCTAGCCCCCCTGGGGCCGAAGACAAGGGGCCCCACGCCCAGAACATAAAAAAAGAATTAAAAAGAATAAAAAAATAAATAATAATAATAAAAATTAATTAATTAACTTAATTAATTTTGTTTAATTAAACTAAACAACTAATTAAGCCTAACTAATTAACCTAAACCCTAATTAACCTAAACAAAGAATGACAGGTGGGTCCCACTGGACCCACACGTCAGGTTGACCAGGTCAACGGTCAACGTTGACTGCTAACGTCATGCTGACGTCGGCATGCACTGTTCTGGATAATGTTGAATTTCAATAATTAAATAAATCCTAAAAATGATTTAAATCTTTTATAATTAATATAAAATAAACCGTAGCTTGGATGGAAAAACTTTCTACATGAAAGTTGCTCAGAACGATGAGACGAATCCAGATACGCAGCCTGTTCATCTGCCACGCATCCCTAGCATCGCGAACACGCAACTTTCCCCCTCCGGTTCGTTTGTACGAAAACGCGAAACACCGGGGATATTTTCCCGGATGTTTCCCCCCTTCACCGGTACAGCCTCATACTGCGTTAGGGCACACCTAGCATCACGCTTTGTCATGTCATGCATCGTCATGCATCTGTTTGCATTATATTCATTGTTACTTCCCCCTCTTCTCTCCGATAGACTATGAGACTGACGCCACTGCTGGTGCCCCGATCGACTACGCTGTTGACGACCCCTCTCTCTTGCCAGAGCAACCAGGCAAGCCCCCCCCCTTGATCACCAGACGTCGCCTACTCTTCTCTCTACTGCTTGCATTAGAGTAGTGTAGTATGTTACTGCTTTCTGTTAATCCTATTCTGATGCATAGCCTGTCATTGTTGCTACAACTGTTGATACCTTACCTGCAATCCTAAATGCTTAGTATAGGATGCTACATTATCATCAGTGGCCCTACATTCTTGTTAGTCTGCCATGCTATACTATCGGGCCGTGATCACGCCGGGTGTTGATCACGGGTAAATACATACATATATACATACTATACAGATGGTGACTAAAGTCAGGTCGGCTCGTTGAGTACCCGCAAGTGATTCTGATGTAGGGGCTGAAGGGGCAGGTGGCTCCATCCAGGTAGTGGTGGGCCTGAGTTCTCGACGGCCCCCGACTATTACTTTGTGGCGGAGCGATAGGGCAGGTTGAGACCACCTAGGAGAGAGGTGGGCCTGGCCCTGGTCGGCGTTCGCGGTTACTTCAAATAACATGCTTAACGAGATCTGGGTATTTGATCTGAGTCTGGGTACTGGCCTATACGCACTAACCAACTACGTCGGAACAGTTATGGGCATTCGAGGTCGTGGTATCAGCCGAAGCCTTCGTGACGTCAGCGACTGAGCGGCGCGCGCCGGGTTAGACCGTGTAACGCAACTTCCTTTGTAATGGAGGTTGCTAGGTCTGCTCTCCGGCCGCCCACACAACATGCAGGTGTGCAATGGGCGATGGGCCTAGACCCCTGCGTGCATAGGATTTAGACCGGCGTGCTGACCTCTCTGGTGTGCCTAGGTAGGGCTGTGACGTGTTGATCTTCCGAGGCCGGGCATGACCCAGAAAAGTGTGTCCGGACAAAGGGGATCGAGCGTGTTGGGAAATTTGGTGCACCCCTGCAGGGAAGTTAATCTATTCGAATAGCCGTGATCTTCGGTAACAGGACGACTTGGAGTTCTACCTTGACCTTATGACAACTAGCACCAGATACTTAATAAAACACACCCTTCCAAGTGCCAGATACAAACAGGGATTGCTCCCTCACAGGGCGACGAGGGGAGGATCATCGGTTAGGATTATGCTACACGATGCTACTTGGTGAACTTACCATCTACTCTCTTCTACATGCTGCAAGATGGAGGTGGCCCGAAGCGTAGTCTTCGATGAGAACTAGCTATCCCCCTATTATTCCGGCATTCTGCAGTTCAGTCCACATATGATACCCTTATTCCATTTGATACCAATGCATACATTTGTAGTGTAGCTCCTTGCTTGCGAGTACTTTGGATGAGTACTCACGGTTGCTTTGCTCCCTCTTTTCCCCCTTTCTATACCCGATTGCTGCGACCAGGCGATGGAGCCCAGGAGCCAGTCGCCACCGTCGACGACGACTCCTACTACACTCGAGGTGCCTACTACTACGTGCAGCCCGCTATCAACGGCCAGGAGTAGTTTAGGAGGATCCCAGGCAGGAGGCATGCGCCTCTTTCGATCTGTATCCCAGTTTGTGCTAGCCTTCTTAAGGCAAACTTGTTTAACTTATGTCTGTACTCAGATATTGTTGCTTCCGCTGACTCGTCTATGATCGAGCTCTTGTATTCGAGCCCTCGAGGCCCCTGGCTTGTAATATGATGCTTATATGACTTATTTTATTTGTAGAGTTGTGTTGTGATATCTTCCCGTGAGTCCTTGATCTTGGTCGTACACATTTGCGTGTATGATTAGTCTATGGTCAAATCGGGGGCGTCACAAATACCGATGGTCGTTAGCAGAAAGAGGGGACGCCACTCGGGGGCATCCCCAAGCTTAGTTGCTTGTTCTCTTTTGGATAATAGCGGGGAATGCCGGGGCATCCCCAAGCTTAGGCTCTTCTTACTCCTTATTCGTTCATCCATCGTAAGATAACCCAAAACTTGAAAACTTCAATCACACAAAACTCAACAAAATCTTCGTGAGATCTGTTAGTATAAGAAAATAAATCACTACTATAAGTATTGTATCAAACCAATTCATATTTTGTTTTCGCATTATATCTACTGTATTCCAACTTTTGTATGGCAAAAACTCATCAAAGAAAACAATAGAGCCATCAAAACAAGCACACAACGGGAAGAAAACAAAATCTGTCAAAACAGAACAGTCTGTAGTAATCTGGATATTTCGAATACTTCTGTAACTCCAAAAATTCTGAAAAATTAGGAAGACTTGAGCAATTTGTATATTGATGAACTTCAAGAGGAATGGGTATTTTATCGCTCTCTGGTTAAAAATGAGAAGTATTTTCGTGATCGCAAAAGTTTCTGTTTTTTCAGCAAGATCAAACAACTATCACCCAAGAAGATCCTAAAGGATTTACTTGGCACAAACACTAATTAAAACACAAAAACACAATCATAACAGTAGCATAATTGTGCAAACACTCAAGAACAGGAAGTGAAAAGCAAAGATAAATTGTATTCATTGGGTTGCCTCCCAACAAGTGCTATAGTTTTACGCCCTTAGCTAGGCATAAAGCAAGGATCTAAATTTTGTCATCTTTGTTTTTTAACTTTCTTAGAGGTGTTTCCATCATGGGGTTTTGTAAACACAACATAAAACATATTATCCATAGAAACCTTAGCATTCCTAAGTTGGTGTCCATCATAACCTTTTTGATTCCCCGCAACAATCCAAGAGTAATGTTGATTCACATTATTGAAAACCTGTTGGATTATATCTAAAACGGGACTTCCTTTTTAATATTCTCATCAAAGATTTTATTATCCCCAAGCAAATGTCTTAAATCATAGTCACTATTGTAAAGAATTTCATCTATCATAGGATTTGCACGATTCATACCACAAAAATCAAAGATTTCCCTAGCTTCCCAGATGATATAGTCAAATTCATTCATAAGAACGGGAGTGGCTAACTTTTTAGCCTTAGGATTCTTTATAACGGGGAGCTCGAAAAACAATCTCTGCAAAGTAGGATGAGTACGGATAAATTTACTTTCAAGTTTCAGAACTAGTGCTGAAATAGCATCCGCATAAGATCTAGTAGTTTTAAGTATGGAAGCATTATCAAGACTTAGATTCCCAACACAATTGAAAAATTCTTGGATACGTTCTTTTCCAATAACGTCCCTTGCCCCAGGATAAAAGTTTTAGCATCCAGATTGCCCATAAGTCCAATCTTAGGAGTTAGGCCATCATCTGTTGGTGGCATACCGAAATCACTCATGATTGCAAGCAAAGGATAGATCTTACGAGAAAACGGCGAACGAAAAAGAGGGGCGAATAAAATGGCAAATTTTTGTGAAGTGGGGGAGAGTAAAATGAGAGGCAAATGGCAAATAACGTAAATTGCGAGGAGATGAGATTTTTGATTAGGAACATGGCATATGTTGAAGATCCTCCCCGGCAACGGCGCCAGAAATTGGTGCGTTGACGGGAGACTATCTTGACTTGATCCTCCCCGGCAACGGCGCCAGAAATTCCTTTTGATGTTGCTTGAAGCTACGTCGGTATTTCCCCAAAGAGGAAGGGATGATGCAACACAGCGGCGGTAGGTATTTCCCTCGGATGTGAAAGCAAGATTATCGAACAAGTAGGAGAACCAAGCAACACAACGTAAAACATCACCTACACACAAATAACGACTACTCACAACCCGACGTGTAAAAGGGGTTGTCAATCCCTTTCGGGTAGCGACGCCAGAAATTGGCAAACAGACGTGAGATAAAATTGTAGATATTGATAGATCAAACGCCAAATAAAATAAATAAGAATAAATTGCAGCAAGTATTTTTTTTGTTTTTTGTTTAGTAGGTCTGAAAGTAAATGCAAAGGAAAGGTAGATCACAAAGGCAAATATATGAGAAAGAGACCCGGGGGCCGTATGTTTCACTAGTGGCTTCTCTTGAGAAAAATGGAAAACGGTGGGTGAACAAACTACTGTTGGGAAATTGATAGAACTTCAAATAATCATGACGATATCCAGGCAATGATCATTATATAGGCATCACGTCCAAGATTGGTATACCGACTCCTGCCTGCATCTACTACTATTACTCCACACAATGACTGCTATCCAGCATGCATCTAGTTTATTAAGTTCATGGAGAAACGAAGTAATGCAATAAGAACGATGACATGATGTAGACAAGATGTATCTATGTAGAGATAGACCCCATCGTTTTATCCTTAGTAGCAATGATACATACGTGTCGGTTACCCTTCTGTCACTGGGATCAAGCACCGTAAGATCGAAGCCACTACAAAGCACCTCTTCCCATTGCAAGATAAATAGATCAAGTTGGCCAAAGATAACCCAGATATCGGAGAATAAATATGAGGCTATAAGAGATCATGCATAAAAGAGATCAAAGAAACTCAAATACTTTCATGGATATAAAAAGATAGATCTGATCATAAACTCAAAGTTCATCCGATCCCAACAAACACACCGCAAAAAGAGTTACATCATATGGATCTCTAAGAGACCATTGTATTGAGAATTCAATGAGAGAGAGGAAGCCATCTAGCTACTAACTACGGACCCGAAGGTCTACAAAGAACTACTCATGCATCATCAAAGAGGCACCAATGGAGGTGGTGAACCCCATCCGAGATGGTGTCTAGATTGGATCTGGTGGTTCTGAACTCTGCGGCGGATGTATCAATATATCGTCGACTCCCCTAGGTTTTTGGAATATTGGGGTATTTATAGAGCAAAGAGGTGGTCCGGGGGGCACCCAAGGTGGGAACGACCCACCAGGCCGCCCGGGCCTCCTGGCGCGCCCTGGTGGGTTGTGCTCTCCTTGGAGCACCCCCAGGCACAGCCAGGGCTCATTAGGTGTTTTCTGGTCCATAAAAAATCTTGGTAAAGTTTCATGGCATTTGGACTCCGTTTGGTATTGATTTTCTGCGATGTAAAAAACATGCAAAAAATAGCAACTGACACTATGTTAATAGCTTAGTAACAAAAACTGATATAAAATGACTATAAAATGATTATAAAACATCCAAGATTGATAATATAACAACATGGAACAATCAAAAATTATAGATACGTTGGAGACGTATCACATATGTGTTTGCCACCCCGACTTATGCATAGGCATGCGACAGATCATACAATAAGCATTAGTGTTTGACACAAAGTGAAGCTAGAGAAACCGCTCTTCGTGGGATAAAGGAGAACAATAAGAGGACCAAGCCAACAAACGGGTTCCTAAGAAAGCCTCCATTGCCGGGCAAACAAGCCCGACAGGGTAGAGGCTACACCTGGGACCAAGACCAGGCCACCCTGGCAGGGTTTTCGGGACCGCCAGGGTCAAGACAAATTCCCAAGCCAGAAGACCCCCAGACTCCGTGCTAGTAGACCTCCACCACTCCACCTCATCAGACCCCCAGTCACTAATCAATGTGGTGTCAAGCTTTCGAGCGGCTAGGTTGATCCTGTCGTGCATGTAGCAGCCTGCTAGAGGAGAAATGACCTTTAATGACACCCGTCCATGAGGAGTGTCGTGCGAATACGAGGTAATCAGGCAAGCGGTGGAGAAACCTTTCCGGGGTTACCTCTCCACATGACACCTAGCAGGTGCATTTAATGCACCTTGTCCTAACAGCCAAAGTTAGGTACGATAACATTATTAGCTATCTAATCATGCTACAATGATTGTTTTGCCACTGTGTTCACCCCTTAAGCTATAAATGGAGGCCCGAGGCAACCTAGAAAGGGGTTAGAACTTCTGATCCCTCGACACTTGTATGTGTGTAGCTGCTCTCCCTGAAGCATCCTTGCTAGGCTTGAGCGCTCTGTCTTCGTGTTCCTCAACATCAGTCCACCAAAGTAGGAGTAGGGTGTTATGCTACCAACCGGCCCGAACCTAGGTAAAAAGAGAGCTATCACCCCCGCACTGCCCTGTTTCCTCTGTTCTTTGTGCAAATGTGACCGTCCCCCGCCGAACCACAAAGGGGCCGCTTGGTCCCATAGGTTAATGCGACCCACCATGACATCTTTGCGCGCCAGGAAGGGGGCGCTCGCTTGCGTGAATCTGAAGCAGCAGTCAGCGCATCGATCTTCATCATCTCCTATATCACCAATGGCTCCCAAGAAGACTAGTGCAACAGTGCACGCTTCCACTTTGAAGTCCCATTCGCCTCCAACCATGACGGGTGGAGTGGATGCCGCGAGTGGCACGGCCACCATGGGCAGTGTGCCCGTCACCCCCACCACAGTTGGAGCAGGGGCTGGGGCCACTGGAGCTGCCCAGCTCCCCCAACCTTCCAGCGAGCATGGCCACGCCGGTGCGGATTAGGGGGGCGCCCAGTTTCCGCCTCCCCGCCTCCTAGTGAGCATCACCAGCATAGCGGTGGCACCCACTCCGGCGCAAGCCAAGACCCTCTGGCTTTTCCAGCCAAGGGGGCGACGTCAAGGCACACACTTCGTCACATGCATGGTGAACATGAAAAGACTCCGAGCGGTGCCACCAACCCACAGCAACCACGCCCGCACGGGAAAGGCCCAGCTGATCAGGAGCTCGGCCGCCAGGATCATTGATAACCCACAAGTATAGGGGATCGCAACAGTTTTCTAGGGTAGAGTATTCAACCCAAAATTATTGATTCGACACAAGGGTATTGCCAAAGAATATTCTCAAGTATTAGCAGCCGAGTTCTCAATTCAACCACACCTGGAAAACTTAATATCTGCAGCAAATTATTTAGTAGTAAAGTAATATGATAGTAGATGTAAAGGTAGCAAAAGTAACAGTTTTGGTTTTATAGTGATTGTAACTATAGCAACGAAAAAGTAAATAAGCGAAGATCAATATGTGAAAAGCTCATAGGAAATGGATCAGTGAAGGATAATTATGTCGGATGCGATTCCTCATGCAACAGTTATAACCTAGGGTGACACAGAACTAGCTCCAGTTCATCAATATAATGTAGGCATGTATTCCGAATATAGTTATACGTGCTTATGGAAAAGAACTTGCATGACATCTTTTGTCCTACCATCCCATGGCAGCGGGGTCCTATTTGAAACTAAGGGATATTAAGGCCTCCCTTTAATAGAGTACCGGACCAAAGCATTAACACTTAGTGAATACATGAACTCCTCAAACTACGGTCATCACCGGTAAGTTTCCAGATTATTGTCACTTCGGGGTTAATGATCATAACACATAATAGGTGACTATAGAATTTTGAGATAGGATTAAGAACTCACATATATTCATGAAAACATAATAGGTTCAGATCTGAAATCATGGCACTCAGGCCCTAGTGACAAGCATTAAGCATAGCAAAGTCATAGCAACATCAATCTCAGAACATAGTGGATACTAGGGATCAAACCCTAACAAAACTAACTCGATTACACGATAGATCTCATCCAACCCATCACCATCTAGCAAGCCTATGGTGGAATTACTCATGCACAGCGGTGAGCATCATGAAATTGGTGATGGAGGAAGGTTGATGATGGCGATGGCGACGGATTCCCCTCTCCGAAGCCCCGAACGGACTCCAGATCAGCCCTCCCAAGAGAGATTAGGGCTTGGCGGCAGCTCCGTATCGTAAAACACGATGAATCCTTCTCTTTGTTCTATTTCTCCCCGAACGTGAATATATGGAGTTGGAGTTGAGGTCGGTGGAGCGTCAGGGGGCCCACGAGGCAAGGGGCGCGCCCCCACCCTCGTGGACAGGGTGTGGGTCCCCTGATGTTGATTATTTCGCCAGTATTTTTTATATATTCCAAAAATATTCTCCATTGATTTTTAGGTCATTCTGAGAACTTTTATTTCTACACAAAAATAACACCATGGCAATTCTGCTGAAAACAATGTCAGTCAGAGTTAGTTCCATTCAAATCATGCAAGTTAGAGTCCAAAACAAGGGCAAAAGTGTTTGGAGAAGTAGATACGATGGATACGTATCAACTCCCCCAAGCTTAAACCTCTGCTTGTCCTCAAGCAATTGTAACATCCCAAAATTCTAAATTTTGGAATGTTATATTAAATAGATAGATTTGATTGATTGTTTGATTGTTGTGTGGTTGATTGACTAAAAGTGAGTGAAATTCGATTTTTTGAAGTTAAATGAGAGGGAATAAAAGGACTTTCCCAAACTTTCATTTTTGCATTTTGATCTCCGTGAATTCAAATTCTTTTCAAATACAAAACCCTAGAGAGAAGATGACATGACTTCTTCCATTTAATTAAATGAAAAGGGTTTTTGACAATATTTGAATTCCATTTGGAAAAATATTTCCAATTCAGAAACTTCAAGCAACTCAATGATTTTCATGAGAGAAGATAAAATGACTTCTTCAAAACATATGAAATATGAGTTGGAAGTTTCAAAGGATCAAAATTTAAAGTCCTTTTGGAAAAAAATCAATTTGGAGTTATTTGGGTTTGATTCAAATTATTTTTCTCCAAAAATACAATATACGGAAATTAGGGTAACATGATTCCCTACAACAAAAAATTGGAGGGAAATAAATTTGAAATCATTTTGGTATTTTTAAAATGATTTTATTTGAATTTTAATAGAACAGTAGCACTGTTTGATTTATTTAAATTTGTGTGGATTTTATTTGACATTATAAAAATGTTCAAGTCATAGAAAATCTTTTTCTGAAAATTTTGATATATTATATGCCTATATAATTTTTTATTTGGTTTTTATTATATTTAGTTTGTCTGGTAAAATGTGTTTTTTAAATCTTCTCCGGGCCGGCCCAGCTCGCCAGGCAACGGCCCTGCCGGCCCACGCCACTCGCCCGCTCGTCCCAGAGCTCCGGCTCAGGAGTCCGCCACCTGTACGCCTAGCCGGCGACGCCGTGTCCGGGCAGGACTCCGTCTCCGCCCCGGCCCCTCGCGCAAGGCACCGCCTCTCCTTCCCCGCCTTGAAAGCCACCGACCCCGGCCTCTCTCTTCTCCTCGCATCGCGCCGCCATCGTCGCATCTCACCGCCGCCGCTTGCGGTCGCCGCCGCTCGCTTCTCGCCGCCCGCGTCGCCTTGCCAACCCGCACCTCCGCCGCCGCCGCTGCATCCCACGCCGCCAGAGCTCGCTGTTGCCGCCTCGCGCACCCGCACCTCTGCCACCGCCGCATCCGCCGCCAGAGCCACCTCGCCTCCGCCCGATCCGCCGCCCCTCGCCAGACTTCAACTGCTGCAGTAAACCGCCGTCAGCGACGAACCCTCTTGAACCGGTAAAACCGCCGGTCCGATACGGTTACCTTTTAAAAGTTCTTTTTTAAAAAAAACCCTACATCGGTTTTATTAAGAAAACCTAGATCTATTTTTTTTCTATTAGGTCTAGTTAGGTACCGAACGCTCGCTAGTATAGGATTTGTAGCGAACGGTTTTCGTTCTGTAAGGTTCTGTAGCGAATGTTCGTTCGATAGGATTTTCTTTTTCTTTTTAATTTCGGCCAGGGAATTATATGTGATGATTTTATTTACAGACGAAACCACTGTTCAAGAAATCTTCCGATTCAGCGATTTATCGTCCGATTTATCGCTACTCTTGGGGTGACCGATAAGATTATGCCTTATCTTTACCATTTATCATTTGGGCCGATTTATCGCTATGACAAGCGATTTATCGGAAATCTACCGATAAATCGGGCCTATTAGTAGCACTATGTTCGCAAGAACTATTTTTATTTGTGTTTTGTGGACCTTGTTAGGCAATATGTAATGTTTTTCTATTTTGTTTGTCATTATATCAGGATTCAAAGGCTAGGATTCATGGTAACACTTCTGTCCAATATTATTTTGGTGTTGAATATAGCATATTTTAGTGTTGGGAACTTGGGATTTGAAAAAATGGACGATTAATAGTCGACCGATAAAATCTATTAATTGGCCGATTTTTGATTAATCTCTAATCCCCAGGTGACCGAGACGATAACGATAAGCGATATCCTCAACATTGGACGAAACCAAAGCCCACTTCTTCGTTATGATCTCCTCTATCCAGTAATCCAACTCAAACATGTTTTTGAAATTTGAAAATTTGATTTAGACCAGATTTGAATTCAAACTTCGTTTGATCGTAACTTGAGTTTTATAATTCAGTTTGAGTTGATTCTTTTTGCAAATCGAAGCTCTTGACCTAAAATTTCTGATAAGGCCAAATTCACTTAATTTTGTTACTGTTAGAAATTGTTTTATGCTGCTAGAGTTAATTGGTTGTTTTCGAAGTTTTCTGAGAAATTTTCTTCGATTCTTTTGCTTGATTGCTTATGTGTGGTTACTATTGCTTGCTTACGATAGATTGACCGGAGTGTGACGAGTAGAACTATCAAGAGTTTTGAGTGCGAATCCTCTTCATCAACAGTACAGGCAAGTTCACACTTTGATCATACCTCTTTACTACCCAATTTTATTGGATTAGATCAATCCTCAAACACTTGCATGGTTAGGACCTGATTAAATTGTGGGTTCTGGGAAGTAGTTGAGGTAGTACCTATCACCTGTTTTATTATCAAACCCTTGGGAGTTACTTCTATGTTGCTTATTATGTTATGCTATGCTATGCTCGTAGACGTGGATTGGGTTTGAGAGTATTCATGACATATGTGAGTTTGTTAATTAATGGTTCAACTTAAGGTGGCAACTTGAATTCACATCTGGGTGGATTGCTTGTGGACACCTGGAGAACCCAGTGTTGTCCTAGGATATCCCGGAGGACCCGTGTGATAATCCTACGGCCCGCCACCCAGGCTCAAAGGCATCATAAGATTTTTCATACTAGAAACTTCCGTGTGTAGCCACAAGCTATTATGGGCTCTAGCTTAAGGAAATATGCCCTATAGGCAATAATAAAGTTATTATTTATTTCCTTATATCATGATAATTGTTTATTATTAATGCTAGAATTGTATTAACCGGAAACGTAATACATGTGTGAATACATAGACAAACAGAGTGTCACTAGTATGCCTCTACTTGACTAGCTCATTGATCAAAGATGGTTATGTTTCCTAACCATAGACATGAGTTGTCATTTGATTAATGGGATCACATCATTAGAAGAATGATGTGATTGACTTGACCCATTCCGTTAGCTTAGCACTTGATCGTTTAGTATGTTGCTATTGCTTTCTTCATGACTTATACATGTTCCTATGACTATGAGATTATGCAACTCCCGTTTACCGGAGGAACACTTTGTGTGCTACCAAACGTCACAACGTAACTGGGTGATTAGAAAAGGTGCTCTACAGGTGTCTCCGAAGGTACTTGTTGGGTTGGCGTATTTCGAGATTAGGATTTGTCACTCCGATTGTCGGAGAGGTATCTCTGGGCCCTCTCGGTAATGCACATCACCTAAGCATTGCAACTGATGAGTTAGTTGCGGGATGACGTATTACAGAACGAGTAGAGAGACTTGCCGGTAACGAGATTGAACTAGGTATTGAGATGCCGGCGATCGAATCTCGGGCAAGTAACATACCGATGATAAAGGGAACAACGTATGTTGTTATGCGGTCTGACCGATAAAGATCTTCGTAGAATATGTAGGAGACAATATGAGCATCCAGGTTCTGCTATTGGTTATTGAGCGGAGACGTGTCTTGGTCATGTCTTCATAGTTCTCGAACCCGCAGGGTCCGCACGCTTAATGCTACGATGACAGTTATATTATGAGTTTATATGTTTTGATGTACCGAAAGAGTTCAGAGTCCCGGATGAGATCGGGGACATGACGAGGAGTCTCGAAATGGTCGAGACGTAAAGATCGATATATTGGACGACTATATTCGGACTTCGGAAAGGTTCCGAGTGATTCGGGTATTTTTCGGAGTACCGGAGAGTTAAGGGAATTCGCCGGCGAGTATATGGGCCTTATTGGGCCATACGGGAATAGAGGAGATAGGCCAAAAGGAAGGAGGCCTGCGCCCCCCCTCTGGTCCGAATTGGACAAGGGGTGCAGCCCCCTTTTCCTTCTCCCTCTCCTCCTCTTTCCTTCACTCCTACTCCAACAAGGAAAGGAGGAGTCCTACTCCCGGTGGGAGTAGGACTCCCCCCTTGGCGCGCCCTCCTCCTAGGCCGGCCGCCTCCCCCTTGCTCCTTTATATACAGGGGCAGGGGGGCACCTCTAGACACACAAGTTGATCAAGTTGATTGTCTCTTAGCCGTGTGCGGTGCCCCCCTCCACCATAGTGCACCTCGATAATACTGTAGCGGTGCTTAGGCGAAGCCCTGCGTCGGTAGAACGTCAACATCGTCACCACGCCGTCGTGCTGAGGAAACTCTCCCTCAACACTCGGCTGGATCGGAGTTCGAGGGACGTCATCGGGCTGAACGTGTGCTGAACTCGGAGGTGCCGTACGTTCGGTACTTGATCGGTCGGATCATGAAGACGTACGACTACATCAACCGCGTTGTGCTTTCGCTTCCGCTTATGGTCTATGAGGGTACGTGGACAACACTCTCCCCTCTCGTTGCTATGCATCACCATGATCTTGCGTGTGCGTAGGAAATTTTTGAAATTACTACGTTCCCCAACAGTGGCATCCGAGCCAGGTTTTATGCGTTGATGTTATCTGCACGAGTAGAACACAAGTGAGTTGTGGACGATATAAGTCATACTGCTTACCAGCATGTCATACTTTGGTTCGGCAGTATTGTTGGATGAAGCGGCCTGGACCGACATTACGCATATGCTTACGCGAGACTGGTTCTACGGACGTGCTTTGCACACAGGTGGCTGGCGGGTGTTAGTTTCTCCAACTTTAGTTGAACCGAGTGTGGCTACGCCCGGTCTTTGTGAAGGTTAAAACAGCACCAACTTGACAAACTAACGTTGTGGTTTTGATGCGTAGGTAAGAACGGTTCTTGCTAAGCCCAGTAGCAGCCACGTAAAACTTGCAACAACAAAGTAGAGGACGTCTAACTTGTTTTTGCAGGGCATGTTGTGATGTGATATGGTCAAGACATGATGCTAAATTTTATTGTATGAGATGATCATGTTTTGTAACCGAGTTATCGGCAACTGGCAGGAGCCATATGGTTGTCGCTTTATTGTATGCAATGCAATCGCCCTGTAATGCTTTACTTTATCACTAAGAGGTAGCGCTAGTCGTGGAAGCACAAGATTGGCGAGACGACAACGATGCTACGATGAAGATCAAGGTGTCGCGCCGGTGACGATGGTGATCATGACGGTGCATTGGAGATGGAGATCACAAGCACAAGATGATGATGGCCATATCATATGACTTATATTGATTGCATGTGATGTTTATCTTTTATGCATCTTATCTTGCTTTGATTGACGGTAGCATTATCAGATGATCTCTCACTAAATTTCAAGAAAAAGTGTTCTCCTTGAGTATGCACCGTTGCCAAAGTTCGTCGTGCCCAGACACCACGTGATGATCGGGTGTGATAAGCTCTACGTCCATCTACAACGGGTGCAAGCCAGTTTTTGCACACGCAGGATACTCAGGTAAAACTTGACGAGCCTAGCATATGCAGATATGGCCTCGGAACACTGAGACCCAAAGGTTGAGCGTGAATCATATAGTAGATATGATCAACATAGTGATGTTCACCATTGAAAGCTACTCCATTTCACGTGATGATCGGTTATGATTTAGTTGATTTGGATCACGTAATCACATAGATGATTAGAGGGATGTCTATCTAAGTGGGAGTTCTTAAGTAATATGATTAATTGAACTTTAATTTATCATGAACTTAGTCCTGGTAGTATTAGCATATCTATGTTGTAGATCAATAGCTCGCGATGTTGCTCCCCGTTTAATTTTTATATGTTCCTAGAGTAAACTAAGTTGAAAGATGTTAGTAGCAATGATGTAGATTGGATCTGTGATCTGAGGTTTATCCTCATTGCTGCACAGAAGAATTATGTCCTTGATGCACCGCTAGGTGACAGAACTATTGCAGGAGCAGATACAGACATTATGAACGTTTGTCTAGCTCAATATGATGACTACTTGATAGTTTAGTGCACCATGCTTAAACAGCTTAGAATCGGGACTTCAAAGACATTTTGAACGTCATGGACCATATGAGATGTTCCAGGAGTTGAAGTTAATATTTCAAGTAAATACCCGAGTTGAGAGATATGAAGTCTCCAACAAGTTCTATAGCTAAAAGATGGAGGAGAATAGCTCAAGCAGTAAGCATGTGCTCAGATTGTCTGGGTACTACAATCGCTTGAATCAAGTGGGAGTTAATCTTCCAGATAAAATAGTGATTGACAGAATTCTCTAGTCACCATCACCAAGTTAGTAGAACTTCGTGATGAACTATAATATGCAAGGGATAACGGAAACGATTCCCAAGATCTTCGTGATGCAAAAATAGTCGAAAGTAAAAATCAAGAAAAAAATCAAGTGTTGATGGTTGACAAGACCACTAGTTTCAAGAGAAAGGGCAAAGGGGATAAGGGAAACTACAAGAAGAACGGCAAACAAGTTGCTGCTCATGTGAAGAAACCTAAGTCTGGACCTAAGCCTGAGACTAAGTGCTTCTACTGCAAAGGGACTGGTCACTAGAAGCGGAACTACCACAAGTATTTGGTGGATAAGAAGGATGGCAAAGTGAACAAAGCTATATTTGATATACATGTTATTGATGTGTACTTTACTAGTGTTTATATAAACCCCTCGGTATGTGATACTGGTTCAGTTGCTAATAGTAGTAACTCAAAATGGGAGTTGCAAAATAAATAGAGACTAGTTAAGGGTGAAGTGACGATGTGTGTTGGAAGTGGTTCCAAGATTGATATGATCATCATCACACACTCCCTATACTTTCGGGATTAGTGTTGAACCTAAATAAATGTTATTTGGTGTTTGCATTGAGCATAAATATGATTGGATCTTGTTTATTGCAATACAGTTATTCATGTAAGTTAGAGAATAATTGTTGTTCTGTTTACATGAATAAAACCTTCTATGGTCATACACCCAATTAAAATGGTTTGTTGGATCTCGATCGTGGTGATACACATTTTCATAATACTGAAGACAAAAGATGCAAAGTTAATAATGATAGTGCAACTTATTTGTGGCACTGCCGTTTAGGTCATATTGGTGTAAAGCGCATGAAGAAAATCCATGCTGATGGGCTTTTGGAATCACTTGATTATGAATCAGTTGATGCTTGCGAACCATGCCTCATGGGCAAGATGACTATGACTCCGTTCTCCGGAACAATGGAGCGAGCAACAGATTTGTTGGAAATCATACATACTGATGTATGTGGTCCGATGAATATTGAGGCTCGCGGCAGGTATCATTATTTTCTGATCTTCACAGATAATTTGAGCAGATATGAGTATATCTACTTGATGAAACACAAGTCTGAAATATTTGAAAAGTTCAAAGAATTTCTGAGTGAAGTGGAGAATCATCGTAACAAAAATAAAAGTTTCTACGATATGATCGCAGAAGTAAAATATTTGAGTTACGAGTTTGGCCTTCAGTTAAAACAATGTGAAATAGTTTCACTACTCACGCCACTTGGAACACCACAGTGTAATGGTGTGTCCGAACGTCATAACCGTACTTCATTAGATATAGTGCGATCTATGATGTCTCTTACCAATCTACCACTATCGTTTTGGGGTTATGCATTAGAGACAGATACATTCACGTTAAATAGGGCACCATCTAAATCCGTGGAGATGACACCGTATGAACTGTGGTTTGGCGAGAAACCTAAGCTGTCGTTTCTTAAAGTTTGGGACTGCGATGCTTATGTGAAAAAGTTTCAACATGATAAGCTCGAACTCAAATCAGAGAAATAAATATTCATAGGATACCCAAAAGAAACTCTTGGGTACACCTTCTATCACAGATCCGAAGGCATGTTATTCGTTGCTGAGAATGGATCCTTTCTAGAGAAGGAGTTTCTCTCGAAAGAAGTGAGTGGGAGGAAAGTAGAACTTGATGAGGTAACTGTACCTTCTCCCTTATTGGAAAGTAGTTCATCACAGAAATATGTTCCTGTGACTAATACACCAATTAGTGAGGAAGCTAATGATGATGATCATGTAACTTCAGATCAAGTTGCTACCGAACCTCGTAGATAAACCAGAGTGATATCCGCACCAGAGTGGTACGATAATCCTGTTCTGGAGGTCATGTTACTTGACCATGATGAGCCTACGAACTATGAGGAAGCGATGATGAGCCCAGATTCCGCGAAATGGCTTGAGTCCATGAAATCTGAGATGAGATCCATGTATGA